>NW_027556402.1:51015318-51455318 GCF_003287225.1 Phascolarctos cinereus | reverse complement strand
GCTGTCATTTTTAACACTTTGTTAATGGCATATCTAAAGATTACATATCCTTAAAAAGTAGGCTTTTTATACAATGGATAGGAATTCTACTTTCTACTGCCTCTCTACTATATGTACAGCTAACAAGCTAATATGAATTAATCCACTTGTTTGCCTAATTTAAATGCATAACAAAATACTAAATAGACTTAGTTCAAGTGGCTTGCCCTAAGGAAAAAGGTGAAAGGGAAGAGAAAAAGAAACTTGATTGCATTGCTAACTTAGAACAAATATCCCAATACGTCAATTGATCCATTATCTCATAGATATCAATATTCTCCGGAATAATACAGGCCACAACATATCTTTACACAGCCATTCTGTGTGACTCTTGTCCATGACCTCCCATGAGGGCCCCAAGGTGCTGCAGACTTTCCTCATGTTCTTTTGGAGGAAATAGCTCGTTACATTTGTACAGCATTTTAATGCACTTTCACAAGCATTATTTCATTTGATACTAAACATTATGCCCTTGTGAAAGGGACAAATTAAGTAGTTTTACAGATGAGGAAACTGAGGCACAGAAAGGCAAGGTGATTTTGTTTAGTCACATAACAAGTAAGTAGCAGAGGTGAAACTGGAACCCAGAACTTCTGACTGCGCTTTCCACTATACCATCCTGCCTTTTTTTGGATGTTGTTGCAGTATCTTCCACAAAATTCTTTGGAGGAAAATGGCAATTTAGTGAAGCACTTTCAACTTCAATCTGGAAAATAAAGTGTGTCAGTGGCTAAGATGAATTTAAAATATGTCAGAATACTTTATTTCAGAAACATTTGCCATAAATGTTTCCAATTCTATGTTGCAGAAATAATGAATAGTCCGTCTCCAAATGCAATGTGAATATTTAGTTAAAAAGAAAAAAAACATTGTAGCAAGACACCCTGAGGAAGACATGTGAGACAGTACATGCTGGAAAACTCTGATGGAGTATAGTTCATATTCTGAACACAAAAGTCTTGGGAATAGTAGAGTCTCCCAGGCTACTGGCTACTAGATCAGCTCTCCCTCCCAAGTCATCAGTTGCAGAAGCAACTCCTATGCAGAAAGGACTGGTCATGCTTACCAACTAGCAACCAACTATCCCTGGCAAGCAAGCCTAGTATAAGCAGCATGGCACAGGAGACTGCATTGGTCAGGTAAATTAAACCATCACCACTACTTTGTCCAACATTCCTCCTCAGACTGCAATGGAGATAGCCCAGGATCCTGAACCCAAGAGCTTTGAGAATAACGAGTAGACTGTTAGCCCTACTTCTTACACAGGCTCTAGAGTCATTAGTAAAGGGACTGAGCACTGTGGAGAAGGAACACAGCCCTAACACCAGCCACTAACCAGGCAGCATTAGGTACATAACCTAAGAGACCCAGGAGCAACAGGACTTTGCCCTCCTCCACCCCCACCCCCCAGACCATTATTGTTTATATCAGTCCAGCTCTTGAAGTTTATCATCAATTTCTGTGGAGATGTAGCCTGGCAATGGTTTCACAGGGTATTGCAGCCTACTGAAGACCTGAGAAAGAATATTCTTGCTGTCTAAGTCCTTGGCACTGTGAAATGATTCAACAATAGAGATATTGAACAATAGTTTCATCAGCAGGACAAAACTAAGGAAAATGAATTGTCATCTGCTTTAGTACTGAACCCTGAGGACCATAAGATTTTTCAATCTGACTTAGAACAGAAACTTCTAATGTTTTTTCTCCCTTATTTGAATGTGAGCTCCTTGTGGACAAGGATTGAAATGCTTTTCTCTTTCAATCCCAAAGAATTGAGTATAATGCTTTTTGCACATAGCAAGTGTTTAACAAATGATTCTTCATCCATTCATCCACTATAGCTAAATGCTTATATGAAATGAAAACTTACCCTAATTATTGACTCTATGTCGTAGCAATAACAGTAGCATGTAGACTGCTGGCATCACAAAGGAACTTAAAGCTCATTTAATACAACCTGCCAGACAACAAAAGAATCTTTATTGTATTCGTTACCTGTACACATTAGAGAACTGTCCTAAATAATCCCAAACACAATATTTCAGTGAGGAAGGGGTAAAGGAACATGAGAAATACTCCTCATATCCCAATCAATAGTTGAAATTATATTTAATTCTTTTGGCTATCTTGCAAGATTATTGTGTAAATTCCTGTCTTTTCCACTGAGTCTAAAGAAGGATTCAGCAGTGCCTATTTGTGAATGTCAATTTATTATTTTTTGAAATCTTATCATTTATTACTTGTTTACTCATGTAACTTAGCTTAGATCATGGTGTAAATTCCATGAAGTCAAGGACTCATCTTCCTTATGGTTAATAACCACCATGTGGTTGACCAAATGCCAGACATCTTAAAGTTGCTCAAAATAATATGAATTGAATTAATCTCAATTTCATTATATTAATTTTCCACTATGGTCTTATCCCAATGCTTCATTGTGGTATGGGGACAATGGAATGGGAGTATTGGCAGGTCCATCCAAGTTTCATGGCCCTAGTGACAGATTGCATGTCATCTGAGCACTAGCACATGTAGCAAGTTTTATCTCTTGGATTGACTTCAGGGAAATTTGCTTCTGACCTCATAATTATGGAGTCTCATATTTGTCAGAGACCTTAGAATTCAGCATCTGAACAAGAGTCCTTTTTTTTTTAGCAATAGACCTGATAGATACCCAGCCATCTTCCTCTTGGAGGCAGCTAGGAGGTACAGCACATAAAGCACTAGATCTGGAGTCAGAAAGAGTCTGTTCAAATCTGATCTCATGAAATTATTAGCTGAGTGATCCTCAGCAAGTCTTATAACCTGTGACTCAGTTTCTTCATCTGTAGGAAGTGGAAAGAGGCAGCTACCTCCCATATCAATTCTGAACATTTCAAATTGTTAAGAAGTTCTTCCTTACATCAAGCCTACTTAGGCTGGTACTCTGCAACTTTAACGCATTACTCTTACTGCCTTCTGGGGCCAAGAGGAACAAGTCACATCTTTCTTCCATGTGATAGCCCTTATAACAATAAAAGAAAGCTACCAAGTCTCTTAAACCCTGAAGATGTCTCTTCTCTATTCTAAACATTCCCAGTTATTTTAATCTATTTTTACATGCCATGATCTTAAGTCCATTCATCCTGATCACTCTGATCCCTATGTTTTCTAGTTTCTTAATGTCATTTCAAATAGATAGATAAATGAACAGATGAATAAATAAATCAACACATAGATAAATGAATGGATAGATATACAAAGGAATGAATGGAGTGAGAGAGAAAGAGAGAGAGAGAGAGAGAGAGAGAGAGAGAGAGAGAGAGAGAGAGAGAGAGAGAGAGAGAGAGAGTTTTACATAGAACCAAACCTATACTTCAGGTCTGACCAGGGCAGGGTATATAGCAGCACTCCCAAGTCCCAGATATGCCTCACGATGCATTCTAACTTCATATTAATGTTCCTGTGCATCAAATGCCATTGTCAAGAATTCATTAAAATCACCACATCTTTTTTTTTTCAAATTAAATGTTAATTAGCCTTGCCACTCCCACTTTGGATTAGTAAAACTCATTTTTCAACCTAAGGGTAAAACTTCACATTTATTCTTCTTGATCTGACACTGTTGATCACCTTCTCCTGGATACTCTCTCTTCTCTAGGCTTTCATGACATTGCGCTCTTCTCCTTGTCCTCCTATCTGTCTGACTATGCCTCATTTTATACTCATTAGTGATCTCCACTTGAATATGCAAACTCCAAACACATTCTAAATCTTTCAACTGTATGATTGCACCCAGTTCTTTGGGTCAAATCATATCCACTCATCTGAAGAAATCATGCTAAAAGAGAATAAATACTTTTCCTCACTGTCAATGGCACATATCAGAAGGCTGAGATATGGCCTAATATCTAAATGGAATGGTAACATCACCCAGATGAAATCACAGACTTTTAAACTATTCAGTCAGTCAGCAAACATTGATTAAACATCTACCAAGTGCCAGATACTGTGCTGAGTACTAAGACTATAAAAAATAAATGAAAAGTTTTGAAGTATTGAAATGTAGTTCAATTTAATGGGTTCCAAAAAAGCAAGTGCATGTTCTATAATCACGCTGGAGCCATTGTTAAGCATTTTAACGTATCCTCTACTCATTTCCAATTTTTTTTCCCTATGAAACAGAAGTTTGTGTTTCATGGCAAAAAGATCGCACTAGTACTTTTAACTGTTTGACGCAGTCAAGGAACATATTTTCAACAAATTTAATAAGCAAGTAAAAACTATTACAGGTCCCAGTTAGATTTTCACATTTCATTAAGCATAAATGAATATTAAAAATAAGAACTGATTGTGGTTAACAAATTTAAAATCATAAAATATAAGGAAAGACTAAAAAATAAGATTACTACCATCTTAGGGAATAATTAGGTAGAAAGAAATTTAATATAATGGAATAATATTGTGCTGTAAGAAATGAAGACATATTCAAAGAAAACCAGGTGGAAATTTTGAAATAAAGCAGAATGAAGTGAGTATCTCTTCAGAATAATAGTTTATACAATATCGTCTATATTGTAAATTCAAACAAATTTGAAAGACTTAAGAACTTTGAGCAATACAACAATTAACCATTCTTCCAGAGAAATGAGGATGACAAATGTGTTTGTCAGTAATAGGAAATAAGTTCCTGGAGAATAAGGGTTGTTTTGTTTTGGTCTTTGTGTCCTCAAGGCCTTAGTGCCTTAGTAACAGTAGGTCTTTAATAAATGCTTGCTGAATTAAAAAGACAAGGGAGCAGCTAAGAAGACAGTGAAAATATAAGGCAGTTTGTGCTAAGTAACAAATATTTTGGGCAGATCAACAGTATTCTAAAGAATTCACAAAAAGGAGAACACTTCACCCTTGACTAGGGTGGTCAGGAAGTTTTCATAGAGGAGAGGGCATTTCATCCACTTGGCCAAAGTCATTATTATATGCCTGCTACCTGCAAATGTGGCAAAGAGCCACACTTGAGGACCTAGAAGGCCATATGTGACCTCAAGGCCACAGGTTCCCAACCCCTAGTATAGAAGATTATACATGTATGTGGGTACATAATATATGTGTATATGTAGGTATACCCCTTTGTGTGTATATACATATGTATGTGTATATATATTTATACACACACATGTATATAGGTGGGGGTAAGTGAGGGGATGATGTGGATTGTATATATGCATTATATTTATACATATATATGAGCAGTGAACATATGTATGTATTTATATTCTATACTGGGTATATAAGCACATATAATGTGAATATAAAATGGACTCATAAACATAGAGCTGATATATCTGTATGTATGTGTGTATACACAAACACAGATATACACATATAGATCATAAATTTAGAATCATATTGTGTATATACGGGAGTATGCATATGTGTGTATATATGTCATCAATTTAAGGTTGCAATATATATGTGTGTATATCTCTATATGCATGTGTGTATTTATATAGGAGTATGTATGACATATCAAATGGGTTTATAAATTTATAGCTGAGATATATACATATATGGCTCATAAATTTAGTCGTAATGTGTATATATGGGAGCATGTGTACACATACATATATAACGGGCTTATAAATTTAGAGTTGTAATGTGTATACACATAATATATATACTTACATAGGAGTATGCATGTATACATATATTAATATTAAATGGGTTCATAAATCTAAAGCTGTAATATGTGTATGGGAGTATGTATGTATACACACACATATATACAATGGGTTTTTGAAGCTAGAGCTGTAATTTGTGTGTGTGTATTCATTACATATAGGAGTATGTCTATATACATATATTAATATTAAATGGGATCATAAATTTAGATCTGTAATATGTATGTGTGTGTGTATATATATATATATATATAGGAGTATGTATGTATACACACATATGTATAGCTCATAAATTTAGAACTGTAATGTATAATTATGAGACTCAAATATCCTTAGACAAATAGTAAACATTTATAAATATATAGATTATATATAGCACATGTTGCAAGGCAATGTCTGTACGTGTGTATAACATACAAAAATATATATGTATGTATATATACACATAGGTGTAAATAATCAAAAGTATTAATACCTATATGTGTGTGTGTGTGGTACATGCATATACAGACTATTACTCCTACTACTAATATTACTAATAATAATAACACATAGTACCCACTATGTGTTAGGTACTGTGCTAAGTGCTTTATAAATATAATCATAAAAACCCCTGGGATTTAGGTGCTCTTATCATCCCCATTTTATAGATGAGGAAACTAAGGCAAACAGAGGTTTAAGTGACTTGCCAGGAGCACACAGCTAGGAAGTGTCTGATATTTGATTTGAACTTCAGTCATCCTGACTCCAGGCGCAGTGCTCTATCCGCTGTACTACCCAGCTATCTCATAGTGTATACATGTATGTATATATGGTTTCATGCATGTACATTTGTATTTATATATACACAGTATGTATGCATGCATTCATGTATGGTTATGTGTATGTATGTAGTACAAGATACTGTGTTAGCTGTTGTGTTGTAAGACCTTTGAGGGAAGAGAGGAACTGTTATGTGTCCTTGCCTTCATTGTAGCAGGTAACCCAATGCCTTTTTTTTTGCCTTGTATATAATGTTTAATAAATGTTTGTTGAATTGAACTGGAATAAATTATACTCTTGTTGAGGATTTGAGGAGAATACATAAACAACAGCACTATAAAATAACAAATGTCATGAGTGCTGTAAATAAAGTACCACAGAACTGCCCAGGGAGGGAAGAACCAGGTCCTACTTGGATGATTGGGATAGCAGAAAGCAGGAGTGAGCTTGAGCTACACACTGCTGGTGGGAAGAATTTCAGTTGGATATGGGTGAGGAGGGCAAACCAGGCAGAAGGATTGCCTGCAACAAAGTCAAGGATGCAGAGTATATGGTTCAAAGTTGGCCCTGGTGGGGTTTAAAGAGTTTGGACTTTGCCTACTTGCCATTGGGCAATTTGTCATTGTCTCCAGGTTTTTGCACAGAGAGTGACCAAAAAAACAGGACTGTGAATACTAAGACTATTATGAAGCTTACTCCAATGGGATGTGCAGTCCTAAAAGTCCCTTCCTCAGTACGAGTGAGACGAAAATTCCAATTTATAGTTGTCGTTTGCATAAACAAGAAAATGAAATGGTATGTCTTATTTCTATTCTAGCAAGACAGTACGTGATTGTATGATTTTAAAAATACATTTTTACCTTTTAGAGATAACTTTTGACTTGAAGTCATGTTCACTTTTCCAAAAAAAGACCTCCTTCCTCATCTACCTTTCCCAACACATTGTCCCTCCCCTTCTTTTAATAATATTTTCAAAAAGATTGCAAGATTCTTGAGGGAAAGTGTGATGACACCCCACTCCCCATTTTCACCAATTACAGCAAAATTTTAACATAAAATCAGATGTAAACCACTTGGAAGAATAACCTAATTTCTTTTGGCTTGGACATTGTACATAAGGGAAAGGATATAAAGCATTAAAATGACTGAACTGTTTCACAAATATCCACTTCTGTTGCCTTAATCTTCGCTTTTAGTAAGTTCTTCAGTACAGTAGGAAAAAAAAACACATAATAAAAATGTAGAAGCATAGCTTTGGTCCTAAAAGACACTTTAGAATGTGTGTGTGTGTGTGTATGTGTGTGTGTGTGTGTGTGTGTGTGTGTGTGTGTGTGTGTGTGTGTGTAGACATATATGCATATGCATATAGATAACTGCCTCATTTTACAAATGAGGAATTTGAAGGCCACAAAGCCTTGGTAGCCTGCCCAAGGTCACACAACAAGTACGTAGAAATGATGGGCTCTAAATTCAAATCCTTTGACTCCAATTCCAATGCTTTTTCTACTACACTATCTTTGTAAGCCAAGAATATAACCACTGGGTAGGGCAATCATTTTAAAGCACCATCTGTAGGAGCATTGAAGACTCAAAACATGCTTGTGTTCAATAGTATTATTTATTTTTTTAAATGTTATTACCTATTCTAACACTTTTTTTTAAATTTTGAGCTCCAAATTCTCTCCCTCACTCCCCTACTCATTGAAAAGGCAAGCAATAGGATATCAATTATACATGTGAAATCATTCAAAGCATATTTCATTATTAATCGTGTCATGAAAAAGCAAGAAAAATAAAGTAAAAAATTATGTAATAATATTTTAAAATAAATTGGATATATATATATTTGGCTAGCCCGTGAGTTCAGAAACTGATCTATAGTAATTTAGTTTCCATTTTTTAGCTTACATTTGAAAGCAAAAGGATTGTTTAGCCTCTTCATGTCATAATTTCAAA
This sequence comes from Phascolarctos cinereus, assembly GCF_003287225.1. Lineage (NCBI taxonomy): Eukaryota > Metazoa > Chordata > Mammalia > Diprotodontia > Phascolarctidae > Phascolarctos > Phascolarctos cinereus. Next base: position 51,446,904 of record NW_027556402.1, on the reverse strand, counting down.
CTATATCCTTTAAATGTATTATACCACAAATGTGTTGGTTTTCTAAAGCTTCATTTTCCAAGCAATTCTAACTTGAGTCTTATGTTTTCAGCTTGACAATGGTTTAGACCAATACAACTTGGCTGTCCCCAAAATTTACTCCAGGAAGTTGTAAAACCCTGATCTTGTTTCAGTTATTAGGAATTCCAAATTGAAAATTAATCTTCTGCCTGGACTTTGAAGAAGTCCCACAATCCCAAAAACTGAATTTGAAATTAGCTTTTTTTTTCACATCCACCTGCCATCCCTTTTGAAAGTCAAAACCATATGTGCTTCCACTTTGAAGTCCAATTTCAGTGTTCTAATGATAGCCTTCACATCCCACAATATTCTTCCATGAGTGTTTGCTTCACTCCAGCCAACTGGAACCCAGTTCAACCAGAGGAAGACAAATGCTTGTGCAGATGGGTGATGCTGGTGTAACAAATGATTATGGTCCATGGAGTTACACACACACAATAATGTCAACACGTTAACCTGATAAAATGGCATATGAAATGAACCTGTATAGGCTGAACATTCCAGGCAATTTCTGGTTTGAATTACCAAATCAATTTTTTACTGAGATGAAATGATCCTTGCTACAGAGGAGCCATTGTTTATTTTTTTTCAAAATCTATGTCATAGACTTCTAGTTAGTAATTATGATTAATGAGTGCTGAGCCATTCTTTTCTTGCAATAGTCCAAATACACTTAATTTTGTTAGTAAGAGGGAGACTTTATTGAATTTTGGAAATATCCATTCTAATTCATTATTAATGAAGTTAATTAAAGTTAATTGCTTTAAAAAGGAATTAAAAAGTATTCTTGTAATTTATCTTGAATTCAAGGTTTGAAAAATATACATTTTAATGTTGATAATCTTGACTTCTGAAATTTTTGATGTCCAAAGTAATGTCCTAAAAAGACCATTTGTGATATTCTGAGGAAAGGCAAATCAGTTTTAAGTTGGTGAAACTTGAGGGAAGAATATTTCAAACCTTGTTTGGGTTATTAAATGTAATAATAATAACGACAGATAGATATGATAATAGAATATAGGCTGTTCCATTTGCCAATCATGCATTCCAATGAAAAAAAGAAAAAAAATCCTCATTTTGGCTTCTTATGTTCTTCTCATCTACCATTATACATCATTAGTGCACCCTGGCTGAAAAAAAAAAAAGGAAAGCATTAATTCTCTAAATGAATTCAGTATCTCCTTTTTCACAAGATTTCAGAACAATTTATCCTTTCCTTATAGGGTACTATGGCAGACGAAATGTGTTTCCAACTTCCAATTCATTGATCAACTATTGAAAAGTGCCCTTGGGTCTCAGAATCCATAAGTGGCCTGACTCTGGGGAAGAATAATGCTTTTCTTCCTACTTTGGATGGGCAGTAAAATAAGCCACTTGTAGTAGACAGAGGATTTACAAATTCCATGAATACTTTAAGATATTAGGTAATCAATTTGTGAAATGCACAAAAATATAGTTACTTAGGGGCCTTCTCATTCCTGTGGTTATTTTTAATACTTATATTCCAATAACAACATTTAATACCTAAAACATTAAATCCTTGAAGTGTCTTAATTATGATAAACTTGTAGAAAAACGCAATGTTTTTATGATGCAATGGTTTCCTTAGTTCACAATAAAATAAGAGAAAGTCAACTTCCTGAGTTACTCAAAATACATTAAAGAACTCATTTATTTTAAAAATATGTTTAGAATGATATTATGGTGATGGGCAAATTATAGGGATCATAAATTAAGAAGAGATGAGTTCAAATCCAATTTTGCATCACTCAGATGCTTATGAGCTATGTCACCCTGGGTAAGTCATTCAACTTCTGTTTGCATTAATCTTTTTTCAACTGTAAAATGGTGTTAATTATAGTACCTATCTGCCAGGTTTATTGTGAGAATAAAAAGAGATATTTTTAAAGTGCTTTATAAATCTTAAAGCACTATATAAATTCTAGCCATCTTTAAATGATAGTTATCGTAAATTCTTAGATGAATGAATCATGAAGATTGTAAATCTAGAACTAGAAGAGAATTGAAGCCATCATGCCCAATTATCTCGTTTTACAGGTGGGGGACCTGAGACCCATAGAAGTTAACTGAATTGCCCAAGTAGTCACAATGGTGAATATGTCAGAGAAAAACTCAAGACTGATGGGTTTCATGACTACAATACCAGTTTGCATTGTTAAAAACATCCCTTAACCAAGAAAAAAACCAGAATTTTATAGTTTACTTTTCACTTCTTTAATTCACTTTCACATAGTTCATAACTTCTTGACAATAGCCCAGGAGCAAAACTTCTGAGGCCCAATTGCTGAGGCCCATATGGTCTGTCTTGAAGGAGGAAGTGCCTGTGGCAAGTGTAAGCTTCCACTTAATTCAGTTCAAAGAAAACAAAAACATTTATTAAACATCTACTATATACCAGGCATTGTAGATGCCAGGAAGACATAGATGGATAGGTATAACCGAGGAATTTATAATCTAATAAGAAAGAAAAGGCATGCAACCAAATAACTGGAATATAAAGGAGAGCACACTGAATTTAGAGAGCTCTAAGCAAGATATATGGGGCCACTGGGTGGTTTAGTGGATAGAGTACCAGGCCTGGAATCAGGAAGACTTGAGTTCAAAATTGTCCTCAAATTCTTAGTAGCTGTGCGACTCAGGGGAAGTCACTTAACCTTGGTTGCCTCAATTTCCTCATCTGTAAATGAGCTGAAGAAGGAAATGGCAAACCACTCCAATATCTTTGCCAAGAAAACCCCAAATGGGGTCACGAAGAGGAGAAGATGACTGAAATGGCTGACCAATAACAACAGGCAAGATATTATGAGAAATGTGACGAGGAAGGAATAGTTTGTATCTGAAAGCACTGGAAACAGAAGCGCCAGCACATCCACACCAACCAATAAGCCCTTCTTCAAGCTTGGTTCACCATGGCCATCAACAAGGTTATAACCTAAGGGAAGATGTGACAGCAGCAGGTGCTCATCACCTGCAGCTCCCCAGCAGCCACAAAAAATCCCATCCTCAACCCCCTCAAAAATAATTTCACCTCCATAGTCCTTGGTAGGATCAAATGGTTCAGTACCAGGCAGATGATCAGAGAAATGAAAATTAAAACAACTCAGATACCACCTCATACTAATCAGATTGCTTAACATGCCAGAAAAAAAAATTATAAATGGTGGAAGTGATGTGGAAAAATTGGGATGCTGATGCATTTTGGTGGAGTTGTGAAGCGGTCCGACCATTCTGTAGAACAATTTGGTACTACGTCCAAAAGGCTATAGAACTGGCATACCCCTAGCTGTGTGACCCTGGGCAAGTCACTTAACCCCAATTGCTTTTTTAAAAAAAAAAAAGTTGGCATACCCATTCACTCAGCAATACTACTACTAGAACTGTATCCCAAAGAGATGAAAGAGAAAGGAAAAGTACCTGTATGTACAAAAATATTTGTATCAGCATTTTTGTGGTGGCAAAGAATTAGAAATGGAGAGGATGCTCAACAACTGGGGAATACCACAAATCGTGGCATATGATTGTGGAGTAGTATTGTGCTATAAGAAACAATGGCTCGGTGGTTTCAGAAAACATGGCAAGATCTATATGAATGGATGCAAACTGAAATGAGAAGAACCAGGAGATCATTGTGTACACTAACAGCAATGTGGCAATGATGACCAGCTGTGAAAGTCTTGGCTACTTTGACCAATACAATGATCCAAGAAAATTCCGAAGGAATTATGATGAAAAATGCTATCCATCTCCAGAGAGAGAGAGAGCTGATGAACTCTGAGTGTAAGCTTAAGGAAGATTTGCTCACTTTCTTTTTTTTTCATTTTTGAGATATGGATAATATGGAAATGTGTTTCACATGACTTCACATGTATAATGGATATCATATTGATTGCTTTCTCAATTGGGGAGGGAGATAATTTACAATTCAAAATTTAAAAAGAAAAGAATGTAAAAAAATAATAAATTGGAAAAAAAAGAAATGTATTGACTAATAAGAGTGAATCTCAACTGAAAAAGGGAACAGTGAGAAGCAGCAATTTTCCACAGGAAGCAATGGGAGATGCAGCTTATTATAGACTTCCAGACATTTAACAAAAATGGAATAAACAAGATGAATTTAGAGCTTTGAGAATTATAAAAGTTGCCAGTAAATTATCTTCTCCACTAACAACAGAAGCAGATGAAGCCAATGTACCTCTTGCATTAGATCCAAGACTTGTCAACACACTGACATGGAAGATGGTTGGCTGACAAGTATGACTCTGAACAACCCTTTAGAACTTGATGAACAGATGAATGATGAAGTGTCTGAGCGTTGGACATCTGCTGAAGAATAAATATTGATCCCCAAATAACCGCTCATGAAATCACTTAGCAAAATAAAGAAGGGGGTGATACTATAGTAATTCAAGGAAAGGGAATTTGTATCTATCCTGCTTATATGCAATTTACTTTTATAATTTATAAAACATTGGGAATAAGTGGAAGTAATTTAGAGTAGCTGAAATTTAGGAGGTCCACTAAAGCCAAAATAACAACCTGGAATTTGTGTTCTGGATGGAATATAATTTCTTGTACTAAATGTGTCACCCGACCCTCATGCAAAAAAAAAAAGAAGAAATGCATACATAATGTGCATTGGAAGATTAGAGATATGTGTATACATGTGAAAGAAAAGCTACCAAGACTGAAATTCTAGATTATATCATATGCAGTCTTTTATAAAGAGGTTTATGCTATTGTCTTTGGTCAAATCTTAGTGAAATTGCTTCATGTTTTTTTTTGGGGGGGTTATTTTGTCTAGATATGCCATTTTATTACGGTATGAAACCAGCCATAACACCTACATATAACATGACATGATTTAAATCTTTTAAAATGTAAATGTAATATAAAGTTTTATTTTAATCAAAATAGTAACATAAATCTAGACCAGGTTTGTTGATCTCCAGCAATTAAACCTTCACTGGATCTTCAGTGTATGTTTCTGTATAACTTCATCCTTACTTTTTATTTTTTTGTTTGTTCATTTGGCTTTTTTTTTAAACATAATGAGTGTTTTTTTTTTACCAGGTTCTCATTAGTAGTTCAGACTTTAGGTCTCAAATGCTAGAGTAATAAGACTGGGCTTAGCATAAGTGGAATACATTAAATGCATTGGGTTCTTCCCATACTTTCAGGTCTAGTGAAAGAAAGGATTTTGCTTCACTTGGTCCCAATCTTGATATATAAGTTTTGAAATGTGTTGAGGTCCAATAAAGAGACTTTTTTTTTCCAGAGGAAAACGAGAATTTTTTATTTTCCACCAGTTCTGAGTTCCAAATTTCTCACCCCTCCCCCCACCCCAAGATGGCATGCATTCTGAATACTCCTTCCCCTGGTCTGCCTTCTCTTCTATCTTTCCCCCCTCCCTTCTCTTATCCCCTTCCCCTTCTATTTTCCTGTAGAGCAGGATAGACTTCTGTACCCCATTTGCTGTATTTCTTATTTCCCAGTTGCATGTGAAAACATTTTTTTTAAAACACATTTTTTTAAAACTTTGAGTTCCAAATTTTCTCCCTTCCTCCCTCCCCACCCATCCTCATTTAAAAACCAAGCAACTCAATATAGGTTGTACATGTGTAGTTATGCAAAACACTTCCTTAGTAGACATGTTGTGAAAAACTAACTCTATTTCCCTTAATCCTATCCTGCCCTCCCATTTATTCTATTCTTTCTTTTGACCCTGTCCCTCCTCAGAAGTATTTGCTTCTGATTACCCTCTTTCCCAATCTGCCCTCCTCTCTATCACCCCCCTGCTCTCTTGTCCCCTTCTCCCCTATTTTCCTGTAGGGTAAGACAGATTTCCATACCCAATTGAATGTGTATGTTATTCTCTCCTTAAGCCAAATCCTATGAGAATAAGATTTACTCATTCCCTCTCACCTTCCCCTGTTTCCCCTCCACTGTGAGAGATTTTTCTTTTCTGTTTTTTTTTGTGAGATAATTTACCCCATTCTACCTCCCTTTCTTCTCCGAGTATCATCCTCTCTCATCCCTTAATTTTATTCTCCAGATATGACCCCTTAGTCTTCAACTCACCCTGTGCCATCTATCTATCTATATATACATACATACAAACAATTTTTTTCCTTCAACTACCCTAATACTGACAAAGTTCTCATGAGTTACAAATATCATCTTTCCATGCAGGAATGTAAACAGTTCAATCTTAATAAGTCTCTTATGATTTCTCTTTCCTGTTTACCTCTTCATGTTCCACTGGAGTCCTGTATTTGAAAGTCAAATTTTCTGTTTAGCTCTGGTCTTTTCATCAGGAATGCTTGAAAGTCCTCTATTTCACTGAATGACCATTTTTTCCCCTGAAGGATTATACTCAGTTTTGCTGGGTAGGTGATTCTTGGTTGTAATCCTATCTCCTTTGCCCTCCAGAATATTATATTCCATGCCCTGCAGTCCTTTAATGTAGAAGCTGCTAAATCTTGTGTTATCCTGATTGTGTTTCCACAGTACTTGAATTGTTTCCTTCTGGCAGCTTGTAATATTTTCTCCTTGACCTGGGAACTCTGGAATTTGGCTACAATATTCCTAGGAGTTTTCCTTTGGGGATCTCTTTCAGGAGGAGATCTGTGGATTCTTTCAATTTCTATTTTGCCCTCTGGTTCTAATATATTGGGGCAGTTTTCCTTGATAATTTCTTGAAAGATGATGTCTAGGCTCTTTTTTTGATCATGGCTTTCAGATAGTCCAATAATTTTTAAATTCTCTCTCCTGGATCTATTTTCCAGGTCAGTTGTTTTTCCAATGAGATATTTCACATTGTTTTCTAATTTTTCTTCTTTTGGATTTGTTTTACAATGTCTTCATTTCTCATAAAGTCACTATTTTCCAATTGCTCTATTCTAATTTTTAAGGAAGTATTTTCTTCAGTAATCTTTTGGACTTCCTTTTCCATTTGGCCAATTTTTCTTTTTAGGGCATTTTTCTCCTCATTGGCTTTTTGGACCTCTTTTGCCATTTGGGTTAGGCTTTTTAAGGTGTTTTTCTTCAGTATTTTTTTGGTCTCCTTTAGCAAGCTGTTGACTTGTTTTTCATGATTTTCTTGCATCACTCTCATTTCTCTTCCCAGTTTTTCCTCTACTTCCCTTACTTGCTTCTCAAAATCCCTTTTGAGCTCTTCCAAGGCCTGGGACTGATTCATATTTTTCTTGGAGGCTTTGGATGTAGGAGCTTTGATTTTGTTGTCTTCTTCTGGTTGTATATTTTGATCTTCTTTTTCACCAAAGTAAGATAATATAGTCTGATTCTTTTTGTGCTGCTTGCTCATGATCCCGGCCAATTACTTGAGTTTTAAACTCTTTGTTAAGGTAAGAGTCTGCTTCCAATGTGGGGGAGTGTACTGTCCCAAGCTTCAGGGGTTTGTGTAGCTGTTTTCAGAGATACTTGTAGGGACCTGTAAATTTTCAGTTCTCAGAAGGTGGTATGATAAGGGGGGAGGTGTTTACTCCTTTCCTGGCCTGTGACCACAAGTATTCCTTTCTGTCCCATAACTGTGAGGAGGGGTTCCTCTCCAAAGCCACTACAAGCTCCACCACGCCAGCACTCCTCCTCACCCCAGTACTGCTGCCCAGAACTGTGACCCAGATCCACACACGGGCAAAGCAAGAGATTCCTGCCTCAGCACTGGCAAAGAGATCCCTGCAATCCCTCTCTGATCAGCCACTGGATACCCCCTCAGTCTGTGGGCCAGAAGCTTGGGAAGCAGCTGCCCCACCCAGGGCTACGCTCTTGGGGAATGGAGCTGAGATCCCGCCTTCCTCTCTGACCACAGACTTTTCCCACTGACCTTTTAAGTTGTCTTTGGCATTCATGGGGTTGAGGAGTCTGGAAACCTCCACAGCTGCCTGCAATTCAGTCCTCTGAGGCCTGCTCCAGTTTTGCTGCGGCCTGCGCGCCCACGCTGTACTCCCAGCCTGGCACAATACACCTTTCTGATCAATCATCCAGGTTGTCTTGGGCTGGAAATTTGTTTCACTCTGTCTTTTTGTGGGTTCTGCTGCTTCAGAATTTGTTTAGAGCCATTTTTTATGAGTATTTGGAGGGGTTTGGGGGAGAGCTCAAGCAAGTCACTGCTTTCACTCTGCCATCTTGGCTTCACCCCCAATAAAGAGACTTTTAACTTCAGATCTGTTCCAGACTTAAAATAATGTTATAAAACAGGGATCATCAGTAAAGTTTACAAAGGAAAGAAAATCTGTGAAGCATTAAGAGGATTTAAGATAATTCTAGAAGTATCACTGTAGTGCTTATTAAAAAGGCAAGTTGTGTCCAATAAGATTTTCTCTTAACATTTACTGTGATTTCCCAAATAAAGGATTTTGGTTTATTGTTTTTGTTTTGGTTTGGTTTGGTTTTGCTTTGTTTTGTTTTGTTTTGTTTTGCATAAATTTCTATGCTCAGAAAAGGATTTTTTTTTGAGTTTGGTTAATCACTAGTAATGACACTGCATTGAGTAAGATTTATACAAGGCCTTCAAAAAATGTGAAGAGAATATGTCAAATAGGACATGTTCACATCAAAGGTAAGAAGTATTGTGGATGACACAGTCACAGTAGAAGGTGCAAGAAAACTTGTAAACCATCTGCTGTAGTCACAGGATCTTAAATTGACAGCTGGAAGTAATGTTAGATTCCCCAGTCACTGTTGTTTAGTCATTTTGCAATCATGCCCAACTCCATATGACCCTATTTGGGATTTCTTGGCAAAGATACTGTAGTGGTTTGCCATTTCCTTCTGTATCTCATTTTACAGATTAGAAAACTTAGGCAAACAAATTTAAGTGACTTGTCCAGTGTCACACAGCTAGTGTCTGAGGCCATATTTGAACTCAGGCCTTCCTAACCCCGGACATGCTGCTCAATATACTGCACCATTTAGCTGCCCTCCCCCAGTCATATCCCTCATTTTTTTTTTAGAACAGGCCATTACAGCCCCAAGAGATTTTTATCTGTCTGCAGCTATATGGCTAGGTGGTGACAGAGCTACAGTCAGAACTCAGATCTCCTGACTCCTAGTCCAATTTTCTTTCCATAAATATCACTGAAATTTTAGAGAAAAAAGAGTATCAAATATTCAATAATGTCAATGGTCAATAGTGTCAGACCTCACAAGGGAGACAAGGAGAATGAGGAGTGAATAAAGTTTATTAGATTTGCTGATTAAGAGGACATTGAAGGGTACTCACTAAGGCCATGCCTGTACACATACACATGCATAAAAACACATAACTGGTATGATTGCTTTGGAAAGATGAACTACTAATCATTTTAGTAACTAGTATAAAATTAGTTGGATAACCAATCAATTCAATTAAATATTTAAACAATTTATACATGTAACCAAAACCTTAATGTGTATTATATTATTATTATTATTTTAATAACATGGGATATCAGCATTCATAGCTGCTGTTGAAAGAAATGACAGGAGAAAGTATCTGTGAAGACTTCTTAGAGGAAGCTAAATTGTTGAATTTTAAGAAAAACAGGTTGATTCATGCACCACTAGAACTATACACATAGTTTTCATAGCCACTGAAAAACCAAATATTCACATCTGCTTAAGCTATGTTCCTGTACAGCATTTCCTCTCATCTCCAGTTGCCAATGTGACTCATCAACAGCACCATATGTAAACAGAAAAGTAAATATGTCGGGAGAGTATTCAATACATTCTTGACTCCTCAAAAGTCAAGAAAATTCAGGACTTTGGAATTATGATGTAGAAAAAGAAAGTCTTCTATATCTACTAACTCCTTAATTCTTCACTGGATTTCTTTAGGTATTTTTAATTTATTAAGTAGAGATCTTAATACTATCTTACAATAAGAAAAAGGAACAGCAGATTAGCAAAGTCAAAACATCAGAGCTATAAAAATAATATTTCCGCTAGAACACTTTCCCGTCTTGACACTTAATAATGCAGACACTCATGATAAATACACATTCTTGGAGACTCGCCTCAAATACACGATAAATCTACAGCATTTAATGCAAACAAAAACTCATTTTGTTTGACCTTTAGAATGAGGCATATTGCCAAAATGTATGGGAACAGATCAGTTTCCTACATCTAACTTGTGTTGACACTATACACAGACACTGAATCCTCAGTTATGCATACATGTTAATAAGCACAGAGAAGGCTTTAAATCAGGCAAAGGAATAAACGGAACATACCCAGTCAGCACAACTTTGAGGAAAGAGGGAATTTTTCTAACTCTTGTCCTCAGGAGACCTGGGTTCCAATTCTCCTGTAATCAAAGACTAACTGTGTGAACTTTGACAAATCATTTTTTTTTCATGTGTAAGAATGGTTGCCTATACAACAAGGCATAATGGAAAGAGTATGGAGCATGGAATCAGGAAAACTAGCTTTGAATCCTCACTCTTACACAACTTATCTAACACAGCAAAAAAAAAAATCAACATTTACAAGACTGAATGACCTTATTTGTAAGGAGAATAAATCCACGTACCATCTCCTCCACAAGATTATTGAGAAGCACAATTGTAAATTTTAAAGAGTAATCAAACATTTTAGTTACTGTATGGAATGCTATAAAAGTAAGTGAGTTGCTACCTGGAAAATATTTTAATGTTATACAATGAAAGATGATACAATATGGAAGGTCAAGGTTTTCAATAACATGAATAATGTCATTAAAGATTGTTTCTTCTCCTAATAGGAAGGTACGGCAAAGACTAGGACAGCCTAGGTGGTATAATGGATAGAAGGCTAGACTCAAATCCATTCTCAGACATTTACTAGCTATATGACCCAAGGCAAGTCATTTAACTCTCTTTGCCTCATTTCCTCATCTGAAAAATAAGCTGGAGAAGGAAATGGCAAATCACTTCAGTCTTTGCAGAGAATATGCCAAATGGAGTCACAAAGAGTTGGACATGACTGAAAGGATTTAATAATAAATAGCAAAAACTCTCTTTTCCTCTCCCCACCCACATTGAGAAGGCAAGCAATTTGACACAGGTTATACATGTGTAGTCATGCAAAATACATTTCCATGTAAGTCTTGCTACGAAAGAAAACAACAACAACAAAATAAGCAAAGTAAAGAAAAAGTCTTTCATCTGCATTCAGGCTCCACCAATTCTTTCTCTGGAAATCTTTCCTATCTTTTTAAAAATAGTAATTATTATCATGCCTTATATTTATTTACCATATGACAGTTTATTTCCAGGCAATAAAATTCAAGTTTTTAAAATTATAATGTATGACTGTTATGAATAATTTTTGCTTAGTCATAATGGAGGCTATAGACTATCTCTCATTCCAAAAAAAAATCCAGAAATTGAGCATCACCCAGAGAACAATGGGTAAGTTTCCAGTGGGCATGAACAGCTACAACACATGACAAATGAGGAATTGTATAGGGGCAGTAGTCCTTAAGGATCTAAAAGCACTTAAGTGAGATGTAGTGGATAGAACCCTGGGACTACAGTCAGAAAAGCCGACTTCAAATTTTCCCCTACACATTTACAAGCTATGTGACCCTGGGGCAAGTTGACTGCTGTCTACCTCAGTTTCCTGATCTGTAAAGTGGCAGTAATAATAAAGCCACCTTCCTCTAAAGATTAATGTGAAAAGAGAATGAGATAATATTTGTGAAGCTTTCTGCAAACCTTAAAATGCTATATAAATTCTAGCTATCATTATTGCTGAAGTATAGCTATAGCTCTAATTACAGAATTATTATTATATCACAAGACAAATATGTGACCAGAAAAAATATGACACTAGTCAAGTAGGATGAGTGAGAGACAGCATACAGGTCACATGATCCTTTAGTACTTATATAAGAAAATATAAAAAGCATTGAATCGACAGGCTTTAGAGTCAGGCTCACATCCCAACTCTGATTCTTCCTACTTCTATGACTTTAGTAATCCACTTAAATTACCTGGGTCTCTATTTCCTCATTTGTAAAATGACAGGATTGGACAAGATGACCTCTGTGTTCCCTTCTAGGTGATCTGTGATCTTAAGATCCTCTGAAATTTTCCAGCACCCTGAGTTGACCCTTTTTGGTGAACTGATCAGAGGACATACATAAGAATCTCAAAGGATGGGCAATCCTGAGTTGTTTGGATTATTGAAAGTAGTAACAGCTCAGATTCTTATAATCTAGCAACTTCTCAGATTCTTATAATCTGGCCAATAGCTTATTAATGTTCAGACTCCTTAAGAGTCTGCCCAATATGACAGATGTTGTAATAAACCTTGTCTTTGGCTGAAAGAAGGCTTGGGTTGAATTCTTTCAGGCAGGACCCACCTACAACGTTGGGATCCCAGCACCCCTAAACCTCAACATTTTGGTGGTCCATACAGGGAAATTACCTAACTTCAAGTTCTTCTTCAGCCAAGACTGGCAGCTGTGTAAGCCTTCCGCCTCCCCTCCTTTCTTGCTCTGCAGTTGGGGTCTCTCTCCAAGCACCAAGGCTTGGAGGTGCTTTTCAGGCAGTTACTAGACTGTCATGAACTTGGCTAGATGCTCTTGAGGCCATGGACCTGGGTACACCTTCCACAGCATAGAGGACAATGACAGATACCCTATCTGGAAGTGTATGCCCAATTCTGTCAGTTCTCTCAAAGCTAGGGAATTGGGGAAAAGTGCAGTTGTGTTTTGGTTTCCTGATGCTTACTTACTACCCTCTACACCTCTGAATCCTCCTTCATGGAGGTTACAGGGAAAAGTTAGAACAGCTAAAAACATCTTAGCAGATTCTGGAGGTTTTGTGATAGATCATTAAGGAGTTTTGAAACTCCTCCTTAAAACCCTGGTCACTCCCTTCCTTTCAGTCAAGAGGGTATCTGTTAACCCGTCTCATAGGAGAAGAGACTTTCAACCTTTACCCCTCACCTTTGATTTTACCCTTCTTCACCTGGGAAAGGAAGGAGGGGGGAGGGGCAGCAGCTACAGCATGGGCCCCCCTGGCAATGGCCTGGGGTCCTGGGGCAACCTCTGCCTGGAAGCATCACTCAGGTTCAGCACATCTTGCTCAAGGTAAGCTAGCCTCTGAACTTTTTAAAGTTGTAGTCTTAACTGTTAATGATGAGATGTTGATTCTCTGTGTAAAGTAATTTCGAAACACATTTAACAAAACTGAAGTCACCTGATTGGTAATGGGTTTGTTTCAAGTTTCGAATTGGTACACTTTTTGTATCAGTTATGTCAAGGAACTTTTTATAATTTAATTACTGTTAAAATAATTTTGCTATTGTTGGTTATTTTTTAATGTGTAAACTTGGCAAAAAGTGAGTTTGGGTTTTCTTTTGCTGAGAATTTGCAAGGAAATAGAAATAATCTCTAACAATTGGCTTTTTACACCAGGACAAATTTAAGTTTGAGATATAAATCCTGGAAAAGTTTTTCCTAAGCTGTGATTAGTGAAACTTGCTGTGTGAGGTAAAAGCTCATGAGATTTTATTTTGAGTTGTCTAATGGATCTTAATAATCCATCCATAAATCAATAATCCACCACCTGAGACATGCCACAAGCTACTCAGAGAGTGTGATGAGTGATGAGAAGTCAGCATTGGGAAAAACTTAGAGGACAATTTTAACCTCAGTCTGAGATGAGATCCTGCTGGCTCAGTTTCCCCATTACATTCCTTTGAAAGGGAATGCTACCCACCTGGCTATTCCTGAGTCTGCCTATGAGGTGGATTTGATACTGCATAGTTAGAAAACTGAATTATCTGAATTCTTAGGGATGTTTTATCCTCTCATATTTGGGACCTAAATGTAGTCCCTGCTTTATATCTGGGCTCTGTAGTCTTTACGATCAGATTTATGTCTTCCAGACTACAAGCCATATACCTACAGTTGGTAGCAAACAGCAGGTACCAGCCAATGCCCTCATATCGTTCCCTAGATGCAGCCTGTGCTCAGTTCCAGTCAACCTCCTCTTTGGGACCCCCTCAAGTTATGGACAGCTCTACGCCTCTTCTCTGCAGAAGGTAGTTTCAGAAGCCAAGACCTTTGCCCCTTACCCCAAAAGAACTTGGGTCTCATTTGTTTGATTGCAGAATGATAAGGATGGGTTCTAGATCCCAAAATGGAAAAACCCTGGACTTTCTCACTTGGCCAAATCTCTGGCTTTCGTTTGAGGCTATAATCCCATCAACTGGCCTTACATTGTGGCAACACCTAATCTCTCCATTCTGTTACTGTTAACCTAGCCTAGTCCTCCTTTGTTTTACCTCCCTATGGCCCCAGGCCAATTCCCACCCTTAATCCTATCTAGGCTCTGTTCTCCCTTGGCCACTGGATCCAGGTCCCTGGAGTTCTATTACCTCATAGACTACTTGGCCACTCCTAGACCCCTCCCATAGTCTTTCTGTATATATGGTCCATCTTGTCTTCATTAAGATGCTCAGATTCTTACAATCTAGCCAATAGCTTACTAATGTTCAGACTACTTAAGAGTCTGCCCAATATGACAGATGTTCTAATAAACCTTGTCTTTGGCTGAAAAAAAAAGTAATAACACAGAAGTGAAATAATGGATACATTGAATTATTGGAGAATATTGGACAACTAAGACGATTAGGATCACTTTTTTTCCTTCAACTGATCTGAGCATCAATGTTTTTGAGATTGCTAGAGTATCTATGGGGTATACTAATTTCATATTGCACTACCAATGAAGACCAAAACCTCATTTCTGTAAATATCAAAACAATTATCAGTTCCCTTGATAGGTTACAATTCAGAGGTTTCTAGTATAGTTTAGGAAGATAAATTTTCCTTTGATTTATTTGAAGACCACCACAAATTTACCTTGACAAATCACTTATGGTATTAATGAGTAACTAACTGTGTATGGAAAGGGAGAGGGAGAGAAATAGGGAAAGGGAAAGAGAGAGAGAGACAGAGACAGAGACACTGAGACAGAGAACAAGAACATTTCTTCAGTATACACTATGCAAAATAGAAAATACTTCCACTCAAGGTATTTATATTCTAATACAGGAATAAAACACATAAAGGGGGATTTGAAAGAAAAGGGAGAAATCCCAAGACTGAATTGAACTGGGAGTTCAATGTCAAGAAACCTTCATGAAATGGAAGTATAGAGGACCGATTCATTAATCAAAAGAGCAAGCTCCAGGGCAGAGGCATCCTGAGAGTGAAGGCTATTGTTGGTATGAAAGTAGAGAAACCCAGAAAATGGTTGAGTATTGATTTAATTATATGCCTTTAGAAATTAGAGAGAACTCTTTATTCACCATAATTTGTAGCAGTTATCACTTTGCTCCAAATAAAATTAAAAGTTATTAGGGGGTAGTTAAGTTGGAAGTTACCTACTTAATATGATACTTATCACTTTTTTTCTGATCTTATACTTTTCACCTTCCAAAAGCATTTACTGAATGTCTATCTGCAAGGATGATTTGAGTACAGGTTATGTATGCTCAGCACATATTCAGAATCATAACTAGGCCAGGGATCAGATTAGCCTTTTACTTACAAGAGCATAGACATAAAATTAGTCTCAAGGTAGCAAGAGATCTCATAGGAAATCAATCACTCAACCAGTATTTGAATAGAATGATACCTGCAACAAAGTCAACAAGTGGTCAGCAAGACTTCCATTGAAGACCCTCAGTGAGAAGGAGTCTACTACCTTGAGAAGTATCACATTCCACACAAAATGTGTATACAAGCTTCTTTGATTCATTTACAGAGATCTTCAGGGAGGTAAATCCCATTACCTTTACTGTTAGACTATGAATATTTATCTATACTTATTGCCAAAAAGGGGGGGGGGCTCTTGGATTAAAACCAAAAGCTAGAGGGGCATATAGAAAGCCTGTCATATTGGCACAGGGTCACAATAACAAGAATTTGGAGCATTTGACACTAGCTGCATAACTGTGGTGGTTGATAGACTGAACAGAGATGTTCACCCATTCATCTCTGCCTCCTCCCCACCCCCTCCCTGCCTCAGGCTATTACTAATTCATTGATCTGATAGTCTCAGAGACCTATCCATCTCAAACATTCTGTCTCTGCTCTTCGAAACTATAACCTAAGCAACTAATTTTCTCTATTTTTCATCTATGAACCCCCATCCAGAGACAATATTCTGGTAAGAATATCTCTGTATTAAATCTACCTCTTGTTTCTCTCCTGGAATACTCTTCAAACAACTCCTCCCCACTGCTTTCCCAGCAAATATACCTAAGCTCCTAAATGCTTGTTGTTAACACTATTTATAATGACAAAGCAAATATTTACAATGGAGAGAAACTTTTCCTGGAGTTAGAGGAGAAAGCTTCAGTTTCATAAAATAGTCCAAGAGGTGAAAAGAAATACAATGTTAATACATTAGGGTTGGTATTTTTGGGTGAGAAGGTATTCCAATTAAACACAATCTCTCCCGACAATCTTTATGCCTAATTAACCCAGAAATCCTGGTTTGTAGAGTCCTAAAAACCACAATTTTTTTAAAAAGATAGTCACAGTGCACCATTTTCTATGTCTTTCCCATCTTCAGTAATTAAAAAATACCAACTTATTATACCGAAGTGATACTAGAGATTTGCTCTTCCCTTTCCAATGCATGTCATCAAAACATCATAGCTTGAATATGTAAAGTTCTTTAAAGTTATTATTGGCTTGGTTTGGTTTGGTTTATCGCTGTGTTGGGTTGGGGGGGGCAATTTTTTTCTCTTCCAGATTGCTTTGTTTTTCACAAAGTTATGAAAATGGTTGAATTCTTGCACAAATATCCATGACAGCAGAGTAGCTTTTTAGCTGTGAGGTGTGGGACTACATTCAGAGATGGGGGTTCATTTGGGGAAGCAGTTTATTAGGTAGAAAGCATATTGCCTCTAGAATATGGGATCTAGTCTCAATTCCTGCCACAGATCTATCTGTGTGATGTTGAGCTTTAGTTTTCCCCTTCATAAATTGGAGGGATTGGACAAAGACCTCTAAGATCACATCCAACATTCTGTGATGTTGGTTCGGGAAGTTCAAACCTAAAAATTTTCTTTCAGGGGCCAGATCTTGAGTTCATACCATCAGTACACACTTTGCTTTTTTAAGAAACATTATAGGGGGCAGCTAGGGGGCACAGTGGATACAGCACCGGCCCTGAAGTCAGGAGGACCTGAGTTCAAATCCGGCCTCAGACCAAACACTTGACACTTACTAGCTGTGTAACCCTGGGCAAGTCACTTAACCCCAATTGCCAAAAAACAAGCCAACAACAAAAAAACAAACAAACCAAAAGAAACATTATAGTGGCTGAGGACTTAAACAATAATGGAGACTAAAATATTCAGTATTCATCAGACAGATAGAGAGGGAGAACTGGGGTTTTTACTGCCGGCCTGCCCAATATTTCTTTGTCTTACACATTCTTCATTTCCCATGCCATTAATATACTTACTCTTTTCTTTGCTCTTAAAATAAATTGTATTACATATGTTTAAATCAATATTTAAATTCATGCCTTAATGTATCTGGCCTGGCCCCATTGTCTGGTTTTTGCTTGTTTGTTTTTTTGTTTGTTTGTTGTGATGGCTATGAGGGTGGGTCCTCTGCCCTTTCATCCTGATATGCAAATATACGCTCAATGGTTGTAGTGGTGCTTAAATGTGGCTTAATAAGGGAAAAGAAAAGCATTAAAAGGACATTCCTAGATTTCTGAGGGAATGACAAGTCAGTTTGTTTGTTACTATTCAGTAACTCTACACTACTTTCAGCTGTCCTAAAACCAGCTAGTGTTGAAAGGACACTTTAAGGTTTTCAGAGCACTTTAATCAACATGATCCTTGAAGGTAATTAGTATGAATTATCCTTATTTACAGATGAGGAAACTGAGGCTCAGAGAGGTTGACTAACTGGCCCATGTTTATATTAGCTTATGGTAGGAAGCCAGGGCTTAATTCAAGGTATCTAAAACTGAGTGAGTTGAAAGTTCTTGTGATTACACCTTACTGTTTCTCTGTGTTCTGGGAATGTCCTCTATACCAATACACCAGAAGCCTTAATTGCGAAGCTGGAGTCCTTAGCAGAGACAGCATCACAATGGTCTCTGAACTAGAGTGGGGCAAGCCAGATCTCATAGGGCAGAAAAGCTCTGTTAGATAATTAGAGGGATCATTTCTGAGCTCCTGAGGCTTTGGAGAGCCAAGATTATCTATGCTTTGCCTCAGAGTGGAAAAACTTCATTATTTGGGCTTAGATGTGGACCATTGTTAGTCTCACTTCAGAAATGGGAGATCATCTCTGTGCGATATATTTCTATGTACTCCAATGAGACAAGTTCATTCAAATACCAAGAACAGTTCATGGTACCTAGACTAGTGCCCAGAATCCAAAGAACACTCAGTAATAAGAACTGACCTAATGCACTGAATCAAAGTGAGAGTACAAAGAGCTTTTCAAAACAATCATTTTTGACAAAAATCTTAATAATCTGTAATTTCAATCAATAATTCAGAATTCCAGGCTTTCTTACTGACATTTTATGGAAAAATATTTTTTGTTTCATTGAAAAATTGCCCTGAATTTAGAAAGCTCTTCTGGGACAAAAGCCCTAATTTCGCTGGGTTGGTAGCCAAAGTCTTCTTGGATCCCATCCATTGGAGTAGTCAGGACCCTTCATTTATGTTTTATACTTTAAAAGCTTTCTATAAAACATATGCTTTTCATTTTTTAAAGTGTCCATTTGCAAGGAAAAAACTTGTCCATCTTGAATGGGCATCGGGTTCGATAGACAAATTTCACTTTGTCCAAGTAGTCCATTTTAATTGTTTTGCCAAAAACATATTTGCTCCATTAATCAGGCTCCATAAAGGAGCTCCTCCAAGATAAGAAGCATGGGCAATGGCTAATCCTGTCATTCAGCTTCCCTGGTTACCACTACAAAGCTTACTCTGCTCTAGATAGTGCATTGGGCTTTCTCCTCCAGCCTGCATTCCTGATCACTCCTGTTACACCTGAGCCTTTATTAAAAGCTGAAAAGTTATTTATACACTGGAAAGAGCCAGGAAGACTTAAAAATAATGGGTGTTGAGCCTGACTTTCCTAATACTACTGCATATCTTTCATCTCTGTAGAAATCATTGCTTTTCCTACTTAGTTCTACAGAGGGCCTTTGTTTACAGAACACAGATCTAGGGCTGGAAGGGCCCTCAGAGGCTATTTACTCCACAACCTGATTTTATAGATTTGGAAACTGAGGACCATCCAGGTTAAGGGATTTGCTCAAGGTCACACAGGTAGATCATGGATTCTGGATTTAGAATCAGAGGACCTGGGTCAGTCTTATAACCTGCAAGCTTTTTTTGAGCCTCAATATTCCCATCATAAAATGAAAGGGCTGATTGAGATGACCTGTAAATTCACATTTCTGTTTAAATCTATGATCTCCAAAGCCAGCATGCTTTTCACTTTTCAGCAAGTTACTTAATCACTGTCTGCCTTGGTTTTCCAACTATAAAATGGGCATAATTGTAGCACCTACCTCCCAGGTTCTTGTGATGATCACATAAGATATTTGTGAAGTATTGAGCAAAGCGTCTAGTACATTGTAGACACTTAAGAAATACACATCCCTTCCTTCTTCCTTAACTTCCATTTCTTCATCTATAAAATGAAGTGATCAAATTAGGTGGCATCTGAGGGCCTTTCTAGCTCTACAGCTATGCTCTCTGGGCCTAAATCTCCTCATCTGTAAAATGATGGAGTAGATTAAGTAACCTATAAGTTCCCTCAGAGATCTAAATCTATGATTTCATCATCTTTAAAAAAAAACATTATTCAGGGGCAGCTAGGTGGCACAGTGGATAAAGCACGGCCCTGGATTCAGTAGGACCTGAGTTCAAATCTGGCCTCAGACACATAACACTTACTAGCAGTATGACCCTGGGCAAGTCACTTAACCCCATTGCCTAATCCCCCCCCAAAAAATATTGAATCAACCAAACATTTATTGATCACCTACTGTGTGCCAAGCATTGTGGCAGAAACTGGGGGCTTTTAGACCAGCAAAATGTTCTCTATCCTCAATTTTTTCAGCTTATTTTTTCCTTAATTATCAAGATTTCATTTATTTTCTCTTTCTAAACTTCATCTACTGGAGGTTAGAGGAGAACAGAAAGAAAGAAAGAAATACAGAATTTCTACAATACATGAGCAAAGTCAAGCAAACAAACTCCTATATTGGCCATGTCCAAAAATGGGTCTCATATTCTGGATAGTAGAGTCATCTTTCTGCCACAAAAAGGACAGTGTTCTCCTCTATCAGTCCTCTGGAATTATGACTGATGGATAAATTGATCGGACTTCTTAACTATTTTAAAAATGTTGGTTTGGTTTGGTTTTGTATTTTTTTAACAATAGCATTGTTAAAATACAAATTGTTTCTACTTAGGTTCTACTCACTTTACTATGTATCAGCTCATACAAGTATTTCCATGTCTCTTTAAAACCCTCTCTTTCCTCATTTCTTCCCACACAATAAATAAGTTGATCATGTTCATATATACATGCCACAGTTTATTCGTCTATTTGCCTATTGATGAGTAACCCTTTACATTCTACTTCTTTGCTACTTCAGAAAGAGTCATGGTAAATATTTTTATACATAAATGACTTTTTCTTCTTTCTTTGATCTCTTTGGGGAATAGCTCAGTTAAATACTGTTAGTTAATGTTATGCATAATTCCAAATGCTTTCCAGAATGGTTGGACCCATTCACAACTCTACCAATAGTGCAAAAGTATGCCTATTTTTATGTAGCCTGTCCAACATTTCCTATTTTCTTTTTTTTTTTTGGTCATCTTTACCAATCTGATAAGTGGGGGGAATTACTTTAGTTTGCAGTCATCTAATTATCAGTTAGTTTTTCTCTTTTTGGTGAGGCAATTGGGGTTAAGTGACTTGCCCAGGGTCACACAGCTAGTAAGTGTTAAGTGTCTGAGGCTGGATTTGAACTCAGGTCCTCCTCACTCCAGGGCCAATGCCGTATCCACTACACCACCTAGCTGCCCCTGGATCATTTTTTTTTAAAATATAGTTATAGATTGAGAACTGCCTGTTCATATCCTTAAAGCATTTATAAATTGGGGAGTAGCTTTTCTTCTTATAAATTTGTATCAATTCCTTATTTATCTTAGAAATGAAACCTTTATAGAGAAATCCTGTGCCTAGGTAAAAAAACCTTGGTGATGAACGTGGTCCTTAGCCAAGTGTGGCTACTTAATGGGCAATTAAGTACTTAACTGTATGCTTAAAAGTACAGAAAATGTTTGCATGAGCTTATCTCATGAATTGCATAGGAGGGCTCCTGAGGGGAGTCTGAGGTAGCTCAGTGAGAGTATAGAAGGAGGAACAAAGACAGAAAAAGGCTTTGCTACCTCTACTGGTACTCCTAAAACCCCTACGATAATATTCAAGTCACTTTTGACCACAAGAAATCAACTACTCATACATAAAACATCAAGCCTCCTATGCTAGGCCTTTCAGCATCAATTCAGCTGTAGACCATATGAGGCCATCCTTCATTTCTTACCAGGCTGGCCTCTTCTGGACTTCATCCTATCCCTGTCCCAGGTATCTTCTTCTCCTTCTCCTCACGCCCTACCTCTGCTAAAAAGTGAGTAGTTAATAAAAGAAAGTGGGATTATGCTCTCCCCTAACTCACTGGCAGGTGAAAGGAAGGCTTTTCAGAGGCCAGAAAATCTCTAGAACACATTCATTTACGTACAATAACTACTGGTTGTTTTCCTTACCTACTTATAAATGAGGCATTATTAGCTTAGTAAGGGTTAATTACTCCCAGGGCTCCTCATTTCCCCAAGGGAAAATCCAAATATTATTAGTTTTTCTTTCTCTTTAGTCATAAGTATTGCCTAAGGAGACAGAAATGGCAAACACTGGCCTGTTTTTTCTTCAATGGATTTGGCCAAAGTTCCAAAGTTTATGGGAATTAGAGCTGGTGATGTATGTTGATGACAGAACATGCCTAGGATTTCCTCACAGGTTAGGAGCCAGAACACATAACCTTGATTTCTGGCTCTCCCCCTCTCAGGTCCACACCAATTACCAGGAGATCCTAGTTACATCGTAAGACCACTAACCTGGGACTAGATCATGTTTCCATGTCCCTATGTGAGAAGCTCCAGCCTTGTTTATGTTCCAACCAAAGTGGAAAGATTAAGTCACATGTACAATGTGTCCTCCAGTTAACAACTGCTGCTCAGATGGACTCCCCCTGACTCTTTGTTTTACTGTAAGCATGATCTGGTTAAGGCTTACTGAGCTCCTGACTGGCTACAACACGCCAGTAGCCTGCCCACCCAGTGGGGCCCATGCTACTGTTTCCTGCCTTACAGCTAGGCTGCAATATTGCTGAAGATAATACTTCATGGTGCCTTAGGAATGTTCCTTCCATTTCAGACCCTATTGTGTGCAGAGATCTCTTTGAAGTTAATAAGAATCTTGTGGAATTCTATGGCATGTGGAGTGGCAGCCGCTGAAGATGTGGGATACTTTGTGATACATTTCAGAGAGAGTCTTTTTCTCCTCTGCTAGATTCAAAGTAAACGTAATGCTAACTAACGTATCTTCCCTGCTGGCCTTCTCCTTCCTCCTCCTCCCTGAACTCAGTAAGCAGAGAATACTTATAAAAACATTATCTATAAAAAGAAAACAATATTTGAATTGAAGGTTTTCCTATATAGAACAAATCCCTATGAGCAATAAACCTTGAATAAGTATTAATTTAGTAGAAGACAAGCTCCTTGAGGGTAGAGCTGTATCATTCTTTTGTATTTGTATCCCCAGCACCTGACACTTTAAGCTAGATAGGTAGGTAGGCAGGTAGATAGACAGATAGATGGCTGCATACATCCATATATCCATGGATACATAGATATATAGATAAATGGTAGATAGATGGCAGATAAAAGATGAAGTGTAACTAGGTGACAGTGGATGGAGCACTGGATCTGGAGTAAGAAAGACCCATCTTCCTGAGTTCAAAGCTGGCCTTAGACCAGCTGTGTGACCTTGGGCAGGGGCAAACTCCCATCTCCAATTTATCCCATATAAATATTGTTTGTATAATGGTTGTTTGTAAATTGCCCCGCCCCAATTAAACTATAAGCCACTTGAGAGCAGGGACTGCCTTTTACCTTACTTTGTTCTCCTGTGCTTATCACAATGCCTAGCAGATGCTTAATAAACACTAATTGACTGACTGACTGACTGTGTATTTGTGATTTTCCCAGAGAGAATGCAATTTCCCCTGAAGGCATGACTGTTTTCTTTTAATGAATTAATAAATGAATGAACAAATGAAAAAGTTTTTATTTGGTACTTACTACATTTTAATCACCATGCTAAATGTTAAGGATAGACTCAGAAAATATGAGAGAGACCCTACTCTCAAGGAGCTCACATTCTGTTAGAGAGAAATAACACAAATAAGGAAATTCACTTGCAGAATACACAGAAAGACCTGGAGGTCCTTAGAATGCAAAGGGAGGGGTGGGGCAAAGGCAAGGCTCAGGAGTCCTTAGGTTAATTCAGTATTTCAGAAGGCAGTACTAGTGGTATCTAAGATAGAGGGGCAAGGCAGATAGTAAACCTAGAAGAGTTTATAAGACAGTGACAAGGTAGGGAAGAGTTTTTGACCTGAGGCCCAGGGACTGCACTAAGGAATATGTGAATATATTTCAGGGGGTCCATAACTTGGATGAGGAAAAAATGCCTGTTTATTTTCACTAATGTTTAAATTCATCACTGTCTTCAGTTATGAATGTAGGCAACAGATTACAGTAATATTAGCAGTACCTGTGATATTGTCACCAGTAGAAATCACATATTTTTTTTAAATCACATTATAGTTGTAGGTATATTGAAATGTATTTATGCTTATTACTACTTCAGAATTACTATAAATATTAGACTCGTTGCTAGATATTTATTATTATTTATAAGATTATATTCAAACTCATGTCTTCCTCCATCCAGGTCTAGCATTCCATCCTCTAATTCATCTAGCTGACTCTACTATATCACACAAATGAAAAGTAACTATATTCATTTATTTTATAATATTACATATTTATTTTATACATTTAGAGTTTTCTGAGAAAGGGTCCAAAGACTTCACCAGATTGTCAAAGGGGTCCCTGACACAGAAAAGGTTAAGAATCCTCTAGCATATAGTAAGCCTTGGTGGTCTTCGATCTCACTGAAAGGAATAGAGTTAGTGACTCTTTGGTGCCTACCACAGAGCCAGGTGTACAGTAGCTACTTAATAAATGTTACTTGGTTGATTAAGTCTCCGAAGTATTTTGAGACATCATTTTTCCCCTTCCAACAGATATATTGGGAATGATAGTCATTGTAATGCCAGAAAGGAGGAGGGAGGGAAGCATAATATATAGTCATTAGCTCTGAAGACTAATCAGAGCTTCAGTTGATTTTTTTATATACAATTCTTAAATTCCTAGTTTGGCTAGAAAAAAAATAATATATTATAGTGGAAATTGGCAATCCTAAAACTGAAATTCCGTGAGTCCTGAAATATTATTTGGTAGATAGATAGATAATAGATAAATAAAAGTGTATGTATAAACAAGGAAATAGACAAAAGGAATGAATGAACAAATGAATGAAGGAATCAAGGTATAAGTGAGTGCATATATTAAAAAATAAATAAGTAGTTAAGAATAAAGAAAAAAACCTAAGCCAATAACAAGTTTGATGCATTTTGTACAGTCAATAATTTTTGACCAGATGGTGATTTACTTAAAATTATAAATGTTAATACATCTTTAACTAGGAAGCTAATGTCACTGGAGTATGGATAGGTTGAAGGGAGTAAAGTATAAGGAAATTCAAGAAGTAGGAAGGGATTAAGTTATGGGGAGCCTTAAAAGCTAGATCTGGGATTTTATACATGATCATAAGTCACTGAAATTTACTGAAAAAGGAGATGACATGGTCAGACCTCTGTTTTGGGAAAATCTTTTGGGCAGCTAAGTGGAGAGCTGACTGAAGTGAGGGCAGGGCAAATGTGAATTAAAGAAAGAATAATCAAATGTGTATAGCAATAATAAAGGTGTGAAGTAATGAGGGCTTGTACCATGGTATTAGCAATGTCAGACGGGAGAAGAGTGTCTAGAGATGTTAAGATGATAGAATCAACAGAACTTGGCAGCTGATTGGATAGTAGAGATGAGAGAGAGAATGAGGAGTGAAAGATGATGAGCCTGGGTAACTGGGATGATGGAAGTGCCCTCAACAGAAATGGGTAAATTAGGAAGAGAGAATGATTTTGGGGGAAAGATAAGTTCTATTTTGAATACATTGAATTTAAAATACATACAAAACATTCAGCTTCAGATGTCTAATAGGCAATTGGAGATGTGAGTCTGGAGGACAGGAGAGAGGAATGGAGATGATAATTCCTGGGAACTCATGAGATCACCAAGCCAAATGGCTCCTCTTTGTGTTAAACACTGCAAGTTTCTATTACTCGTTCTTATATTATCCCCAGCATCTTCATCATTTAGGTTATCTTCCTTAGGTCACATTCTAATTTGTCAAGGTTCCTTTTAAAATGTGACAACCAAAGCTAAAAATAATAAATTAGATAATTTATAAGAACAGAGCACAACAAAACTTCCTTCTCTTTCTAGAGGTCTTTAAGAATAGGTTAAATAACAATATATCAGGTATATGTCACAGAAGGGACTCTTTCAGACATGGGATAGACAACTAATGGCCTCTGAGGTCCTTTTCTACTTTGAAGTGGAGCATAATTCAGTGTGTGAACCACCTCCTGCCATAGTGTGGATTCTAGGACTCCTTTAGCACAGCCCAATTCTGCTTAAACTTTTGGGGCTGCTGTTACATTGTGGACTCACATTAAGGATGTAGTCAACTGAAATTAACAGCTTGTCCCTATTAAATTTCAACTTATTCAATTAGGTCCAACATTTTATATTTTATATTTTGGCATTCTGCCTCTGTCAGTAAATATCATAGGCATCTCTCCATATCATCTGCAAATTCTATAATCATGGCATCTATCCTTCATCCAAGTAATTGACAAAAATATTGAATATCAGATGATCAAGTATAGATTCCATAGGTCTCTACTGGACTTCCCACTAAGTAGACATTGTTCTAGATCCCAGGAGATTTTCTGGTCATTCAATCATTACCTATCTACCTACCATTGAGCTAATATCCTTTAAACTTGCCTACAAATGCAGCATGAGAGTTTGTGCCAAACTCTTTGTTGAAATCCACGTATGTTATATCAATGATATCCCACTAAATGTTATGCCAATAGAGGAATATTGTTCCAGAGACAGAGACAGAGAGACACAGACAGCAAGAGAGAGAGACACAGACAGACAGAGACAGACAGAGACAGACACAGAGAGAGACACAGAGAGAGACAGAAAAACAGAAATTAGCTTAGGACTTGTTTTGATGAAACTCTAAGCAATCATAAACTCCTTTCTCAAATGTAAAAAAAAAAGCACATTTACCTATCTCTGTTGCTACGGTCTTTTTTTTTTTGTCCTCTACGATTTTTGAAAGATCAATAATGGCAATCATGCCCAGAATGGTCAATAAACAAAGAATACTATAGGTTCTGACACAAGGAGACAAATTAGTCCTCCAAGGCATCAGTGAGTCTGGTAGAATTGGAACCTGGCATTGGAATATAATTTTGAAGAGTATACCTAATCCAAATGGAATATACTATATAGAAAGGGGCAGTGGAATAGCATTGCATATTAAGAAGATAAACTCATTTGAGGAAATCCAGGAATCACTGAGCCTGATAGAGAATATCTGGGTGAAAAATCAAAGAAGGAAGAAGCAGAAATGCTATTATCATGAAACCATACTACAGAACATTAGAACAAAAAGAATAAATAGATAAGGATTTTCAGACACAGATCACTAAGCTGGCATAGTGGGTATGATACATCAGTCAGGGCAGAAGGTGGGCAAGGATGGTATTTCACCTTTTAAAGATGTTCTACAACATAGTGACAAAAGCAAAGGAATCTGACTTGTCTTAAGTATTACTTCATTTGAAAAAAAGGGGGGTGACATGACAAGAGGAATTATATTCTAGACATAATTCTAAGTATTTGGAGACAGGAGGCACCATTACAGGAAATAGAAAAGAGGCTGGTATATATTAGTGCAGTTTGTGATGGGATAAATTCCTCACATTTTATTGCTTAGAAATAACAGCAAGTAAAAGATCCCTAGCTCAGTGAATAAAGTCACAGAATGGGGTGCCCTAGTTTTATTTCATCATCATGTACAATGTCCACATAAAGTTGCTGAGAGTTATATTTAATTTTGGGAAATTCACTCAGGTTTAATTTATTTATGTTATGCAGCTTAGCAGGTTTATTTCTATTGTATGGGTGCACAACATGATTTTTTAAAAGATAGTATTTTCATTTGTTTTACGTCACAACGCAGGCAAATTCAGACTCAGTTCCTTGAATGTTTTTAAACCACAGTTGCCTCTGTTATTGCTCTATTTGACCCCTAGTATAGGATATCAGGAGGCAAAGG
The DNA here is from genome assembly GCF_003287225.1 of Phascolarctos cinereus. Taxonomy (NCBI): domain Eukaryota; kingdom Metazoa; phylum Chordata; class Mammalia; order Diprotodontia; family Phascolarctidae; genus Phascolarctos; species Phascolarctos cinereus. The sequence continues at coordinate 51,419,156 of NW_027556402.1, read as the reverse complement.
GTTAATCTGATTTGCAAGTACTGCAGAAATAATCAGAGGGCATTTGAGCCCTGATAAAGTGAAATCCACTACTCACCATCAGTGTGATCAGCTAGGGGAATAATATAGCCATGTGGATTAATAAAGAGACTCATTCATCTGCATTTTAATGACTTTGACTCATTGAGGGGCAAAGAACCCTCTAACCATTGACTCACCTTGACTTCAATTTCTTCAAAATTTTTTTTATTCTCTACTTAGGATCATAGAATCATACATTTAGAGTTTGAAGGCACCTTAGAATTTATCTAGCCAGATCCTTCTCTTTTTAATGATAAGAAAACAGGCTTCAAAAGGGTTAAGGGCCTTATCTAGTCTCCTTAGTAGAGAAACATAGCAATAATTCAATGTACCTATGATGCTATCAATGCAGGTATTCCCTCCAACAATATAAATTGGAAACCATCCACACCTTCTCTTGCTGTGTAATTCTTGTCCAGCTTCTGAACTATGACTTATATACATTCCTCTAGGTCATTAATATTATTATTACCATTATTAAATGGTAATCAGTGCAGCATTTTGCCTGTGCTTCTGTAACCCTTCACACTTACTCTATGACTAGTCCCTTTTCATTTCCGATCATATGTTTTCTGATTATCTCCTTCATGCTACTTCTTAAATGTAGCACCTCCATGGAAATACATTGCAACCCATTCATGCCTTCCAAGTGCCTCTCCATTGATCTTTGTGTCACCCACCCCTCTGATTCTTCATGGCCTCCTTTAGACTCTAGGATTTACCTTTCTTCCCAAGAGATGTGTCCTGGGCCTGTGTTATTTCCTCTTCTTTGGTAAGCTCTTCCCCTTACCTTCTGTGACATTGCTCTTCCCTGGTTCATTTAATCTTCAGTCTTCTTTGATGGCTCATCATGCATCTCCTATATGCCCCTTCTCTACACCCTGGATGTTTTCCTTGATCTTTTCTCTATGTGAGCTTACTGAAAGATCTCCTTACTTCATCGAGAGCCAATATCATCTCTGCACATGTGACTCTCAAATCTAGATATGTAACCAGTCTATTTCTCCTGCACTCTGATTAATTAATATCAATATCCTACTATATTTCTGCTAGATGTTCCATGTACATCTCAGACTCAACATGTCCCAAAGAGAATTCTTTCTCCACCAACTCTGTATGTTTCTGATGAAGGCACCACCATCTTCCCACTGATTCAAGGCCATTGCCTCAAAATCATCTTTGACCCTTCTATATAACTCATGCTCCAAATTCAATCAATTGATGTCAGGTCCTTATCATCTCTCACCTGGACTTTCTTTACACTCTCCTAATCAGTCTTCCTATTTTCAGATTCTCCCTTCTCTAAGACAATCTCCACAAGGCTATGAAAATATCTTTCTGAAGCTTATCTGATCATATCACTTCCCCTAATCTTACTCCCACTCAAAACCCATCAACGATTCTTGGTAAAATTATGTATAATCTTCTTAGCAGGATGTTTCAGGCCTTCCACAGTCTTACCTTTCATAATCTCTATGTTCAAGTCAAATTAGAATACTAACTATTCCATGCCATAGCTGTTCTCTCATATGCTTCTCTAATATATTCTCATATATCCCATCTGCCACTTCATAAAAGGTATTCCCCATGCCTGGAATGAACACACTTCTGAGCAGCACTACCTCATCACAGCCTGGTTTTCCTTCAAGGGTCAGCTGAGAGTTCATCTTCTCAATGAACTTTCCACGATGTTCCAACATTTAATGTTCTCTTTGGACTCAATTTTCTTTATACGTTACACATTTATGTTTCCTGTGTACCCCTCCAATACAACATAAGCTCCTTGAGGAAAAGTAATGTTTGATGTTTTTCCTTTAAATCACTAGCACTTAATATAGTCCCTGGTACATAGTAAGAGGTAAATCAATGTTTGATAAATTAACAGTGGTCAGTTATGACAGGACCAGGGCTGCTCCTTTCCTTGCAACGTGGATTAGGCTAATTTTTGTTTGTTCATTTTTTTTTAAAAAATTTGTTTTTGTTTCATTTTCCCCCAAAGAGTGACAAAAACTATTCCCAGGACTTAATTAACCTGGAGGCAAAGTTCAAACTTTACATTGACATAGATTCCTAGTGGTCTCTAACCATACTTTGAATGCCTGGTCAATTAAATGCATAAAAAGGCTCATTTGAGTGGAATGAGGGCCCTTTAGACTTGACAGATAAACCAAGACTGTGTGAGTTACTCCACTCTACCCTGCCGATGAAATATTATTTTCATATAGAGACAAGGTAGGGCAATACAAGGGGCATGTCTACCCAAGCTATATGCTACAGTATCCTTGATGAATATCTTTCTTTGGTTATATGTTGATTGGCCTCTAATTTTGTCCCAACATTGAACACAAACAGGAGTATTGGCTTGAGTCAGACTCAACCCTATGATCAATTTGTTGGTGATAGGCCTCTTTGTCCTTAGCTTTGCTGTCTTTGTTATTCAATCATTGTGACCCTGTGTGGGGGTTTTCTTGCCAAAGATACTGGAGTAGTTTGTCATTTCCTTCTCCAGTGAAGAATAGGGATCAAAACAGAGGTTAAGTGGCTTGACAAAGGTTACACAGCTACTAAGTATCTGAGGCCAGATTTAAACTCAGGTCTTCCTGACTCCAGACTCATTTAGCTTCCTAAAAAGCAAACTGAGTTAAGTGACTTGCCAAGGGTCACACAACTAGTAAGTGCCTGAGGTCACATTTGAACTCAGGACTTACTCCAGGCCCAGCTCTTTATCCACTGAGACATCGAGCTGCCTCTCTTGTCCTTAGCTAGGTTGGTCATTTGACAGTAGATTATACCTGTCCCTAGTCTTTATTCAGTCTTTCCAGCATGATAGACTCTACCAGAATTTTTACACCTTCTTTTACAGTTAGTGGAGAAGACAGAAGCAAAATAAGAATTGAAGAGTCCTAGTCTCTCTCATTGTCCCATCTACTCTTAGCATCAGGTCTTACAGGTCTTTGTTCTTTCTCTTGCCCTTCATATGATTTAACAAAGGTAATGCCATCGAATCATGCGCTTTAGCCCCTTGGGGAATTGAAAAGAGGTTGCTAAAGGAAATGCAAAACTCAGCGTGCCTTTCTCCCACCCCTGATAGAGAATTATGTCAAAGAGGAGGAGCTACTGAGCCTGGAAGATTGGCCCATTTAGGACCTTAAAAAGAGTTCTACTTTCTAGAGGTCTCTCTCTCTCCTCCTATCTTCTGAATGTATGGATTCTTACAAGATCATATCTTTAGAGTCAGAAGGAATCTTAAAATTCATATAGTTCAGTTATAAAGGAAGCTAGAGCCTCCAAGCCAATCTGTCCTAATCCTTGTGACAAACTCATCAAATTACTCTGTGGATTCACCAAGGCTGTAGGGTATGTTCAAAGGATACTGGTACCTCTGGTGTGAGGGCTGCTTTCCACCTTTGGTGTCCAACTGATCCACCTAGCTCTCATCTGTGGCTCCAAGACACTGTAGTATACATAGCAGCCACACCCCTCTCAACCATTTTGGCAGATGGGCTGAACCAGGTTGAAGGTAATAAAGGGTCTCAAACTTATCAGTGAATTAGGGGGTTGTCTAACCCAAGCATGTGAGGACTTCTCTTGGTGGAATGGGTGGATGAGAATAATGTGTTCCAATGTCCATGAAGGCAGCTGAAGCAGGCTCTGTGGAGCACTTAGAGCTTGGTTAGACATTGAAGACACCGAGGTCATCCACTGCATCTCAAGTCATCACCAGTAGTATTAACACGACCAGAAGAGAAAGTGAGACAGATGACTTCATGTAACTCTCCTTCACTTAAATCCATTTTATTCATGAATCAAAAGAGATCAACCATACCATTTTTACCTATCTCAAAGTCCTGTGGTGACAGCCAAGTGACAAAGCCATGGGTGAGGGTCTGTATTCTAACTGAAGCAGCAGTAGGATTCAGCAGCCCCCTGGGTGTCTGAGCAGCCTTTTAAGGACTGCACTGCTTACCTCCTGGTATTGAAGAAGGGGCTAGAAAAAATGCCCTAAAAATTGCCTTCTTCTGCAAGCCTGGCCTGATTACAGTGGCAGGTGGGGATCCCATCATGCGGCCAAAACATACAAAAAACTGTAATGTGGCTGAGCTTTCCCAGTCACCAATGGAGTGAAAAAAGGTTGTGTGCTGCTCCCATGCTTTTTAGCTTGACGTTTTCAGCCACGTTTTCAAACACCTTCCATAAGGATGAACAGGGCATCAAGGTCAGCTACAGTACTGATGTACAAATTCTTCAACTTGAAAAGGCTGCAAGGCAAGACTGAATACAGAGAGGGTTGGTGCATGATTTTTTTTTAATAGGCAATTGGGGTTAAGTGACTTGCCCAAGGCCACACAGCTAGTAAGTGTCAAGTGTTTGGTCTGAGGCCACATTTATACTCAGGTCCTCCTGACTTCAGGGCTGGTGCTCTATCCACTGCGACACCCAGCTGCCCCAATGCATGATTTTTTCTTTGCAGATGACTATGTACTCAATGTAGCCTCTGAAGCTGAGATGCAACAAAGTATGGATTGTTTCTCTGTGGCTTGTGCTAATTTTGGCCTAACAGCACCAAAAAGAAAAAATGCTCCATCAGCCAGCACCACGTCATCCATATATGGAACCACTGGTTATAGCAAATGGAGAAGTTTTGAATGCTGTGGATAAGTTCATTTACCTTGGTAGTATATTTTCCAGAGATGTGCACATTGATAATGAGATTGAAAACATATGTATTGCCAGAGCTAATTCAGTGTGTGGGAGGCTCCAAAGGAAAGTATGAGAGAGAAGAGGTATTAGACTGCCTACCAAACTGAAGGTCTATAGAGCTCTTATGCTCACCTCATTGCTGTATGCCTGTGAAAACTGGACAGTATGCCAACACCATGGCAAGAAATTGAATCACTTCCATCTGAATTGTCTTAAGAAGATTCTGAAGATCATCTGGCAGGATAAGATACCAGACACTGAGCTCCTTCCTTGAACTAAACTGCCAAGCATTCAAACTCTACTGCAGAGAGTGCAACTCTTACTGGCTGGCCACATTTTTCAAATGCCTAATGTATGTTTGCCAAAAAGACTATTTTATGGAGAAGTCGCACAGAGCAAGCGCTCACATGGGGGTCAGAAAAAGTGATACAAGGACAGTCTGTATCTCTTAAAAACTTTGGAATTGATAGTGTGACATGGGAGACACTGGAACAAGACTGCCTAGCATGGCATTTACTCATCAGAGAAGGTGCTGTGCTTTATGAGAAAAGCAGAATCGAAGTAGCTTAAAAGAAATGTGAGATGCACAAATTTAGAGAATCCATTCCAAATGTTTACATGGACTATTTGTGCCTGACCTGTGGGAGAGCATTCCAAGTTCATATTGGTTTGATCAGCCACAGTCAGACACACTGTACCATGACTCTAACATAGTGATGTCATTTTGGTTCTTTTTGAGAATGAAGGGCAACAACCGAGATTCACCGCGATTTAACCCAAACTGCCCTTACTCCCCAGTTTTCCCTTGTCTCTGTCCAGCTCACTTTAGTACTCTGTCCTTAGCACCATGCTAACATGTTGACTACTCAGGCTTTCATACTTGACTGGGCCTCTTTATCTGTCCCATTAAATCTGATCATTTGGTTACCCATGTTTTCCTTGTACTTTGTCAGATTCCAACCCCTACCCCTCATTAACATCAACAAACAACATGATCTCAGGTTTCCTCTTTTCTGCCACAACTGAGCAGAAAAATGAACATTTTCCCCATTAAAATCTATACCACTGGGTTCCAGTGTTTTTCTCATCATTCTTGTGGTAAAATCCCCACTTGTTCACTTGCATGATATATGCAGATTCTTGGGATACCAATCCAAACCATTAAATATTTGTTAAGAGGCCATTGTTTGTCATGACTTGTCCTAAACTTTGTAGATGTGAAACAAAATGAAAAATATTCCATTATTTTAAAATATAGACAGGATCATTACAAAGGAAAAAAAATACAGGGTGATATAAGTGAGCCTTGAAGGATTCTAAAAGAAAGCAATAAGGAAGGGGCTCATTCCAGGCATGAGGGATATCCTATACAAAGTTTGATGGAAATAGGATGCATAGTGAAGGAAAAGTAAAGTAGGTCAATTTTGCATTTCAAAGAGTAAATAAAAGAGATTAATGTAAAATGAATGAATGAATGAATAAGTGAATAACTTAATGAATAAAGATAGATAAATGAACAAATGAATGAATGAATGAGTAGATATAGATAGATAGATAGATAGATAGATAGATAGATAGATAGATAGATAAAACTGGAAAGGTATGCTGGAATCAGATTGTGAAGACTTTTATTTGCCAAATTGAAAAATGCCCTTTATCCTGCAGCAAATAGAAAGCCATGGGGGAGCATCCTGAAAAAGGAAGTAGTATGGGATTTTCTGGATATTAGTTTTCAGTACTGTGGAAGATCAGCTGAAAATTGGAGAAAATTCATGTGGGAAGGCTATTTGAGCCTTGGAACATCCGAGGCAAAAGATAATGAAGATCCACCTAATGAGGTGGCTACATGAATGGTGAGAAGGTAATGGTTTTGAATAGGATTATTGTTGTAGTATTACCAAGGCTTGGTGACCAACAGGATATTGAGGGAGATGGAAAGGGAAGAGTTGAGAATATTTATGAGGTATCTAGGTGACTAGAAAGATTGTGGAACATATGAGGAAAATAAAGCCATTGTGAGAAAGGAAAGTTTAAGTGAGGAAAAGGTAATGAATTCCATTTTGGAAATGTTGGATTGAGATGCCTACAAGACATCCAAGTGGCTGCATACAATAGACAACTCAATTATAACAGTATGAGGCAGTATTTGGCATAAGAGTGAACCAGTAATGCAAAGTTTATCACAAGCACAATTTTACATTGTTATTTAAGTTCAGAACATTTAATAACAATTCTATGTGAGCAGTGCTTTAAAATTTACAAAGTACTTTCATTCTAACAACCTTGTGATTAGGCATGACTTGTAGTAGCAGTATTATAGTTTTGCAGATGATGAAAAGAACAGTTAGTTGTTAGTATGTTAGTATGTTATCCAAGGCCATGTATTATATAAATTGTCAGAACTGGAATTGAAACCAAAGTCTCTCCTGACCTTAGTTAGTCTAGTCCTCTTCCCACTGTAACCCTCACCATGGATGCAGATACAGGTTATAAAGGCTTTATCTATCTATGACAGCTCAGGGAATCCATTAATTGAGTAACTAACTATTAGATGGCTCCTTTTTGGTATCACTTAGCTTTAGTCCTGATTACTTGGTCAGTTTTTGTCACAGGCCTCATCTGTTGGGTTATGACCAGCCTAGCTAATACATCATTTGATCATAGATTCAGAACAGGAAGGAAAATTTGGTTCTATTTTGATCTTTATAAAACTAAACTTTTATTTATTTTTTGTTGTTGTTGCTTTAATATCTGAGTGCAAGATTCAAAACTTTCAGGATGATGCTGCATCCTTCCTTACATCCTCACTTGGTTCTTCCCACTGGCCACTGAGAAATTCTATGCTTCTTTCTATGATATATGTTACAAGCTTTACTCTAGGGCTTAAAACAACATGAACATTCTATTGTGGGAAGGATTCTGGGAAGATGGTGCAGTGGTGGACTAGGTCAGAAAACTCCAGGGTCTCAAAATTTCCTAAAACAAAGCAAAGCAAAACAAAACAAAACAAAACAAACAAACAAAAAATCACCTCAAAGTGAACATAGAATTGCAGAAGTAAACAAAAGTTGGGGTAAAGCAGTTGTCTTCCTAAGACAGCTTGAGAGGTCATCAGGAAACACTCAACCTCCGGGGGCAGAGGCTTGGCCAGAGCATAGTACAAATACCTCCAGGCAAGCTCCATTGAATCAACAAACAGCAAGCCCTGGGGGCAGATGGGGCAGCAGGCCACCTTGCCCTTAGGAACTCTCACCTCAGGGACAGTGTAGGGGTCAGATGGCTGAGTAGGAGAAAATTGAAGGACCCTCCACTGTCACTAGATGCCAGGCCCAGCTGTGCTGACCAGATGCAGTCCTGTTCCTGGCTGTGCCTGTGGGCAAGGAGTGAACACAATTGAGTGTGGTAGCAGTTAGGTAGGTACCCTGCTGGCTGTGGGCACTTGCAGGAGACTGCAGTCTCTGGTGTTTGTTCCAGGGCAGAGGGGAGAGCTGAAGTTGGCAGCCTTAGGAAGGACTTCAGGGAGCAAGAGTGTCTGCAGTGACTGTGTGGCTGGGGGCCCTAGCCATGGCTTAGGGATAGAGAGGAATGCCCTAGTTTGGGGCCCTAGACAGAGCTCAGAAACAATAAAAAAGGACCTAAGGTCTGGGATACCATTCCCTCAGGGCTAGAATCTGATTATAATAATAAGATAAAATAAAATAAAAATGAGTGAGCAAAGGAGAAAGAATCCAACCATAGATACGAGGATAGAAAACAATCTGGGTTCATATTCAGAGGAAGATAGTGAAGTTTAAAAAGCCACTCCTAACTCAAATAGAAATGGTTACAAACCTAAAAAAGAGTTTTTGGAAGAATTTAAAAAGGATTTCAAAAATCAAATAACGTAAAATTGGGGGAAGGGGGAAAGGAATAATCCAAGAAAATCAAGCAAATTATAAAAAGAAAGCTAACCAATTGTGAAAAGAGATCCAAAAAAATTAAAGAAGAAAACAACTCCTTGAAAACTAGAATTGGGCAAGGGGGAGCTAGTGATGTTATAAAACATCAAGAAGTAATAAAACAAAATCAAAAGAATGAAAAAAATAGAAGAGAATGTGAAACATCTCATTAGAAACACAATTGATCTGGAGAACAGATCTGGGAAAGACAATATAAGAATTATAGGAATAAAAAAAATCTTGATGCAATATTATAAGAAATTGTGAAGAAAAATGCCCTGAGGTTCTAGAAAGAGAAGGTAAAGCAGGAATAGGAAAAAAAAACTGTCATTCACCACCTTAAAGAGATTTCAGGAGGAAAATTTGCAGGAATATCATATCCAACTTTCAAATTTCCTAGGTTAAGGAGAAAATATTAAAAGCAACAAGAAAAAAAAGAGTTTAAATATTGCAGAGCTAAAATTAGGATCATACAAGACCTAGCAACTTCTGTCTTAAAAGACCATAGATCTTGGAACACTATATTTTAAAGAGGGATTGCAACCAAAAAATAACTTATCCAGCAAAGTTGACTAAAATACTGAATGGAAAAAAAATGGACATTTAACAAACTGAAAGACTTTTGGGTATTTGTGAGAAAAAGACCAGAACTTAATGGAAATTTTGACATATAGCATTTGGGAGAATATTAGGTAAACATTAAAGACCAATTATTAGAACTCAATAAGGTCAAACTGTTTACTTCTTCTATGTGAAAATCTTATTAGTATTCTTAGGATTGTCATCACAATTTTGGTAGTTTGAAAGAAAGGCTTGGGTTGAGTTGAATATAGTGTAGTGATTCTAAAAAATAAACTGGGTAGGAAGAAGTAAAAAGGAGCAATTATCTCGTCCAAATGAGACATGAAAGGAAGAACTGATACAGAAGAAGCAAGTTGGGGTGGAGGGTTTGATAATGCAGGAATCTTGCTCTCATTGGAAATGAGTTAATACATACATACGTGCGTGCATGCATGCATGCATACATACATACATACATACACACATACACAAACATACATATTCATGCATATATGTATATATGATGTATGTATACATACAAGTCTTAAATTTAGAAAGAAATAAGAAAGGGAATAGGATCAGAAAAGGACTTCTAGAAGGCTGTGTAGATTAAGAATTAGGAGGGTGGGAGAGAAGATAAGGGAGAGAGTCTTAGGTTGGTAGTATAAGGATTAGGACAAGGTAATGGTTAGAAGGAAATACAGAAAAGCTGGGTATCTTTGAAAACAATATGTAGTATTGGAAATGGAATGAAATGGAAATTAATAGTTTTAAATTGAATCCTCTGTGTTCTACTGTGTACATGGAAATGTTTTTCCTCTGTTTTGTATTTAAGTTAAAATGAATAAAATATTTAAAATGTATAAATATAGATATATTTTATTGTGGACCTGGAGTCAGGAAGACCCAAGGTAAATTAGGCTTCAGGCACTTATTAGCTGCGTGACTTTGGGTAAATTTAATCTCCATCTGTTTCCTCATCCGTAAAATGGGGATGATAATAATAGCACCTACCTCCTAGAATTGTTGTGTGGATAAAATGAAGTATTTGTAAAGTGTTTTTGCAAATTTTAAAGTGTTACATAAATGTCAGCTGTTATTATTCCTCCTGGAACTATTATTATTCCTCCTGGAACTATTATTATTATTATTATTATTATTATTATTATTATTACTATTATTACTTCAGTTTTAGCTTATTTTAGGATGCTCAAATCTCTGCTTCTCTTATCTGGATCCAGCATTTAGAAGCAGTTTAGTGTGATGGAAAGAATATTAGATTTGCAGTCTGAGGATGTGGGTTCAAATCCTGGCTCTGCCACTTAATTTCCTTTGAGAAGTTAGCTCGTTTAAACTGAGGAGACTTCAGTTTCATTACCTCTAAAGTGAATGAGGTGGATTAAATGATTTTTAAGGGTCTTTCCACTTTTTAATTTCTGATTTTAATCTCAGAGTTTTCCTCTGTTACTACTTAGAAGCAACTAGGTGGCTCATCAACACTGGATCTGGAGTCAGGAAGATCTGAGTTCAAATGTACCTCAAATACTTACCAGCTACGTAACCCTGAGCAAGGCACTTCATATCTGTTGGCCTCGGTTTCCTCAACTGCAAAGTAATAAATGTACCTATGTTTCAGGATTGTTGTGAAGATCAAATAAAGCAATATTTGACTGTCTGGCATATTGCAGGTGCCTAATAGATGCTTATTTTCTTCCTGTATTCTGTGATTTTAGTTCTTTTTTTTTCTTTTTAATATCCCCATAGGTTTGTTATTTTCTACCATTGTTCCTTACTCTTACTCCACTTAATTGCAGAATTCTGTCCCCTAGATATCAACTTCCCCAGAGTTAACCATATACAATTGCCCAGTCCTACTATGGACAGGTATGGAGGATTGCAGAAGCTTTCTATCATAATTATGCAATGACTGACCACTAAATACTGAACTTGTAAAATTACACAGTTAATAAGAGGGCCCTCATGTTAAACCTTGTGATAAGTGGTCCCATGCTTGACTTCTCTTTGGGGTTTCCCTGTTTGGTTACCTCAGTTGGTTTCTTGATTCCTGCTATGATTTGTCTTCTTATCACCTGCTGTTTCAATTTTCTGTTTATTGGTTCTTGAATTATGCTCCTGGATCACCTGTGCCTTATTTGGACTCAGTATCCTCTTCCTTTACCTTTATTCCCTAGTATCCTACACAGGACATAATCTGACAATTTCTTCTGAAGACTCAATCCTTTCCTGATCACACAAAGCTGATGAATTATTGCTTCATAATTCACAATTACATCTTTAAGTGCAGCACCTAGAACACCTCTCCCTGATATGTTACTCCCAGAAAGCTACCCCAGTTTCGAAGGACTCTGTGCACATTGTTATTACTCAGCCAGAGGACACAATTAGCTCAAAGCAGAATTTCATAAACTAGTAGAGTGAGAAAACTTTCAGTAGAACATTTTTACCCACCAATCAGAACACTTTTTTTGCAATATATATCATTAATGGGAAGGGTCCATCTCCAGTCATCCCGATCTATAATCTTACCACTGGATCCAGATGACTCTGGAGGAGAAAGTGAGGGTACTGACTTTTCACAGTGCTTCTCACTTAAATCCAATTCACTTGCAGGTCGGGACATCACCTTTCTGATGTCATGGTCCTCTTAGAGAATGAAGGACAAACAACTGCAACAATTAGTGGAAAGAATAAAAATACTAAGGCATCATGGATGAAGGGATTAAAAACTAGGAAAGGTAAGATAAGAGACTGAACATAAAGTGGGCAAGGAATTGAAATGAGGAACTTTCATTGCTGCAAGCAATCTTTCTACTGCACCAGGGATCAGTAAACTATGACCCGTGGGCCAAATCTGGCCTGCCACTATTTTTCATATTGTCCAAAAGCTATTAATGGTTTTTACATTTTATAATAGTTGAAAAAAATAAAAAGAAGAATATTTTATGAAACATGACAATTCATGAATTCAAATATCAGTATTTATAAATAAAGTTTTATTAGAATTCAGCCATACTTATTCATTTATGTATTATCTTATGGCTGCTAGTGTGCTACAGTATCAGAGTAGAACAGTTGGGACAGAGAATGTATGTGGCACTCACTTCCCTTCACAGTGCCGCTAGGTGCACTCCAAATCACAGTAATGTAGTTACAACTTGACAGCATGTCAAGTGCTATTTGTATCACCATTCTTCAACATAAAAAAATCGCCCTTGTATAGTCATCATATTAAAACAGGAAAGGAAGAGAAAAGCAGAATGTCACACTTTGTAGCACAGTGGAGTGCGGATTATTTTGTTATTGAATCAGGTGGCAAAGCATTATGTTAATTATGTTATGACACTACAGCTGTGTAAAAGGATATAATGTATATCAATACTGCTACACTAAGCAGTCCTCACAATATTCCTAACTCATGAGGAAGCAATGGTCAGAAAAATTAGAAAATTTTAAAATGGAATACTCATCACGTAACGATTCCTTGAATTTTTTAAAAATAAAAATGAAGTTGCAACCAAAGTAATTTTCCTAGTGGCTCATTTATCAGCCAAATGAGGAAAGCTATGTAGCTATAAGGAGTTAATTAAATTATGTTTGATTGTAGCCCTTGAAGAAATTCATCCAGAGAAAAACTTTTTTAAGACTATTAGCCTTTTAATTCAATTAAAACAATATGCCCTTGGATTGATATCAATATCTGGCAGTACCTATCTTTGGGAAGACATTTTCAAAGACGAAATACATAGAATCTCCTTACTGATCCACGTTAACACTTCCAAATCAATTTTGCTAATAGGCAACATTAACTCTGAACCTCAATTAAGTGAAGTGTTATACTGTACCCCCCAAAAAAAAGAATTCTATTTTTTCTCATTAAAAGGTCTATATTACAAAAATTACATTATTATTATTATTTTTGAATTTTGCCAATAAAAATTTCGTGGAAATTTGTTTTCTCTCTTTTAGTAGCTCCATAGTATCCTTAATTTTCCATCTTGGCCCACAGAGCCTAAAAATATTTATTGGCCTTTTACAGAAAAAAAAAATTTGCCAATTCTTGTACTATACTGTACTATCTATCCCCCTTTTACATAAATAGTATAATTTTAAGGTGCTAATTCTTATTTTCAGTGTTAGCCCCTGAACAACAGCTGTGTTTTCAATACTTAAAACTCAAATAACTAAACAATTCAGAAAAATAGAATTTGTTTGAGGAATTTAATGTTCTGGTCAATATAGGTCGACCTGGAAGGGGAAAAAGCAATTTTTGGATTCAAAATGTTATGAAAAATATTTCTAAATATTTTAAGAATCTTGTCTATTTTGTGAATATATACCGAGTGAAATTTAATCTTTGATGATTGCAGAAATTGTTTAAGTGCTCATCGTGCATTATATGTGTTCAACTATGATAGGAGAATAGGTGCAGAAGGTCTAGATTTACCAAAGCATGCATGTGTGTCCCAGCTAATTCACTTGTCTTTTGACCCTCTCTCTAGTAGAGGATCAGTACAGTACTGTGTATTTTTTGTGTGTGTGTGCATGCACACTATGTGCATGTGTGACTGTGTGTGTGTGTGTGTATGATGAGAGAAAGGGGGGGGAGAGAGAGAGAGAGAGAGAGAGAGAGAGAGAGAGAGAGAGAGAGAGAGAGAGAGAGAGAGAAAGAGAGAGAGAGAGAGTATGTGTGTGCTTGGTGGAATTGAATTTGGTCAATGAAGTTGGTTGGTTCTAGTTAATCAAAATTTTACTACATCTAGCTTAAGGGCACTGGAAATTCATAATTTTGTTTCTGTTTGTGAAGGGAAAAAGCCATGGCAGTAGTCTCATTCATCATCAGATATGAAGATATTAGGGATAAAAAATGCATACAGAAAACATCTCGTTTTAAGTTTGTGAACAAAAGCATGGTGATAAACTTCATCTTCAAACAAGAAACATTCACGATAATCTTATGAAAGCAAAGGGAATATCCCAATGATCTTTGCCTCCTGAATCAAATAGAGATATTCAGACCTAGTCTTTAAGTTGGGGTCCTGGATCCATCAACCTCAATTTTTTTCTTTTTTTAATACTCAGCCACTTCACTCCACAATTTTACTAAAGGCTCATCTTTGGACTCACTCTAACTTTTCTACCTCTGTGAAGGCTCATGCTGGCTCATGCTTAGGATCCCTTCCCCGATATTTTCTACTTGATGAAATTCTCATTGTTCAAAGTGCAATTCAGGTGTGACCTCTTCTATAAAGACTTCTCTCATGCCTCAAAGCTGAAGTTTCTCCCTCTTTCTTTCCTCCCTCCAGCTCTCTCCATCCCCTTTTCTGTCTTCCTCTCATTTTTCTCTCTCCTCCCTTCCTTTCCATCTCTCCTTTTCCTTCCTCCTTTTCTCCCCCCTCTCTCCAGACACCACACACACACACACACACACACACACACACACACACACACACACTTCTTATGTCCCTTTGTGCCTTCCTATGCACAGACTGGGCTCTAATTTGTATCATAGTAATTTGTGTCACAGTCAACTCATCGAGTAGGTTTTAAGCTAAGGATAAATCATTGCAGCCTTCAGGGCTTAGTACAGTGTCTTACATATAGTAGGAGCTAAATAAGTGCTTGCAAAATTGCAGTAAATGTCTTTATGCCTCCACTTTGATGTGGACTTCTAGGTGAAATATTTGGATGTCTGTTCATTTAGAATACTGAAGGCTAACTAGATCATAGATTTGAGCTGGAAGTGACCTTAGAGATCATCTAATCCCTCATCACTATGTCCACCACCATTTTACAGATAAGTAACTGAGGCCCAGAGAAGTCAAATTACTTGCCCAGGTCACATAAGTAGCACATAGTAGGACCAAGATTTAAATCAGTTAGGTCTCCTAATTCTTCATTATGTTTAACTTAGAGTCCTTTTAAATTTCTAATTTCTCAATATTTTCAACAGCACAAGGGAAGCCTTTAAACTAACATTCATGTGTAAAGAAAACTAAAGTACATTATTTCAATCAGTGTGGGAAGATTCTTGTGATTGCAATTTACAGACTTAAAGAGTTTCACAGGACACAGAAAGTGAATTGGCCAGGGTCACATAACTACTATATTCTAGATTCTAGAACAAGGACTTGAACCCCCTCCCATCCTCAAAATTCTAAAGCTGGTCACTCTGCCTCATTCCACCACTCACTCAACCTCTCGTTTCAATAAAATGCAATACACAATATTCTTGGATTTCTTTTTGTATTTGATACTATGTTAGTTACCTATGTCTCACAACAGCATGTTAACCAGCTCTGAGAACTGACCTGTATTAAGTGTAATTTGTCTTTAGCTAATGAGAGGTGGTGTTATGTGAGCATGGCAAGCACAAATACTTTCAAGCACAATTCTATTATTATAAAGCTCTGTGACATGAAAACAATTCATTGTTCTCTCTCTTTCACACACACACACACACACACACACATGCAGAGTCTCACACACACACACACACACACACAGTCACACATGCACTTCAGCTTGGGCTTCATCTCTTCTTCCTTAATATTGACTAGAAATAGGTGAAAACTGAAGCTTCCTCTGGCTTGGAGCACAGGAAGTAAAAATAAAGATCAAGAGATTTTCTTGGAAGGAAAAAAAAATAAGTATTTTTATTTTTGATTTGGATCATTTTAAATGGCCAAAGCAATTTCATTCTGACACACCAAAGCCAGGTAAAATAAATGCAGCCAAAAACTTCAAGTGAATTCTTTGCCCAAAGGGCATGGAGAGGAAGTGAAATATGGGAGAGAGATTATAATCAACACAGGTCTCTTACCTATGTTACTGCATCCCTAATACAACTATAAATAAGAATGCTCCAATCATTTCAGCTACCACAGGAATGCAAATGACTATATTCAAAAGTAGCAAGCTTTTTAATAAGATAGAACAAGGCTATGTATCATTAGGACAGAAAGAAGAATAACCTTTAAACAATGAAATTCCACAAGTAGATGTGTCAGTAGATGAGATTGGTCAGAGGCACATGCAGATCATGAAAAGTACATGAAAAGTACACACTGAATTCAATTGTCTTTTAGGGGCAATTTGCAAATATGGGCCCTTATGGTGAGCTTATGCCATAATTGTCCAAACTAATATCTTCTCAGGATACTGCTCTCTTCTCTTGTGGGACAGTT
Organism: Phascolarctos cinereus; assembly: GCF_003287225.1. Taxonomy (NCBI): domain Eukaryota; kingdom Metazoa; phylum Chordata; class Mammalia; order Diprotodontia; family Phascolarctidae; genus Phascolarctos; species Phascolarctos cinereus. The sequence continues at coordinate 51,402,691 of NW_027556402.1, read as the reverse complement.
AGTTCAAATTTGATGTCAGGCACTTACTAGTTGTGTCACACTAGAAAAGCCGCTTATCTCTGTTTGCCTCAGTTTCTCATCTGTAAAATGAGCTGGAGAAGGAGATGGCAAACAAACCTAATATCTTTGTCATGAAAACCCCCAATAGGGTCATTAAATGTTCAACACGACCGAAATGACTTCAAAAACAAGAACAAAACAACAACAACAACAAAAATGATGAAGATAATGATAGCTAATATTTCTGTAGCATGTATTAGGGATGCATGTTCAGGTTTGCAAAGTGATCTCATTTGATCCCCATAGCAACCTTGGGAGGGAGCTGTTATTATTATCTCCATTTTGCAATTGAGGAAACTGAGGTAAGTAGAAGTTAAATAACTTGTCCAGGGTCACTTGTCCTCAAGTCTTCCTGACTCCAGGACCAGGAGTTTATATAGTGTTCTGCCTAATAGAAATAGCACTGACTCTGGAGTCAAAGAATCTGAATGTAAATCCTGTATCTGTTGCTTATTATCTGTGTGACCTTGGACAAATCACTTAACTCTTCTGAATCTCAGTTTCCTCGTTTGTAAAATGAAGGGTTGAAGAAGTCATCAGTACTAGATCTATGATCTTATGATTTTTAACAACTATAAGTACTAAGGAGCTTAGCAACTTAGAACAAAGCGTTTTCCACTGGTGCTGTAGAGTAGGGGGCTTGTTCCTGGCAAAGTGGCAGCTAGTCCTGGAACGGGCAGTTATTCTGATCTGAGGAGACTGAAGAGGTCTAGGAGAATTAAGAAAACACATGGTATATCATCTTTGTATGAAGGCGTCAAGATGGGAGGTATGGTGTCAATTTTAGGGGATAGCAGCAAAGACCATAGAACTACCTGTTTCCAACCTACCTTTCCATCATTTTTTAAACATTGTATACTAACAATAATGTTAATAGTAATAAAAATAACAATAATTTCTAGAGCGCTTACTATGTGCCAGTCACTATAATGAGAACTTCATAATTACTACCTCTTTTGATCTTCACAGCCACCCTGGGAGGTAGATGCTATCATTAATAATAATAGCTAATAATAATAATAATAATAATAATAATTGTTCAGTCATTTCAGTCAGGTCCAACTCTTTATGACTCCATTTGGGGTTTTCTAGGCAAAGATGCTGGAATGGTTTGCAACTTCCTTCTCCAGCTCATTTTTACAGATGAGGAAACTGAGGCAACAGGGTTAAGTGACTTACCCATGGTCACACAGGCAGTAAGTGTCTGAGGCCAGATTCAAACTCAGGAAGATGACTTCCTGACTTCAGGCCTGGTACTTTATTCACTGTATCACCTAGCTACTCCTAATAATGAGAATACTAAAATGACTACTACTACTAATAGCTCACATTCATATTGTGCTTATCGTGTGCCAGGCACTATGCTAATCGCTATACAATCACTATCTCTTTTGTGCCTCACAACAACCCTGGGAAACAGGTACTATTATCCCCATTTTATATATGAGGAAACTGAGGCAAATAGTGATTAAGTGACTTGCCTAAGGTCACACAGTTAGTAAGTGTCTGAGGCCACATTTGAACTCAGGACTTGGTGACCTTCTAAAGCCCCTCCCAACTCTAAATCCTTAATCCTATGATTATGGCTATTGTGATTTGTCCTAGTATACAATAGGAGCTTAATAGATACTCATTAGTTAATTGATACATTAGTTATATGATGCACATTAAATAACAACCACAAAAACATGGGACACAATTATATGGCTATGTATTCATAGATTCAAAGCAGGCAGAAAAGAAACAAAAACAAAAACAAAAAAGATCCTAGAGGCAACGGAGTCCAAAATCTCTTCCTTTTTACAGATGAAGAAACTGAGGACCAGAGAAATTAAATAATTTGCACAGCATCATAATCTCTGAGTCACTGAAGCAGGATTCAAATCTAAGTCCTGCACTCTATTCACTGACTCACATATTCCATTTCCAGTCATTACTTTTCACAGTACCTGGAACATATATAGAAAGGGCTTATTAAATACTGGTTGACTGACTAGCTACCATCATAATAACACAATGGAAAGTTTGAGCCTTTCAACTCCTTTGTGGGCTTTATTGCAGGAGACTGCAATACCAGAGCTTCATGGGACCTCAGCTAAAAACAAAAGCATTTCATCGAGGGATGAAGTCTTAAATGTTTAGCAGCCAGCTTTTTGTGAAGGAGTGTGGGAGGGAGAGGGGGTGGGATATACACATGACATACTTATAAGTTGCATTAATAAAATTTGCTCCATCACTTTCCTAAGTCCAGACATCAACAAAACAATTAATTAAATCCTGATTTGTAGCTTTTGCTAATTCCCAAGGTATAAATACTCACTCCGAAAGTTTAATAAATGGCTCTGGCCAGCCAGTTTGAGTTGGCTCTAGCTCATCGCTGGTCTTACGCCATTTGAATTCTGAGGTACAATGTCCAAGTTGACTTAGTAAAATACTACCTTGAAAACTGAATCCCCAGGGAATCTCTTACTTCTCAATCTAACACCCCTGAGGACCCAAAATGCTTAAACCAGGGGCCCTAACGGGATCACTCTCCCAAAGTGGTAGAGCTGAGTAAACAGCTTTCTGCAGAGCTCCCCAAGTTGATATAAATCTCCACTTTGTGTGACAGTAACATCTCATGACGTATGTTTTCAGTACTTTGTCTCTTAATTCAACAAGTAGCCTCGTCCCCCCTCCCATCCGCACAAAAATGTAAACATACATTATAGTTTTGGAGAAACTTCCTTGGCATTTCCTTTGGGCTTTTTCCACTGCAACCCTAACTCTATGGGCCAAATACCGGCTGGTTCCAACAAAGCATCCTTGCAAATGCTGAGGCGAAACTATCAACAATGCTATTGTGTTTTTGATCAAGTGCTCCCCCAAAGAGCTGACATTTGACATACAAGGTAAGCCCAACAAAGGATCCAGAAGATTATTCTTTCCTGCTATTATAATCCACTAACTTCTTGTTATTAGTTCTTAATCCAATATCATGTCTAGACTGTTTCTTCTATACCTCCAACAAAGCTTTGGGAAAAGGAATAATCATTTATTCACATACTTCTATACTTTAACAGCTTTTTCCTAGCCAAAAAGTATAAATAGCACCCTGTGTTTTCCATTTGGAAAAGGAACTTTTTTTGTCTTTCTAGGCCATTGGTAATTTGCTGCTATGATGATATATTTTTTTAAAGTCTGGTGCTTAAAGTTCTTTTATGAGACTAATTTTATCTTCCTTTGAAATACTAAGTAAACATTAAGAAGGCATTGCCTTCATTTCTAGTATGTGCGTTGCATTAGCACTATTATAAATGTGTGGCATAACAATGTTCAAAAAAGCATTTTAAAGTAAAATTGATAACACACACAGGCTAAAAAAAGTCATATTTATCAAAAGCAGATAATCTAATTAAAAATATACATACATATATAGATAGATAGATAAATAGATAGATAGATAGATAGATAGATATAGATATAGATATTGCTTTCCATCACAGAAATCTAATAGTGCCCCACCATCCCAGCACTGAAACTTTTCTGCTTACAAAGAAATACAGAAAAAGAAAATGACCACATCTGACAGTATGTGCCACATGCGATATCCATATTCCCCCATCACTCTTCCAAAAATAAGGAACGATGTTTTGTTGTCTTTTTTTTTGAGCATTAAATTAATTAGAATTGGGCTTCTTTTTGGAGTTCTTTTTGGTTTCATAATTCTAATCATTGCATATATTGCTTTCCTGATTCCATTTACATCACTCTATGGCTATTCAGATAAATCTTCTAATGTATCTCTTAATTGTTCATGTTTGTTATTTGTTAGTATCAAAAATATTCTATGATGTTAATGTACCACGCTGTCCATTCATTCCCCAGACCAATGGACACCTTTCATTTTCCAGTTCTTTCCTATTACAAAAGGTGAATATTTTCTGACTATTTTCACATTTATGTAGGCTTTTTTCTCTCCTCCACCACTTTTGAACCAGAGATCCCATTACTAGGGTACTCTTCATACTATGGATGAGCCATAATTCTCATACAAGAATATCTCTGCCACTATGAATAGGAAAAAGTTTGATGAGGAAATCTGTTTCAAAATATTGCTCCTATCATTAAGGTGTGAGATAAGAACCAAAAACTTTTATTTTATACGCATTTTGATTTTTAGATTTTTTTGATATTCTTCAATTTTTTGAGCAATGATGCATATTTGGAGTTGAATGTCTCTTTCTGCTGAAAATAATGGCAACATGCTTTTTATGACCTGCTTTGGCCATTGGTGAGGAGGCAGAGTCATCTATGACAATGTTCATCTCAAGGTCTTAGCTGGAACTGGTGCCTTTTTACCCCTGCCAACTGCAGTATGACTAAGGAAGGGGTTGCAAAGGAGGTGAGGAGAATGAGGGGTGAGGGAATACTCACATTGCTGGGAGCCTGCCAAGAAGCTGACCCTATGCAGCTGTCATGGAACACCTGCCCTCTGTTCAAGAGCAGGGGGTGGCATTCTTAGAGAGAAACTAGAGAAATATGGATTAGAAAAACTACTAAAAGATGGATGGCCTATTATCTTTGATATTTTGGGCATGAGATTAATTATTAATGGGTCGGGGTCAAATTGGGAGAAAGTGTTGATTGTAGTGTGAATGTCTTCTGCTGAATGTTCCATTTTTAAAAAAGACTTAATAAGAAAAAATAAAAAATATTAACTTTTTTGCTTTCTTTTTTTAAAATTTGAACTCACTCCACTTATAACAGCCATGATAAAGAAGAAGCTGAAGGTAACATTAAATCATATTGAGGATGCATTAAAATATAGAACAATCAAAAAATTGGGGAAATTGGTTAAAAACAATATGATATCTAAAAAGCATACAAAGTACTTCATATAAGATGGAATTTTACATTAACGCTAGAGAGATTTGTAGTATAAAAATCTCCAGAGTTATGAGTAGTGGACACTAAAAAAGAAGATTTCATTTAAAAAAAAATGTATATCATCAACAAAGGCACTGCAGACTTTAATAGAAATCCAAAAAGAAATAGTGCACTTCTCCGGGTTGGAGCTGCACTTATTTAGTCTATTTGAATTCTGCACATTGCGGACATCACATGTTTGGTAAGAAAGACAAATTGGAAACAGTTCAAAGGAAAGAGACCAAACTGATAAAAGGTTTCGAAATAAGACAGACCCATGAGCAATGAGCATGTTCAGGCCAGGACAGACAATTGAAGGGGAGACATGGTAATTGTCTAAAAACATTTAAAGTGATGTTAGGGAGAGACAAATGGATCACTTCACCTTGTTAATCATGGAGAATAAAAGAGCAAGGAGTTGTGGGCTTATGATGCATCATGGATTGAAGCGATCGAGGGATAATTTATTTATTTTACTCTCAAGATAATTTATTTGGTTTTGTAAGTTTGCAAGGCTCAAGTTCAAGTACGTAGACATAATGGGCATGTACTCTGAGACTTAAGGACACAAAAAGGCTGCAAATCAATGCAGATGGGTTGATTTTAAAATGGCAACCTTTACTGTAGAAAGGATTGACTAATAGGATAGAGTGAATTTCGGGGGACTCCTATTATTTAAGAGAGTTCAGAAAGTAAGCAGAGATTTCAGTCTCTTAGATACATTAGAGAAAGAGGAAAACGTATTTGTCCATAAAACTTAGGGGCTGCTTGAAATTTATTTCAGACTTATTTAAGGAGAAAAGGTCCTTTAAGTGGCATGTAGATGCTATTGTAACCTATAGTGAGCCTTACATTGCTAAAGAAGCACCGACTTCCCTTTCTCAATTCTGACCCACCCCTTCATGTTAGGTAGCTGTCCTTTACCCAAATGAGTATTTTATGTACCCCTTAAGGCAGTTGGGGATGGGGGGGCAGTATTAAAAGATTTTATAATTAAGGTCGGATTAGCATTAAGGCTGCACAGCAATGCAAAGGCTAGGCAATGTTTTTGACATTTGAAAGAAGTATGTAATGTTGGATTAAGCATCAAGTAGCCAAGCATTCTCTCCACCTAGGCTTTGATGTTAGAGACTGAGGAGGCCCCACATTTTTTGCCGCTTATCTCACTGCATTTCCGATATGGTGTTCTTAAAATATCACATTAGAGCTCCTGAAACAAGAAAAAAAAATGACATTGGACCTCCCTAATGGTTTCTCATGAATCCTCTTACTGTTACTTCTACAATTCTGATTTTTTTTTCTGTTTTAACATTTTCTAGTGACTTTGATTGATATAATGTGATTTACTTTTCTGTCTCTCCCTTCTTTTATAAAGGGACAGAAATTTGCCCACCAGGTGGATATTCCCCAATTCTCACAACTTGACTCAAATTATCTTTTATCAGGGTGCCTCTGAACAATGAGAACTCATAATTCACTTGAATGGGAAACAGTTGGGAGGCGGGGGTTGCCACACTGCATTCAGCTTGATTGTTGACACTGTTAACAGCTGTTACTATCCATCTCTCTTTAACAACTGTGGATATATGAAAAGCCACATAGACGTATGAGGATCTAGGCTCCTTCCATTATGCTAATGGATTTTTTGCACATATAACTATTGACAGATTTTTTTTGCTTTCATTTTCTCCATCAAGTTCAATAAGACAATTTCAGCTTTATTTTAAGCTTATAAACATTAATAATAGGATAATTTTTATTCAAAGAGGTTTATTTTTCCTTCCTATCCCTACAACATCTCAATTACATTCAACTAAACTACAAAAAATAGATCAGTAATAGACAAAAGAACAATGAGATTGTATCAGAACTTTCCCTCTACTTGTCCATGACCCTCAGTGTAGGTTACAGTACATTGGAAGTTACCACTGATACGGTTTGCTTACCACTATAAATTACAGTGTGAGTTCATAGACAAATTCAAATCAAATTATAGCTTTAGATTTCAATTTGACCCAATGTAGGCAATGCCTTAGTCTCTACTCTATCCACAGGTATAGAACTAAAGTTAGACAGAAAGAAGTTAAATAAATTTTAATTGGGTTGAGAAGTCAAAATTTAATTTTATCAGTAGAATGAAATGAACAATAAGTAAAAAGAATACAATAATTTAAAAAAGACAACAAAATTTTATAACTATAAAGACTGATTTAGAAGGGAATGCAGAAAAGTAAATTTATATTTTGCTTAAAAATATACTACAATTTAAAAAAATTTTTCCAAACCAAACTGGATAGCAGTATTTCAAAGGGAGAAGGACCTTTCAAAGCAATTGAATTTATATCAATTTGTGCCTGAATCTGAATGCCTTCTATAACATCCCTGAGTATGCAACCTCAACTTCAAGACCTCTAGGGTGAAGGGGACCCCTGCCTATATCTAAATTCTACGTCTGTTCAATTCTAATTGCTCAGCTTTCCCCCCTTGAATTGAATCCAAACATGTGTCTGGTCTGATTTTTGTCCCTTGTGGCAAAAAAGAAAAAAGAAAAGTCTAATTCCATTTCTACATGATAGCTTGTCAAATATTTAAGGATCATGTGGCACCCAAGTCTTCTGTTTTTAAACATAAATGTTCATTCAGTGTGGATTTAATAAATACCTATCACGTGTGTGATACTGTGCTAGGCACTGAAGAAACAAAGACAAAAATTGAAACTGTCTCGAGTTACAAGCAGTATACATTCTATAGAGAGTAAGCAATGTGCACACACACAGACACACAGACACACAGACACACACACAGTAGTCTCTGAGACAAATATCCATCATTGGAGATAAGGATAAGCTTCCCGTAAGAGGTAATGCCTAAGCTTACCCTTGAAACCAACTAAGCATTACAGAAGGTGGAAGAGAGCACAAAATGTATTGCAGATACTAGTGGCCTATGCCAATGCACAGAGACAAGAGGTGGAAACATCCTAGATCTTTCTGTCTCTCTTCTTATGTCAAAGTCTCAATTTCCTTCACCATGCTAATCACCCCTGTGTGGAAACACTCCAATTTTTCAGCATCCTTCCTAAAATATGGCACCCAGAACTGACCACAGTGATTCAACTAGGCTCTCAAAAGGACAGGGAACCTCAGGACTATCACTTCTTCATCATCTTTGACAATATACCTATTTTAACACAGTCACAGAAGGTATTAAATTTTTTTTTCAGTTGTCACATTGCCTTGCATATTCATATTTATCTAGCAGCACACTACAGCCTCTATTTTTTTCCTTCCTCAGAAACTATAGAATTTCAAAGTAGGAAAGGGCCATACTCAACTTACAACATAAACCAACAAGCCTCTCTTTGAAGATGTCCATAGTGGGGTAACAAGCTACCTTTTGGGACAATCCATTTTTGTTTGGGGCAGCTTTAATTGATAAGAAATCTCCCTACATCAAGCGTAAACTTGTCTCTTTGCAACTTCTACCTACTGATTCTGGTTTTGCCTTATGGTATCAAAGAATACAAACTCATTCTTCATTTCATGAAAGACCTTCAAATATTTAAATATAACTTTCATGTAGTCCTTGAGCCTTCTTTCAAACTAATTTTAAATGGATTCCATTATAAAACTTAGAAATTATTTGAAATTTATTTCCAATTTTTTTTTCAATGAGAAAATGAAGATTCTATTAGAATATATTGAAATCTTAAATGGACTTTCCAGGGTGTGTGGGTGGGGGCAGGGAGAAGGAGCCAAGATGGTGGAGTAGAAAAGCACTCAGCTGAGCTCTCCCAATATTCCCACACACACACACACACACACAAAATGAAACAACTTTAAAATAATGCCTCAAATCTAATTCTAGAGTGGCAGAACCAACAAAAAGTCAGTGTGAAACATTTTTCCCCCATTCTAAGACATAGGAGATCAGAAAAAGAGATCTGTGACATGGGGAAGAAGGATGGTCCAGAGACCCCATGGATGAAACAGTAGTAGTGGTACTGGTGGTGGTGGCAGAAGCAGCTGCAGCTTCAGGAGCTCTAAAGTCAGACATGGTTAGGAAACCCGGGAATTGATCAAAAAGACATTACAGGGAATCCCTGTCCTAGCAGTGGATACAGCACCAGATACTGTTTGACAACTCCATTGCCTATATCCACTTCTGGGTTATAGTTCAAGGGTGGAGGGGAATACTTTTGATCAAGAGGGAGGGAAAGCCCCAAGGAGAAGTATCACTTCTGGCCCCAGGGATTCAGGGATGCATAGGAAAAGTATTATTTCTGGTCCCAAGGGAGAAGGGCCCTGAGTAGCAGTATCAATTCTAGTCTCAAGGGTTCGTGGGTTTTTCCTAGGTAAGAACCAGAGAGCAGACTAAGACAAGAGTTACTACACCTCTTCCCAGATCACACCACCTTGGAAACATTGAAAACTTTTAAACTCCCAGAAGTTGCTCTGAAAACAGCAGCGGGAAAAGCCTAGAGCTTGAAACAGAACCCTTCCAACTTCCTTGCCAAGAACAGACCACAACATTAATGTAAAGTTCCAAATAAAGAAATGGGATAGAAAAAAGTGAGCAAACAAACCGAAACTGACCATAAAAAGCTACTAAGGTGAAAAGGAAGATCAAGACACAAACTCAGGAGAAGGCAATGAAGTCAAAATGGCCACAAGCAAAGTGCCAAAGAAAAATGTGAATTGGACACATTCAATAAGAATTCCTAGAAGAGATTAAAAATTATTTTCAAAATCAAGTGAGAGTAGTAGAGGAAAAAGTAGTTGAAGAAATCAAATCAAAGGAAGAAAACTATGAAAAAAAAATTAGCAGCTTGGTAAAAGATGTACAAAGCTACTGATGAAAGTAGCATCTTGGGGGCAGTTAGGTGGCACAGTAGATAGAGCTCCAGCCTTGGAGTCAGGAGGACCTGAGTTCAAATCTGGCTTCAGCCACTTGATGTTTACTAGCTGTGTGACCCGGGGCGAGTCACTTAACCCCCATTGCCTCACCAAAAAGCAAAAAAAAAAAGCATCTTAGAAATCAGAATGGGACAAATGAAAAAAAGAGATACAAAAATTCACTGATGAAAATAACTTCTTAAAAAGTAGAATTGATTGGGGGAGGGATGTCAGGAGCAAAAACATTAGAAAGCATAGGAATAAATAGAGTTTTTTTCCCCCTCAAAATGGTAAGTACTGTCTATCCAAAATCAAGAGCAAGCATTAATCTGTAATGGAGATAAACTTGAAGCTTTCCAATAAGACCGGAAATGAAGCAAAGATGTCTATTATCACCATGGTTATTCAATATTATACTAGAAATCCTAGCTATAGCAATAAGAAAAGAAAAAGAAGTTGAAGGAATAAAAATAGGCAATGAGGAAATGAAACTATTACTCTTTGCAGATGATATGATGGCATACTTAGAGAACCCTAGAGAATAAATTAAAAAAAAACTAGTTGAAATAATCAAAAACTTCTGCAAAGTTGCAGGATATAAAATAAACCCATGTAAATCATCAGCAATTCTGTATAATACTAACAACGGTGTCTCCCTAAAATCTTCTATTCTCTAATATCTCCAATTCTTTCAGCTAATCCTCATGAGTTTTGAGTTCAAGGCCCTTTATAGTCCTGATTGCATTCCTTTATCCTCCCTAAATTATGATACCCCAAACTGCAAATAATACTTTGGCTGTGTTCAGACAATACTGATGAGGTTACCGCCTCCCTAGTCCTGGACATGATGCTTCTTTAGATGTGGCTATAAACGACCTTTATTTTCTTGGCTGTCTTTTCACACTACAGAATTATGTTTATCTTGTAGTCCACTCAAACCCCTGGATCTTTTGGAGATAAGATGACTTCTGGAACATCTCCCTTCCTCTATATTTGTATTTTTTTTTCATGTTAAGTGTAAGATTTCAAATTTGTCCCTATCAAATTTAATCTTACTAAATTCACTGTACCTCTGTTTGCTTCAGTTTCTTCAACTGTAAATTGAGGATAATAATAACACCCACCCCTGAGAACTCACCATTTGACAAAATTTGTTGGGAAAATTGTAAAAGAGTTTGGCAGAAACTAGGTATAGACCAACATCTTACACCATATACCAGGATAAGGTCAAAATGGAGACATGATTTAGACACAAAGGGTGATATTATAAGCAAATTAGGAAAGCATGGAAAACTTTATCTGTCAGATCTATAAATAAGGGAAGAATTTTAGACCAGAAAAAAGATAAAGAGGATCATGGAAAATAAAAAGGATTGTTTTGATTACATTAAATTAAAAAGGTTTTACACAAATACAACCAATGCAGCAAAGATTAGACAAGAAGCAGGAAACTGGAAAGAGGGTGCTATTTGCAGCAAATTTCTTTAACAAAGGCCACATTTCTGAAATATGTAGGGAACTGAGTCAAATTTATAAATGGTGAAAGAATATGAATGGGCAGTTTTCAGAAGAGGAAATCGAAGCTCTCAATAGTCACATGAAAAATACTCTAAATCTATGATTTAATTACTAATTTAATTACTAATTAATTACAGGGATCCCCATAAACTGGGGAATGACTGAACAAGTTGTAGTGTATGGTTGTGATGCTATAAGAAGTGATGAGCTCAATGATCAAAGGCATGGAAAGACTTGTGTGAAATGAGCAGAACCAATGGAACATTATATACAATGACAATATTGTTCTGAGTATGACTTTGAGTGACTAAGTCATTTTGACTATTATAAATACACAAGTTTTAAGAAGGACATGTGAAGAAAGATACTATCTGCATCCTGAAAAAGAACTGAAAATAGAAGTATGTATAGAATAATTTTGCACACACACACACACACACATATGCAGAGAGAGAGAGAGTGAGAGAGAGAGAGAGAGAGAGAGAGAGAGAGAGAGAGAGAGAGAGAGAGAGAACTATTTGTGTCTAATGATAGCCATCTTTAAGTAGGGGTGGGAGGGAAGAAAAAAGGGAAAATAAATTTAGATGATAACTTTATAGTATATTTGGACAAGTCAGACATGGTAGACTTGCAGTTTCATGTGCAGTCATCTTTTTTATTGTACTATGTCATGGAAATTCTTGTTTTGTTCCATGAATTAAAAATAAGATAAAAATAAAATAAAATAAATTTGTAATGAGAGAGAGAGAGAGAGAGATTGATTAAGTCCTGGAATAGTTCATTCTTTCAGAATGTTATGGGAATAATTGGACAAAGGTAAAAGAATTTTGTGAAACAAAGATACAAAAACAATGTTAAATCACTATCACATGGACTAAAGCTGGAATACATCTGAGCTACTATAATAAAATGCAAGTGTGTGAGATCTGAGCTATTCAGCCCAGAATTATATTCCTTTCTATATCCTAAACATTTGGCCTAGTCATCTGCCTGTTACTATCTATCTGTCTATCTATCTATCTATCTAATCTATCTATCTATCTATCTATGTATGTATGTATCTATCTATCTATCTACATACACACATTTCTGTATAAAATAAGGTACTTAAATGTTTCAAAATGATGTAAGAATACTTGGGTACTTATGTAACAAATGATGGGACCAAGCTGTTATTCAATTAATTATTAAAACTAAATCAGAAACATCATCTTTGTTTTGAAGAAAATAATTTCAATGCAGTTTTCTTAAAGGAGAGTAACCTTTAAAATATTTTTGTTACGTAAATGGAAAAGTCAATTTTATTTAAGATAGTATTTAATGTAGAAATAACACCTGTTTGCAAAGCATGTCCATGGTACAAAGAAGTTTTATTATGAACAAGTTATTTGATATACACTATTTTGAAACTGATTACAAAAGTATATCTGTACACTTCCTCCCAAGTCTTTTGCTACAATTGAAGTTAACTGGGTAACTTTTATGTAAATTCATTTGTGTATCATAGGTCACATTCTTATAAAAACTGTTCTGCAACCTATGCTTTTATGTGAGGATTAGATCCTGACGGTCTTTGCTCCTCTTAAAGGTGGAATTAATTAATTGAATTGAATTGGAATTAAATCAAGTGGTATTTAAATTTGGAGTTCTAAATAATAAACAAAATAAAAATTGTAAAGTTAAAACAATGAGTAATAATTTTGAGAAAATGATGAGTTCAAATGTGTGTGTGTGTAATTTTGAAAGTTTTTTTTGTTTTTTTTTTTTAGAGTTCTGCCTTCTGTGGTGTTTAAAATATTTAGTTTGTATTTGAATGTCTTACATATATCAATGTAACAGTAACCATTCAGATTGTTGTTAACAATGTTTATGTCAGGTACATAACTTAGATAAAGAAGTAAGCAGCATGGGGTATTTATAACCTAAATCCTCTGAAGTTTCAAGGTAAACTATGAGCTCCTACTTTGATGCTCCCTTGTAGCTCTACTGTTAATAAGACTAGAACTCTAAGGTTTGGGCTGGTTTTCCACACTATTCCACACCATTGGAAAGGTAAACTTTGTGATTACTATTGAAATCTTGTGTTTAGATCTGTTTTGTAAAAGATTTTAGCAGGAACATCTGAGGAGTCTCTACAAATAACTTGGAACCAGAGAAGCAACTCTGCTGAAGTGGTTTCCCACAGAGCACAATATTTGCCACACTGCCCACCAAAAAGATGTTTCCAGGGACAAAACAATTGCTTGGGACACCTGGGACTCAAGATGAAATGTGCTCATTAACTGAACATTGGGAATGGGTTACCAGGTGCACTGTTATTCTATTGTTATTGCATTACCTTGGTCTTCTGTTTCGTGGTATGTGTTTACTGGCTTTTCTCGGTTATTTTTCTGATATGTACGTCTCCCCCTTGCTTATGCTTTCCCCTTCTTCTTCTCTTTGGCCCTATTGTCCTCCAGTGGCTCACTAACTTTGTGTCCTATAACCTTAGAGCCATGGCCCTTTTTGTTGTGTCCCCTACTTCTTTAGGATGCCAACCACTGATAATCCCGAAATATATAGATTACTCTTATTGGTCTTCAGAGGGTCTAGCAACCCTTTTGCCAACATGGGCTTTGTAATGCCTATAGATACAATGGAGCTTCCTTTCTTTACAGTTAAGCAGGACACTTGGGTAATACAACAACGAGCCAATCAGAAGGACTTCTGAAGCCCAGGGCTGTCTGACATACCAGCGATCCTTTTGAAGTGAATCCTAGACCAATTTGGAAATGCCATAGCTTCCAGAAACCACAGAACCAGCCTTGACCAACTCAAGGGCAACTTTGAGCAACAGCTGCAGACTTGAGACCTCGTTTGGGACTTTCTAAACACTGTTCCCTGGCTTGTTCTGTCTACAGACATTCTCCCTCCCCTTAACCTCCACTCCCTGCTGAAAAGCCTCTAGAAACCATAAACGTCTCAATATCTCACCTTTTTCTTCTCCACTTTGAACAGCTGAGAACTCTCTCTCTCTCTCTCTCTCTCTCTCTCTCTCTCTCTCTCTCTCTCTCTCTCTCTCTCCACCCCTCCCCTTTTCTCCCCTCTCCTCCCCCTTCCTCTTCTTCTCCCTCTCTTCTCTCTTGCAAGTTCTTCTCAGACATTAAACACTTTTGTAATTTGTAATCAGACTCTGTTTCATTTAAGGTCCCTCTTATTGAGTCTGGAGTCTTCCTTCAACAATATGTATACACACACATTATAATACAATATATTGTATATGTTGAAATCAAATCATTTGCCTTTTCAGGGAGGTGGAGGGTATGGTATGGAAGGAGAGAATTTGGAATTCAAAATTTTTAAAAAAAGCATATTCAAGGCTAGGTATTATTTTTGATATCTAAATAAAATATATAATGCTTTGTTAAGCAACAAATACCAAACCCTTCTCTGGAAACCTTCTAGTTTGTCCATTACCATTCTTCCTAAACAGTGAAAATCACAAGTGAACACAATATCCCACAGTGCTCTAACCAGGGCATAATAAAGTTGTGCTTTTACTTTCTTATTCTGGAAAGCTCTGTCTTTCTTAATGCAGCCCTAGATGCCATTAGTCTTTTTGGCTGCTAAATGACACTCTTTACTCATACTCAACCAAGCAGCCAATCTACAAATACCTATCAGACATCAGAAACTGTGCTAGCTACTAGGGATACAAATGCAATAAATGACATAATCTTTGCTCTCAAAGAGTTTCTGTGGAACAGAGGGGGAACATTTCCCTGTATAAATATATTCACATTAAACATAAGGTAGTTTGAAAAGGAGAGCACTAACACTTGGAGGGATCAGGAAGGACTTTATGTTGAAGATTAGAACTTGATGAGGCTAAGGGGAGGTAGGAATGAATTCTGAGTATTAAGAGTCATTTGTATAGAGATAATATTAAACTAATGAATACTGAAGAGGTCATCAAGAGACAAAGTAAAGAAAGGAAATACAAGAAGCCTTGGAGCAAAGTATTGAAGAACACACACAATTAGGGGTAATATAATAGACCATAAGCCAACAAAGCATAAGAAAAAAAAAGAATAGTCATATATGTGGAAGAACAGGAGAGAATAGTGTCATAAAAACTTAGAGAGTAGAATATCTTGATAACTAGATAGAAGAGATAGTGGTCAACAATGATAAACACAGAATGGTTAATAAATTTGAAGACTATGAAAAGAATATTATATTTAGCAATGAATAAACCATTCTTTGGAAAGAATGGTTTCATTTCAGTTGAATGATGAAGACTAAAGCCAGATTGCGAAGGGTTGAGAACTGAGTGAGAGGAGTCATGGCTATATGAAGGCGTAAATACAGGCACATTTTTCTACAGATTTAGATGAGAAATGGAGAAGAGCTATATAAAGGTGGGATGTTTTTAAATTTTTGTAAGTACATCCATTTAACCTGAACTATTGCAATGGACTCCAAATCAGTGCCCCAGATAAAATCTGTCTGATATCTTGTTCATTCTCAACATAGCTTTCAAAGCTTAAATATAGATCTGATAATCATTGTCATACTTCATAAATGGACATGTATGAAGGCAGTCAGGAAGAAACTAGTATTTAGGGAGGGACTGGAAATAAGAAAGAGAGGGAATTATAGAGGCCACAATTCACTGGAGAAAACAAGAGGGGGAAGAATCAAGGGAACATCTAGAGTGGTTGGCCTTATCAAAGGGAAGGGACAGAAGGAAAGGAGGAAATAGTTAAGGATTATGTCAAGGGATTCTGAGATGAAGAGGAAAGATAAAAAATGAGCTCATGGTGAGTAGCCTCACTGGTTTTGTTTTTTTGTTTTGTTTTTTTTTTAGTGAGGCAATTGGGGTTAAGTGACTTGCCCAGAGTCACACAGCTAGTAAATGTCAAGTGTTTGGTCTGAGGCCGGATTTGAACTCAGGTCCTCCTTACTTCAGAGCTGGTGCTCTATCCACTGCGCCACCTAACTGTCCCTGCCTCACTGGTTTTAGAGAGGAAGTGGAGGCAGGAGAAATAGTGGGGGCTTGAAAAAAGAAGTTTTAAAATAGTTTCTTTAGTATGTGGGATAGAGAATCTATTCAGGAGGAATAAAAAAGATTCCCTGATTGAAATGAGGGCCCAGGTGACATTATATAATAAGTTCATAGTTCAGTTAGCATGACTGACTTCCTCCAGGTCTGTTCAAAGAGTACACAAGTAAAAATGGATGCATAAGAATAGAGCATATCTAGCTTTTGACAAGACATGCGTGGTGAGAGGACCAGGGGCCAAGGGATCTTACTGAGTGTACACCTCACCCAAACCCCCAAATATTTTTTTTTCATAGAAACAAAATACAGTGGCTATTTAGCCATGTTTCTGCCATTGTGTACTTGGGAAATTGGGTTCTTGAACACCAAAGCATACAATTTCACATTTATCCCTAATAAATTTAAGCACATTGGATAAAGATGAATACCCCAGCCAGTCAAGATTTGCCAGTTCCTGAATTTGTCATCTAATATATTAATTATCCCTCCCAGTTTTGCATTATCTGAAAATTGTAAAAGCATGACATCCATCCACTTAATCAAATCAAAGATAGAAATGAACAACACATAGCCAAGATGGTAGAATAAGCAGTAAATCACTATAATCTCCATATTTTCCTTAAAAAAAGATAAAATTGTATCCTGAAATGAATCCTGAAATAGCAGAACCTACAAAAAGATGGGGTGAAACAGTCTTTTAGTCCAAGAAACTTGGAAGGTCCCCAAGAAAGGTCTGTCTCATTTGGGCAAAAGGGGAATGCCATCCAGGACAGAGAGTGTTCCAGTAAGCCATCAGCAAACCCCAACTCAGCAAACCAGCAGGAGATTGTGAGCCCCACTGTGGTGGAGCATGTAAAAGCCAACACTAGGACCATCCATGTCCCTCAGAATGGGTAGACTCCAGCTCCGAGAATCCCACAAATGTTTCAGTATAGCCCTGGGCAGACAGGCAACCTTTAACAACCAGACAGCCATGGGCTTCAGTGTAGCCCCAGGAAATGCAGAAACATCCCCACCAGCACACACCAGACATCACCACTAGGACCCCATCACAGCACCAGGTAAGCTGCCAGACTCCTATGGCCTCTAGCAGTGCCAGTCACTCACTACCCCACCCTCTCAGCATAGAACCAGACATGAGGGTCCCCATGGGCCTCCAGGTATCAGTGCAGGACCAGGTAAACAGTCAGGGCCTGCAGCTACTGACACAAGAAGCCTGAGACAGTGCCCTGAGCAGAACTCAAATTTAAAATAAAGAAATAAGGCCAAAAAAATGAGCAAAAAAATGAGAAAAAAAAGAATCTGACTATAGAAAGTTATTATGGTGACAGGGAAAAAAACAAGACACAGAATCAGAAGACAACAATGTCCTGGAATGGAACACTATTGTACAATAAGACTAATGAACAGGCAGATTTCAGAAAAACCTGGAAAGACTTGCATGAACTAATGCAATGTGAAATGAGCAAAATCAGGAAAACACTGTACATGGTATCAGCAGCATTATGTGATGATCAGCTATGAATGACATAGCTCTTCTCAGCAATACAATGATCCAAGACAAGTATGAAGGACTCACAAAGTAAAATGCTATCCACATCCAGATAAAAAATTGATGGACTCTGAATGCAGATTGAAGCATCCTTTTTTCACTTACTTTATTCTTTTTCCTGTTTTCTTTTCTTTTGATCTGTTTCTTCTTTCACAACTGTGACTGATATGGAAATATGTTCTAATATCAAATTGCCTACCATTTTAGGAAGAAGGGAGGGGAGGGAGAGAGAGAGAAAATTTGGAACTCAAAATCTTGTAAAAATGAATGCTAAAAAATTGTTTTGACATGCAATTGGGGGAAAAATAAAATAGTATTAAAAGAAAGGAAGAAAATGAACAGCACAGAGCCCAGAATCAATCCCTGAAGTGACACCAGTAAAAACCTCCTTCTAGGTGACATCAAATTACCAATAATTTCTCCTTCTAGCTAGTTCTGAATCCATAGACTTTCACTATCCTATAGTACATATCTCTCTATCCTTTCTATAAGAATAATACTTTGGGACTTTTTAAAAATACTTTATCAAATGTTTTGATAAAACCTAGGTAAACAATAGCTATAACATTACCATAATCTCCAAGTTTAATAAGCCTGTTAAAAATTGAAATAAGTTTAATCTCATATGACCAGTTCTTTCAAAAGGCATGTTCACATATTGGGGTCACCACCTCCTTTTAGAGCTATTAATTGACTCTCTCTTAAAAATACATACTAGAATTTTGCCAGGAATTAACATTGAGCTCAGTGGTCTATTATCAGCAACACTATTTTCTTCATCTTTTGGGAAAATTAAAATATTTGATGTTCTCACATCTTATGGTACCTCTCGTATTGTCAACAGTTTTTTCTAATATTGTTTATTTCACAGTGTTTCAACAATCAAGCTAAAAATCATTGTATTACTCAAGGATGTGTGCAATTCATCTGTAACTTAAATCCATCAAAGGCAGTTAGGTACTTTCTTATTGTCTCCTTATCTGTATAGGCTATCAAGTTGCTATAGATATTTTAATTCTGTCCTTTCTAGTCCATTGGCAGAGAAAACAGAAGCAAATTAAGACTTGAGCCTCTTTGCTTTTATCTCTTGTCAGTCATCATTTTTTCCCTTGGCTGAGCAGTCCTATCCCACCTCTGATGCTTGCTTTTCCCCAACACAACTGAAGAAAATAGTTTTTTGTTGTTCCTAGTTTTGCTTGCTTGTCACAGCTCAGTCTGAGCTTTAGCACACAATTTTTCTCTTCCATGCTTTTATAGTCTTCCTTGGTTACCTACTATGCTTCCATGTTCGATGTTTATCTGTTCAAATCTAATTTAATTCATGAGTCCTCTGTGCATCTCCTATCATCTTTTACAAGTTCAATTTTTACTCCTCATCAGGACTGGTTCTTTTTTGTCTTCAAAATTCTATGTTTACAAATTTCTATTTCTTTTGGGGCTGACTCTTTTTGTAGAATTTTTGTCATGGAGATTCTACCTATAAACCCTGTGAACTCTTTGAAATGTATTCTACCAAAATCTGTAGATAACGAATGTGCTTGCCTTTTTCCTCCCCTTCACAAAGTCTAAAGATAATATTGATTTTCCCACAAGGTTCCCAACACTTCCATCCCCAGAAATGGGAATGGAAATGAGGAAAGCCTCCTTGTTAATTAGGATCTGTTCCAGGAAAGAAATTTCCTTCATTGGTACCTCTCTGCTTTGAAAGATGAGATTTTCAATGTTATCTGCTCTGTTTTTGGCATAAATATAATTCTGGAAAGCATTTTAATGACTGAACACTTATTACTACTAATTGTTTTTCTAGCTATGTTTTCGAGTGGTAGGCCTGACTTCGTGGGGTATGATGGTGGTGGTGGTGGTGGTTGAGTTGTTTCAGGCACTTCCAACTCTTTGTGATCCCATTTGGAGTTTTCTTGGCAAAGATGCTGAAGTGGTTTACCACTTCCTTCTCTAGCTCATTTTACAGACAAGGAAACTGAGGCAAATAAGAGTGACTTACCCAGGGTCACACAGCTAGTAAGTGTCCGAGGCTGCATTTGAACTCAGAAAATGAGTCTTCTAGATTTCAGGCCTGGCGTTCTATCTACTGCACCATTTGGCTGCCCCAGGTGGGGATATTTTTGACATTTTTATTAAGATTTTATTTGTCTTGTTAAATAAATAAAAGGAGAGATTAAGATTGACCATCTCATGTCCCATGGGCCCACAGGAAACAGTGGGCTCTGAAGCCAGTGCTACTTCTATAACTTGACTTTTTTCTTTCCCTTTTTGAAGATTAGGAAAATATTCTATATCCTGCCAATTCTCCTGCCCTTCAACACATTTGCAAACATAGATTAAAAATCATGCCAGCAGGCATTAACACAGCATTTATCCCACTGTACTGAAAAGACATTCAGCAAATAAAACCAGATAATAATATATCTTATGACAATCAGCAAGGTATCATCATTGCAAAAGTATCAGACTGTCCTCAGTGATTCCTAGCAAGGTAAAGTCCTGCAGTTCTTCATTCTAAATTGTGCTTCTGTGGAAAATATTGCTGTGACAAGGCTGCCGGGTCAAGGAACAGTGACATGATAATGTGTTTATTTCACTGACACTTTCTCCAGGGGACTGTTTTGGACAGATTGGTTATCGGAGGTTAAATTTCATAACTGCTCTAAGCTTAACAGAGAATGTGAAAAAAAAGTAATCCTTCCCTTGCCTTAGTCAGACTTCTATACTGACTTTCAGTCATAACTAAAACTTTATCTTTCCAAAATATCTCAGCTTTTTTTTTTTAACAGGAACCCCAACAGATTTTGTTGAATTGAAACTTTTTATTATTTTCAAAAGATATTTCTTCAAGAAAATTGTGTGTCTCTCCTAGGAATGACCCTCCTATTCCATCTATCATATTGACCATGACAACCACTAAGCATGCCTAGTCAAAGAAATTGTCATCTAAATTATTTAATAAAGACAAGAAACAAACAGTCCCAAATCTCCTCTGTAGAAAGCAAATAGCATCTATTAAGGGTCTACTCCTTACCATGCATTATGCTAAATACATTATAATTATTCTTTCATTTAATCCTCAAAAGACCCCTAAGAGATACAGGTTATTATTATCATCACTTTACTGATGAAGAAATTGAGGCAAAGAGAGGTCAATGATCTTCCCAGTGTTGCCCACCCTTGTGGGTGTAGAGAAAAATGTACGTACAACTCATCTTCTAAGTCTAGAAATGTTTAAGTGCAGAGCATATGTACATGGTTCAATACACAAATGCCTGAGGAAAGATTTGAACTCAGAATTTCCTTAGTCCAAGACCAGCACCACCTAATTGCCTCTGTCAGAGTATGCCTTCTTTAGCTCATGTCATATACATTCCTTCTGTGATTCAGTGGGAAGACTACTGAAATTTCTACTGACCTTTGAGTCCGGGGCACGAATTTAAATCCTGACACTGTCACTAACAGTGTGACCTAAGTCAGTCTTGAAACAGAAACATGCAGAGTCAAAAAAAGGGACTGGAGCAGAATTTATTATGCTTATTCTTAACTAAAAAAGGCAGGGGAAGTAACCATGATTTCAGACAAAGTAAAAATAGACCTAATTAAGAAGGATAAACAGTGAAACTACATTTTGCTAAAAAGGATTCATAGATAATGAAGTAATAACTGTACCAATCTTATACACACCAAATGGAATAACATCCAAGTTCTTAAAGGAAAAAAAAATGAATTGCAGGATATAGACAATAAAACCACAGTAGTAGAGGACCTCAACTTTCCCCTGTCAGATCTAGATAAATCTAATCCTAAAATAATTAAGAAAGAAGTCAAGGAGATAAATAGAATCTTTAGACAATAGAGAAGTAACTTCATCTAGAGAAAGAGGGAAAAGGTACACAAGAAAAGCAGCTCCATCCAGAAGGTAATATTAAACGAAAAATAGTAGAGTGAAGTGAATTAGGTCTGAACCACTGTCATGGGGATGCTGATGGAATTCTCACTCCTAGATCATGAAACACTGAAAGACTGATTATACAACCTGCGCTTGGTATGTGGAGTTAGTAAAGTAACTGATTAATGGGTATTTTAAATATTTTAAGTTTCCACTGTTGTGCCTTTGAATTTCTACCTTGTGTCTTATTTCTATCCTCATATCTTACAAATTTCAGGTTCAGTTACTCTAATATAGTTGCTATACATTATTGTTTTCTGAAAGAAAACCCTTCTTTGGTATTGGAAAACCATAGAGAAACCAACCACTCCACCACCTTGCCAATTGTATGATCTGAGTTTATTTTTTGTAAACTTTAGAAATACAGGAGTGATTTTTGTTTGTTCTTAAGTCTTAAGAGGTAGTACAACATCATGGATAATGAGTTGCATTAGACCTAATTAATTCAAGACTTGAATTCAAATTTCACCTTTAGTAATGACTAATGATATGACTAGAGACAAATCACTGAATTTCTCTGGACCTCCTTTTTCTCATATGCCAAATGGTTTTCAAAGGAGCTATATTATCTAACTAATTTCTTGTGAAAATCAAAGAAGGCAATATACAGAAGTCTTAGTATAGCTTTAGTACCTTAAAATTTCATTAAGATGGTTGAAAAACCCATATATAAAGCACCTTGAATACATCAGAATCATGTCTCTCTCTCTCTCTTTAATTTTATATTAAAGCAATATAAAGCATTTTAAAACTTCAAAGTAATATACACTTCTTATATATATATATATAATATATACAGTGTATAATCTCTCTACTACATATGGTACATACACAAATACTATATATAATATAGTAATTATTATTGTTAATTAATTAGAGCATATATAAAATAATTAGCTATATCATATTCATAATATTATTAATATTAGTTTGTAGGTATAGCAAAATGCAACATTTATTTAAAATACTTATGGGAAAAATTATAGAAGTTTCAGGAAATACATTTAAAGGCTTGCTTGAAATTTCATTATGTGACTGCAACAATTCATGATGCATAGTTTCTTGCATGTTTTGGCTAGATACACACAAAGGGGTGTGTGTGTGTGTGTGTAACATTTTATACACATATGTAGTTTGTGTATATGTAGTATAAGCTATGGCATATGTGTATTTTATATGCATATAGTATAATACATCCAATTATATATACTTTGTAATATCTATATACTTACATTTATATATATATACATGCTATAAGTACTATATGTATTTAATTAACATTTTCACAATCATCATCATAAGAGTGAATTATTGTTAGTCATCATTACCAGTCCCCTGGTACCTTCTGAAAATATGTGGTAAGAGCAAAACATAAGAGCTGAGGAAAAATTTTTATCTGGATTCAGAAAATCTAAACTAAAAATAATATTTTTTTCAAAAACAAAAATAATTTTAATAGATCTATTAAAATAATAATAGAACATCAAAATTAAAACTCAAAAGGAGTAAGACAACTTGTGATTTTAAAATAAATTTCAATTTTACCTTAATAGCTACTCTAGCAGTGATGTTTTTGTAGCTGTTAGTGGTGGTGGTGATGTTTTTTGTTTTGTTTTTGTTTATTTTTACTAATGACATACATACTTAACTTTGCAATAAAAATTAACAAAAATTTTAGATATCAGGAAGTGTATTTCCATATATTAATCATAGAATCATAGAAGTTTGGATTTGGAAGGGACTTCAGAAGCCATCTTTTTCCACTCATATGTATTAATAGCTCTTTTCCCAGCTTTTTTTTTTAATAATTTTTAATTTCTAGGAATAAGAAAAAGTAAAATCACAAATAATAGAAAGCACTGAGTCCCTCACTCATTTAGCAAAGCAAACAAAGAATGAAGAAGTTAAGCCTAAAAGTTCATCCTTAATCCAACCCACAGAGAATTTCACTCCTTTCTTTCCAGTTGTCCTTGCAATAATGCCTATATACAGAGA
The DNA here is from genome assembly GCF_003287225.1 of Phascolarctos cinereus. Taxonomy (NCBI): domain Eukaryota; kingdom Metazoa; phylum Chordata; class Mammalia; order Diprotodontia; family Phascolarctidae; genus Phascolarctos; species Phascolarctos cinereus. The sequence goes on along the minus strand of NW_027556402.1, from coordinate 51,378,764 downwards.
TTCAGGCAATAAATGCAAATCAGGCTTTAGTTCTTTATTGTCTTACTCATTGTTTGCTTTGCTGTGTGTGCGTGTGTTTTAATCATGGCCTGCTATTACGGAACACAATTTTCCCTTACTATTATTCTGTCCTTTGTTAAAATGGAAAGTTGTGAAATAGATGCTATATTTTAGTATGTATAAATATATGTACAAACATTTTACTTTCTCTCTCTCTCTCCGTATATATATATATACATGCACATAAATACACATATGTGTAACGTGTGTGTGTGTGTGTGTGTGTGTGTGTGTGTGTGTGTTATCCTTATTTTTACAAATGAAGGACTGAGGCTCAAAGAGATAAAGTGATTTACCCATGCTTACACAGCTAGGAAGTATCAAAGTCTATACTTGAGCATATATGCATCTTGTGTTTCTGAAGCCAATACTCCTTATATAACTCAACTATTTTCTTCCCCTTTTTGAAAATCAGGAAAATATTTTATATCCTGCCAATTTTCCTCCCCATTCTCCTGCCCCTCATCACATTTTCAAACATAGATTAAAAATCATTCCAGAGGGCATTAACAGAGCACTTTTCCTACTGTACTGACAACAAGGCATTCATCAAATAAAACCAGATAACAATGTATCTTATAACAATCATTAATGTACCATCATTGCAAAAGTATTGGACTGTTCTCAGTGATTCCTAGTGAGGCAAAGTACTAAAGTTCTTCATTCTAATTTGTGCTTCTGTGGAAAACATCACTGTAACAGGGCTGCCAGGTCAAGAGACAGTGACATGATAAAATATGTTTGTTTCACTGATACTTTCTCCAGGGGACTGTTTTGGACAGATTGGTTATCAGAGGTCAAACTTCATAACTGCTCTCACCAAAAGCTCAGCTTAACAGAGAACAGGAAAAAAAATTTAATCCTTCCCTTGCCTTGTTCAGACTCATACTGAGTTTCAGACATAACCAAAACTTTATTTTCCAAAATATCTCAGTTTTTTGCACAGGCACCCCAACATATTTTGTTGAATTGAACCTTTTTTTTTCTTTTCAAAAAATATTTCTTCAAGAAAATTATGGGTTTCTTTTAGGAATGACCTTCTTTTCCATCTATCATATTGACCATGACAACCACTGAGAATGTCAAGTCAAAGAAATTCTCATCAAAATCATGTAACAAAGAGGCAACAAAGAGTCCCAATTCTCCTCTGTAGGAAGCAAATGGCATTTACTAAAGGTTTACTCTGCACCATGCATTGTGCTAAACACTTTCTACTTACTCTCTCATTTAATCCTCAAAAGAACTCTGAGAGGTAGATGCTGTTATCATCATCACTTTACTGATGAAGAAATTGAGGCAGAGAGGTTAAAAGACCATCCCAGTGTTTCCTACCCTGGTGGGTGTAGACAAAATGTAGGTACAACTTATCTTCTAAGTCTAGAGATGTTTAAGTGGGGAGCATATACACATGGCTCAATACTGGGGAAGGATTTGAACTCAGAATTTTCTCAGTCAAAGCCCAGCACCACCTAATTGCCTCTGTCAGATCACACCCTCTTCAGCTCATGTCATATACATTCCTCCCGTGGTTCAGTGGGAAGACTACCAAAATTTCCCCTGACCTTGCAGTCAGGGGCATGAATTCAAATCTCGATACTGTCGCTACTAGTGTGTCCTAAGTCAATCTTTGGTCATCAGTGTCCTCAACCATAAGATCAGGGTGGTGAAATACATCACTTCTGAGTTCCATTCCAATCTAACATTATGATCTTATCATCTTAAAATTTTCAATCTCTTTCATAATTCAAAGCAGTACCACAGAAGGGATTACAATGTAATGCAAAACACAAGCACAAGAAAAATTTGCTAAGACAACTGCTATTTGCAAATCTCTTGTTTCACAGTTTTTTCTTCTTGGAAATTCTTCCTTCCTCCTCCCTTTCCCCTTATCCAAAACATACACATTCTCCAGTGCCTAGCTCAAGACCCAGGTCCTCTAGGAAGCTTCCATTGATTATTTCACCTCTCCCTTTGCAATTAAGTGCTATGAACTCCATAGCACTTAGTCACAAAATCATACAGGACCAGAGATTTGGAGTTGGATGGGAATCTAGATGTAATCTAGTCTAAACCTCTCATTACATGGATGGGGAAGTCGAGGCTCAGAGAGGTTAAGTGATTCGCACAATGCCACATGCATAGCAAGTGCTGGAGATGATATTTGAACCATAGTCTTTTTATGCTTAGTCAAACCCTTTATTATTCCTTTTAACAATTTTTACCTACTTTCTTGAGTCATTTCCTAAATAGTTCATATGTGCTAGGCTTGACTACCAAACTAGATTATCCAAACCTCATGGGATCAAATTGTGTTTCTTTTCCATATGCTACAGCTACTAGCACAATATTAGGCACATGGAAAATGTTTGGTAAGAGTGTATTGATTAATCAATTGTTTGAATTCCTGAAGTGCACATGTTCACCCTGTATTTTTTTTAAATAGGTGAGTTCTAAATAGTCTGAAGCTGTTAAAAATTCCCAGCCTATCTAAAGTGCTCTCTAGTAAATCTTACAAAGATAAATCATTTCATATATTTGCTCACCTGCCACCCAAACCTGACAACATGCCCTGGAGGTTGGAGGACTTAGCGCTTTCGTGTCTAGAACTTCCAATGTGAGTCTCTGCTGTCCTGATGGGTGACTGCCTCACATGGCCCCTGACATCGAAGCACATTCTAGCCATGCTTCACTTTACTCCCTGGCCATCTTTTCTTCTGTCACCTTGCATGTAAACTCTGATGCCACCTCCCTCCTCTCCCCCTTTTCAGTTCTAGAACTAACGCCAATACATCAAAATCGATATAGACATTGCTACGTAATATAAAAGGTGTGCTAATGTACTTACCAATGGTCCCATTCACCATCTCTGTCATTGTCTAGTCTCCTTTTGCTGACCGTTACTTTTCTGTGTTGCCTTACCTTACTGGAATGTAAGGTCCTTCAGGGCAAGGGTTATCTTTGTGTTTGTATTTGTATTCCTAATGCTAAAAACACTGCTAGGCACATAGTAATTAATGCTTATTTTTTTTATTCTTTCATTTATTTATTTATTCCTTCATTCATGTATAATCTATCTGGAACCTATGTATCAAGTCATAACTCCCCAACACACTATGCATACTTACATACATATGCACATACAGGCAGACACACTGTAGAACATGATTGACAATGTAGTAATGTGTCTATTTTTCCTGATCTCTTTGTTTTAATCTGCTTATTTTTTTCCAAGATAATATTTGAAGAAAAGGAATGATTCAAAGCCCATTTGGTACATTACTAAAATGTACCAAGATATGCCTTCATTTTGATTTTTGGGTTATATTGACCTCTTGATACAAAATTATGTCCATTCCAAGTTTTTAAGTGAGTATAGCATTTATAATTGCACTTAGTGGAGAACCTTCTCACAGAAGCACCAGGATTATTTCCCATAATATGGCCATTGCTATTATTTCCTCAGTGGTGAGGTTTGCCCAATTAAGTAGTTGCATCATTTAGTCTTGATCTGGACAGAAGAATTAAAGTGAAAAACACATGTAGGGGAATGTGTGGCCTTTTTACAGTGGGTGGGGGTTCAGAAAATGTAGGTGTTACTCAGCAACTAAGTCTGGAAATGGTTAAGTGGAGAGATTATGCACATAGCTCAATACGTAAATGCTGGCCCCAAGTCAGCAGCCATGGGCAATTATTTGCAGATGCATGCATAGTTAGATACGCTCCTGTATTATCCATTTGCGTGACCAACTATGCTACATTATGCTAGAGACTCAGTACCTGTGGACATTTGCACGCACATCCTTTTAACAAGCCCAGGCTTTAGGCAAAGGGAGAAACATCTATGGGAAAAGAAAACCCAACTGTAAGAATCAGTTGATCACACAGTTGCTGAGGCACAAAGATATTTGGTATCGGGGGAGGAGGGATTGAGGATGGATAAGGTCATGTGTGAACGGGCCAAATGGATGATAACATTTGCCTTCTATTGTTGTTAATTTTGTCTCAACAAATTAATAAAAAGTTCAAGTTTCTTTAACACTAAAGTTAAAAGCAGCCATAAGAACCAGGTTTAAAATGGGATACTATAACACCCACATCAACCACCACCATAACCACAACAACAACAACAACAACAACAACAACAACAACAATATCAATTTATGCTGGAACTCAAAATTAAACCACAAGCACAATGCCAGGTACCATGCTAGGAACTGAGGATACGAAAACAAAAATGAAACAGTTCTTACCCTCAGGGAGCATATATTCATTCATTCCCATTACATCTTTGTAAAAAACAAAACAAAAACAAAAATGCATTATAGAAAGTAAGCACCATCATAATCTTTGCCCACGTTCTCAAAGTCAGCTGCGGAGAGATTAAGTGGACATACATTAGCTAGTGACCATTGGGTGAACGACTGAGAAGTTTCTCCCAAGCTAAGGCCAGGCTCCCTTAGAACTCACACAAAAAACATCTCTCTCTTTACTAGATAATGTTGCCAATAGTCATAAGTAAGGCCATTCATTCCTCCAAAGAACCACTTCTACAAGAAGGGAAAAATAGACCTTGCCCGAAATTGAGCAATGTTTTGAAAAGATATGAGAAATATGAAGAATGCATGGAAATAAGGAAATGACTTATCTCATTTCTGTAGAGATTCTAGCTTTTCTGAATGGTAATCTGTCAAAGAATCTTTATTACTAGACCCTCCGAAGTTTTTCAAGTCTGGGTATGAAGGCAAAGCCAACTTTAAATAAGGCTTTTTTTTTTCAATTTTGGATGCGAAATAACAGAGTACATAGCCTAATGAAATAAATTATATATTAAAAATTAGAATACAAAAATTGTTTCTTTATATCTTATTTCCTTTTTCTTTTATTATTATTATGTTCAGCTTCCTATATCATTTTTCAAGCCCAATTTATATGCGATGTACATGTTATATGCATCCTATAACTCTATATTTTGATGATCTAATTTCAAAGAAAAACTCAGGTCTTCCACTTTATACACTAGAAGACAGCAGGGCCAAGAACCACCTCTTAATCATGTCCTATATTGCTATATAGGAAATAGATAGATAGATAGATAGATAGATATAGATATAGGCATAGGCATAGACATAGACATAGACATAGACATAGACATAGACATAGACATAGACATAGACATAGACATAGACATAGACATAGACATAGACATAGATACAGATATAGATATAGATATAGATATAGATATAGATATAGATATAGATTTAAGAGAATAGAGTAGAATAATGGAAACAGTTCTGGCTTCAGTGTCAGGGGGTAGAGCACCAGAGTTCAAAATCTCATATTGGAAATTTACTAGCTTGGTGACCCTTGGGCAAGTCCCTTAATTTCTTTGTATTTCACTTCTTTCACATTAGTCCCATTTTTGGGGGATGGCGAGGTAATCAGGGTTAAGTGACTTGCCCAGAGTCACAGCTAGTAAGTGTTATATATCTGAGGCCAGATTTAAACTCAGGTCCTCCTGACTCCAGGGCCAGTGCTCTATCCACTGCACCACCTAGCCGCTCTACTTTACTCCCATCTTGACTCATTATTCCATCATCCCACCAGGTACCTTCCCAGTTTTGAGATCTTCTGCCAAGAGATCCACTTGTAGATATAGTCTGTAACCCGGACTGATATGCCATGAGTCATTTAGCATGATCACTTTACGCTAGGCTTAATTCAGACTCTAGACATCTCCATCTTCTTGCCAGGAGCCTTGCCTCATCTCCCCTACCTATATCTCCTCTTTATGAGTTGTCTCCTCTCATTAAAATGTCAACTTCCTGAGGGTGAGGACTATCTTGTTTGCTTATGTTTGTATCCTCAGTGCTTACTTAGCATGGTGCCTGGCACATAGTAAGTACTTAATGTTTCTTTCTCTTTCTTTCTATCTATCTATTTATCAATCTGACTATTTATCTATCACCTATGTATCAAATGAAGTAGCACCATTTACCTCAAAGGGTTATTGGAAATATCAGATGAGATAATAGATATAAAGGACTATGCAACCTTAAAGAGCTATGTAAATGTAAGCTGCCATTGTCTCCATGGTTGCTTACTACCCATTGGACCTTGGGCAAATCTTTCCATCTCTTACAGCTTCAGTTTCTTCATTTTTAAAGTAAGAAAGTTGGACTAGATTATTTCTCATATAAGCTCCTTATAGTCAGCGATTGTTTTATATTTTGTTGTTTATGATCAGAGCCTAGGGCAGGACTTTTCACATAGTACATTTTTAATACATGCCATTAAATTTAACTAACTCACAGTTTAGGGCAGTTGATGGAAGTGTCCTGTAACCTAGAAAGCAACAAAGGCCATGCTTATTTAATCTGTCAGTTTAAATACAGAAAACCTAGATACTAGAAAAAAGTTCACCTGCTTTTGCATTCTTGATCTATAACTAACAAATTGCATTAGTCACAGGATTTTGAGATTACAGATTTAGAACTGGAAAAGACCTTAGAATCCATCTAGTCAAGCAGAATTGGAGCCCAAGAATGCGACCCAATAGGTTCAAGATTCTCTCTAGGGGAAATAAATAATATAGCATCATCGTTTTTATTTATCTGGAACAGCTAAACTTGGGTAAAGTGTTTAGGGCTTTTATGCTAACACCTTGTAATTTTCTCTTTTCCATCTCTTCCTTTTCACCTTTCTCATTCTCATTTATTAATATAGGACATAATATAGAAGAGGTGTCTCTCTCAAGTCAAAATATGGAGAAAACATGAATATGAGGTTTCTTAACTGAGAGAAAAGACAAAGAAGAAGCTGTTGGGATAGACTAATGATTATTATCATTTTACTTTGCATCTTTGACCCCACCAGCATTGCGCCTGGTCTAAGGAAAGGATGTTTAGAAAATGTTTAGGTCAGTCTTTCTTTGATTTCTGATTAAACTTTAAACTCTGTCTAGGACCTTTAAAAAATCATGATATCGTATCACAGTGCCAAGGGCATAGTATTCCATAAATATTTTCTTTCATTCATTTATTCATTCATTAATTTATAGGATAATATTGATTTAGAAGCATCAAGGACTCTAGAGGTTATTGAATCTAATCCCTTTGTTTTATGGATTAAGAAACTGAGGCACAGAGAGATTAAGTGGCATGTCTAGGATCACCCTTACCTTTTGCCCCAATTGCTAATTAGCCTGGATTCAGCTCTATCCAGTCCAATCCTGCCATGCCCATCTTCTCTTCTTTTATTTCTGTTCTTTTCCTAGGTCTGCATGCTTATTCACTTAAGTCTAAATCTTTCTTCTCCACTTCTATTTGGTGCCTTGAAACTTAGATGGCAGACCCTTCCTCAAGATGACTGAAGTCCCAAAACAAACTCATTTCCTCCAACTCTAAATCTAGAATCGTATGATTCCATGACTTCTCCTGAAATATTGCAACATCTTGCTCAAAGAGTACCCTGCTAAGGTTCTCCCAAGACTTTATGATCATAAGGAAGACCCCCCAAACTTTCTGAATGTCAATAACACAGGGTCATTTACCATCAATCAGGGATTACTTATTAAATATTTACTACGTGTGAATCATTAGACCAGGAATACAATGAAAGAAACAAGAGCAATAGTTCCCACCTCAAATAACAGACAGCACATAAATATTAACTCCAATGCTTTTCTTTTACAAATGATTTTCCATTTATGTTGTACATTTCTTACTGTGTATACATTGGTTTGAATTTTGTCTCTCCCAGTAGATTGTAAGCTTCTTGAGGGCAGGAATTGTATTTTGCCTCTTTCTGCATCCCCAGGGCCTAGCACTGTGTCTGGCACGTAGCAGTCTTTTAATATTTTATTGATTGATTGATACAAATTAAATGTTTATAACTGGAGAGCAGCCTTAGAAGAGAAGGCAGTAGCTTCTGGAGGGAACAAAGTTTCCTGAAGAAAGTGATGCTTGATTAAAAATTATTTTTTATTAAAACTATGCTTCATCAATATGATTGCAAGTTGTGTTTTAAATGGAAAATGTTGGTAATCAATAGTCATTCTTTTTTCAGATTTTCACTGCCACTACCCTCATTTAAGCCCTCCTTTTACTTCACATTTGAAGGCTTTCTTCAGTTTACTCCTTCTAGTCTATTTCCACCTCAAATTATCCTGCATTACACAACCATGGTAATCTTTTAAGTCCTTATTTTCATGGTGTTATTCCTCTGCTTAAGAAGCTTCCATAGTCCTTTATAGCCAGCCACAAAAATTTAAATTCTTCCTCCTATCTTTCAAATTCTTCCACAACCTAGAAAGTTTCTAAATAAACAAATCTAAATTCCCATTATACTCCAATAGTAATCATTCTTCACTTAAAGCTAGTACCTTCACTCACCTCAGAATATAACCCATTATGATGACGATGATGATGATGATGATGATGATAATGTTGGTGATGATAATGATGATAGTTAGAATAATGACAACAACTAGAATTTCTAGAATGCTTTTGGGTTTGCAAAGTACTTTCTATACATCCTTTCATTTGAGCCTCACAATGATGTTAGGTAAGTACTTCAGAAATTACTATTATTTACAGATGAGGAAACTGATTATTTAAGATGTCCCAACATCATTGGATCAGATATCTTAGGTTAGAAATTATTTCAAAAGCAATTTAGTCTAGCCCTCTTATTTTATTGAGGCCCAGAGGTGATAAATGATTTACACCTGATCACAGGGTTAGTCAGTGCTAGAGGCAGGACTGGAACCCAGATCTACTTGAAACTCAGGAAGCTATAGACTATAACACATACTTTTCCTTTTGCTTTTGTTCCTTCTGCCTAGAATCAGCTTCCACTCTCCCTTTTGCCTATCCATTCCTACTCATCTTTCAAGACTCATTGATTTCAAGTCCTGCTTCTGTCATTTTAGGGATACATTAATGAAAGCATGATTTCCAAACCAAGGAGCTTAAACTCCTAGTGTCTTTGACCCCATTTGGACCACATTCATCTGGCCTGGAATGATACCTTTCAATAAACTATGGTTGGGATTGGTGATAAGGATGGTAAGAGCCTTGAGATTATTATATTATACCATACAAAAGTTAATAGAGCAAATTAAGGATGTTATTAGAAAAGAGGATTTGTGGAAGCTGCCTTCAAATACCAAATGACTGGCATGAGGCAAAGAGATTGGAATTATACTGATGGACCTCAGAAAGCAAAACCAGGAGAAATGGGAAGAAGTTAGAAATATATTTCACCTTGACTTTAGGAGAAACTTCCCCACAGTTAGAGTTGCACCAAAGGGATATGGCCTATGCTGGGAAGTAATTAGTCTCTGCTCTCTAGAAGCTACCAAGAGCTAGATGATTATTTGTCAACTAGGTGACCAAAGAGATTCCTGTTAAGATATGGGTTTGAGACAGATGATTTCCAAGGTCCATTCCAACTCTGAGATTCTAAGATTCCATGACTCTCTTAAGCCTTCATTTACCATTCTATCACACGATGATTTTCCTTCTAGCAGGCTGATAATCTATATAGCACATAATTCATGAAATGATATACTCTCTGTTATTGTTCTCTAATACTCATGCATTGACTTCCAAACTAGATTGGTAGCTCATTAGGGCAGGGTGTGTGTTTTATATTTTTCCTGCATCCCTGATGGTATCCTAGCACTTTGCTTGTCGACGGTTTGATAGAGAAATGATTGGTTAATCCCCAACCTGATAGTTGCTAACAAATTTTGCCTTGATCCCATTGGTTTGATTTTTACCCAATTCAATATTTTTGAGCAATAGCATCCCAATATGGGTATTGTGAAATGAGTAATTTTTTTTTCCTGAGAGTTTAATATTCATAAAGATTGTCTGTCTCTGAAATCAGGAATTGGAAACAGATTTCAGATTCTATTTTATTCTCACTCTACTTATATGCCAACATCTTCTTGGCTACATATTTTTACTTAAAAAAAACACTTTGGAATAGACATAACATGGCAGACCCCTATATGATCTTAATAATGAATGATAAAGATATAATAACAAAATAATAAAAAGCATGAAATTATTTTATTCAAACCACATTAAGACTAAAAGACATGCACTGAAGCTGCTGAAATTCTATAAAACTAGTATAAGTTTTCAAATTTGACATGTAAATCAAAATGTGGCTCTTTTGCAAGACTGAACTTAATGAATGGAAAACCAAGATTTAATTTCTTCTAGTGAGGGATAAGAAGGATGATAATAGGTTTTGGTAGCAGGAGATACAATTCTGGTAAGATAAAATATCGCCTAGGTATTATCACTCACTGTGGATGAAAATGTCAGCTCATTGGTTTTATGTGATGATTCTGAAATGGAAATCCCATAACCGGTGGTGGTCAGACCTCAAAAGGTTAACCACTATGGTCTAGTTAAGTCGAGATTCTTCCCCAAAATGTTTTATAATCTATTATGGTTTAGACATGGGACTACATATTGAGATGAGAGTCAATAAGCCTGAGCTCTAGGCCCAGGTCTGCCATTAGTGAGCTATTTGACTTTGAACAAGTGATTACTTCTCAGGGCTTCAATTTCCTCACTGTAAAATGGCATTGTTAGCTGAGATAACCTCAGGTTCCTCTCATCTCCATAATTCTATGACATTAAATATCATAAAAAGACAATATGGTAAAAAATGTCAATGGCAGAGGACCTGGATTCTAATCTAGGTTGACAAAGGATTAATGATAATACTTTCCCCTCCTATTTTGCAAATAAGGTAAATTAATAGTCTGTAATTTACATGAGAAATACTCCATTATTTTTTTAGATACTCCCAAAGTCTTTTGTTGTTGTTGTTATTGTTGGTGTCCTTTGATTTGTGCATAAATTGGATTTAAGTGAGTCAGAGTTAAATGAAGTCATAGGCCTCACTCTGTCCTCCAGAGTCAACACAGTCCAGTGGCAGGACAGAATTAAGATAACTGGTGATGGCTCAAGATGCAACGGATGACCTTGGCACCTTCAATGTCTAATCAAGCTCTAAGCACTCCATAGTGCCTGCTTCAGCTGCCTTCACAGCTGGTGGAACAAATTGTTCTCATCTGCCCATTACATCAGAGGAAGTCTTCACATGCTTGGGGTAAACCCCCTAACTCACCAATGGGTTTGTTACCCTCGACCTGGTTTAGCCTGTCTAATGAAACTATTTACTGGGGTGTGGCTGCTGCGCACACTATAGCTTCTCGAAGCCGCAGGTGAGAGTTAGATAGAACAGCTGGACACCAAAGGTGGAAAGCAGCTCTAAAGAGGGCTCAGCAGCCTTCACACCAGAGGTACTAGTCTTCGCTGAACATAACCTACAACCCCAAAGCACCTAGCAAAATAACTTACAAACATCACCTCTATAATAGAATGCAAAATTCTCTGTCATTAAATGCCCTTCACAATCTGTCTCTGAACTACTTTTCTAGCTTCATTACTTATGACTCCTCTTCATGTACTCTGTTGTCCAGTCAATCTTACCTTCTCTGCGTTCCTCATATATGGCACTCCATCTCCACATCTTTGTACTAGATGTCCCAGATTTTCGGCATTCCCTCCTCTTTATCATATCTTGTTGTTGTCGTTGTTACTGGTGAGTTGTTTGAGTAGTGTCCAACTTTTCACAAACCTCTTTTGTGGTTTTCTTGGCAAAGATACTGGAGTGGTTTGCCATTTTTTTCTCTAGCTAATTTTACCAAATTTCCTTCAGAGCTCAGCCAAAATACCACTGCCTGCATGAGTTATTTCCTTATATCTACTATTTCTTCTCCTCCTCCTTCTCCACCACCCCCACCATTACCACTACTACCACTACCACTACCACTACCACAACTGCTACTACTAAGACAATGATGATAACAGTAACAATAGATAGCATTTATATAGTACCTTAAGTAGTCTCTGCAAGACAGAAAGATATGAATTCAAGTCTAGCCTCATATGCTTACTAGATTTGTGATCCTGGGGAAACCACTTAAACCTTTGTCTACCTCAATTTCCTCATCTGTAAAATTAGGATAATAGTTGGTGTGAGGACTAAATCAGATATTTGTAGAGCGCTATGCAATGTACTATATAAATGCTAGCTATTATGCAAAGTCAGACACTTGTGCAGTGACAATCTGAGTGACCCCATGTTTAAAACCTTGCTTAAATTTTGAGTACACGAGCTTGTATGAGACCAGAAGTGGGGAACCAGTGGACTTGAGGCAATGTGTGGCCTTCTAGGTCCTTGGTCACAGCCTTTTGACTGAGTCCACGTCCTTTTATTAAGGGGATTCTTTCTACGAAATTTGGATTCAGTCAAAGGGCTGCACTTGAGGACCTAGAGGGCCACACGTGGCCTTGAAGCTGCAAGCTTTCCATCCCTGCAGCACATGTGTGTTTAGACATGGGGAGAGGTGGAACTGCACAAATCCCTTCTCCTCATCAAACGTGTACCAATCCACTTACTTTTGCCCTTATATGGAAATTGTTTATTCCAGTCTGTGAAAGTGGAGTGCAGTTTGAAACCTGGGCCTGCTACACCTAGCTGTTTATTGCCTTGATGTTCTAATGATTTTTTTTTACCTTTCTTTTCCTCACTTTGCCCTATTGACCAGGGCAAGGCCCAAATCCAGATTTCTTTGAACATTCATTTTTATTATCTTTGTAACTCTGGGATAAAGGTGTTTTTATTACAGTATCCTCATTTTACAGATGAGAAAATTGAGGCAGATGAGTCTCCTGATTTACCCAGGATAACACATATAGTAAGTGTTTGAGTCAGTATTCAAACTCAGTTCTTCCTAACTCCAGGTCCAATGTTCTATTCACTTTTGCTCTCTCTCTCTCTCTCTCTCTCTCTCTCTCTCTCTCTCTCTCTCTCTCTCTCTCACACACACACACACCCTTGTATTTATTTTGGATTTCTTGTATACACAGATTTTCCCTCCTTGTTAAAAAAAAAAAGGAATATAAAATCCTTGAGAACAGGACTGTTTCATTTCAATTTCCTTTTATCTCCAGATCCTAGCACTTAGCCTGGTACAAAATACACGCTTGTTGAATGATTCAAAAATGTTTCTTGACTGACTAGATGAGGTTTCATGCAGCAAAGTTGTCTTCAGACTAGGAGAATTTGAGGGAACTAATTATTCACACAGCTTCTTTGTATTTTTGTATTAACATTTTTAAACTCAAGAGATATAAGAAGCAATGAGAACAAAATGATTGTTAGAAAGTGGATTTACTCTGATGTTTCCCCCCAATCATCTCATAATTTAGCAAATATTAATATTTCAAATTTCCATATGTCAAATATGACTTAGCTTATGTTAAAATATTGCTCTATTAATATACTAATCCATAACAATGTTGGCTAAATGCCTGAAGTGTTATTTTAAGGAAGACTGTAAATAGCTTATTTAGTCTTTCCAGAAGCCAGAAACTTCTACAAAGATCCACAGAACTTTGGGGAATTTGCCTAGCTCTCTTTGTAAGAGTCCTAGAGGACCTGAGAAGAATTCTAAATAAACAAAGTCTTTCACTCAACTCAGACACAAAAAGCTTTGGAGCCCCTCTCCTACCTTTAAGTGGGCTCTAGCAGCCTGCTGGCAGGCCACACTCATCAATACACCAGAGGCCCAGATATCAGACCCCAGATCCTACTGTGATGCAGAAACACCAATCAACTGCCCCATTAACTTCTAGAGGTCTGTTTGCTTTGTTTACAGTAAATACTCAGACCAAGCTAACCCAGAGCAGCTCAGTACAATCTGAAAACTTTTTTTTTCTTTAGATGTTGTAGATCTGCTCATTGCAGACTCTCCTTGTTAGATACACACCCAGACACAGAGAGACACACAGATACACACACATTGCATATATATGTATATATACATACATACATATATGTGTGTATACACATATACATATATATGTATGCATATATATACATATATGTGCATGTGTGTATATACACACACACACACACACACATATATATACAGAGAGAGAGAGAGAGAGATTTTCTTTTAGAAAAGAAAAATAATGAGTAATAAATTATCTGTGTTTTTTCCCCACAGTGTTATTTTCCTGATTGTTATTTCCCAGTTGCAGGTAAACAATATAATAAAAAGGGAGAATATAAGATACATGCATATACATGTATATACACAAACACATATTATTAATACACACACATACATACATAAGTGTATATATTATATATGTGTATGTGTACATATACATACATACATGCATGCATACATGCATATACACACACACACATCCTAAACTCTGTAACCACGTATGGTTACAGGCAGGATTAGTCACAGGACCTTTCTTCCAGTTTGAGAAAGAGACAATGCAATTTATTATTCATCTTGAGTTGTATTTGAAATACAGATGTTTTTGTTCTACCCAAGGCTTTTCTAGTGCGTGCAGCTGGTCTCATTCTTTATTGGCATTGGGGGGAGATTGACTTCAGAGGGCTGTGTGCCAACTTCTGGATGATTCTCCTTAACTCTGGAAGTGTCTAAAATATGAGGTGCAGTAATATGGTCAGCAGGAATTGGGGCTGTCCCATGAGCAGCATCCCTGAAACTGAGTTCACAGAGAGCTGAGTTTCTCATCTGGTTGCAAGTTAAAAGGTTTTGTTACAGCACTATCCCTAGAGAAGGAGAGGATAGGAGGATAATATTTCCCGGTGAAGGATATAGTCAGTAAAGTAGCTCACATGGGCAAGAAGGCTATCTGCTTGCAAATTAAAAAGAGAACAGATTTCTTTTAAGATACCCAAGCAGAGGTTATCTTGCTGAAAACCATTTTCATAAAGCTTTAGTTCTGTCATTCTCTCGAATCAAATCTTGTACCTTCTGTGAAAAGGTATACAGCCTGCAGCATGCATATTACATGCCACTTATAAATACCTTTTTAAGGTTTGGAAAAGTCCTATTTTCACTTCATAAAAAATCAAGAGCCACTTAGGAGATCCAAATCAACTTCTAAGATGTGTTTGTGGCATTTATAAAGAAACCCTGTCATCATAGGAAAAGTATGTCTGACTTTCAAAAAAAAAGTCTGTTATTATAGTCAAACCAAACAACAAATTACATGTGAGTAATAACTAACTGCTGTATTTAAATGTCAGAAAATAACCAGGCACGAGTATTCCAATCTCAGTTTGAAACTTGAACATTGTGGTATATATTTATCACTGAAAGTCATGAGAGCAGAACCATTTTCCCAAGAACTGTTTATGATACAGTCGAATGCCTAAAATCTAAACAGACTTTTAATAAATCAGCAGGTATATGTGATGTAATCATTCTCCACTGAGCTTTCTCTCCTCCTCTTCCCTCCCAGTTGTGATTAAGATCGCCCACCGGGTTAAGAATCTGATGAATTCTGAGTAGTTGATATGAAAAAGAGAAAATGAGAAGACCTGCTTAGCTCACCACTCAGAGATCTCTACCTTTCCTGAGCTAAGACATTTATGCTCTGCACACTTACATAAACCCAAACTTCCATTTCTTGGCGGAGAGTTACAGATCAATATGCTAGATAAGGGTAAGGCTTAAGGTAAACGATTATCCTATAAGATGATGGAAACTGTAATTTCAACTTATATCAAAAACAGAGTACAGTAATCTTGCTCCATAGAATAAATTCATCAGTTACTCCTGTTGATTGATGTGTATTCTAGTTTAATTAGCCATGAAAGAGTCCTTTTTTTTTTTCTTATGCCTTCCTTTTCTTTTCCCTACTTCCTTTATGCAGTTGACTGGCACAGAGTATAAGCTGCAGCTGTCAGGCTAAGCAAATTTAAAGGAAGATTAAATAAAAACACTACTTCTTACAAATGTATTTTCATAAAGAACAACCAGAGATCTCAAAGATTCTAACTATGCATTAGCAACGAAAATTTAGTTTCTGAAAGTTTTTTTGAAAATTTTTTAAGCCTGACCTTACAGTGATATGCAAACCATGAGCCAGCTGATAAAGTCATGATAGCAGCCTCCAAAAAGGCAGACAGACTGTGATATAGTATGAGCCTATAATCTCACTATTGCCTAACTTTTAGCAAATGACTAAACATAAAATGATGCATATTTGCTGAATAACTCAGAAAAGAATGAAAGCCAGAGATACGATAGGCATCAGCTTACTACCAAAACAGGCTCAAAAATATAGTCAGAAATTCACCCAGAATGCCATGTTTATTTTCACTAGCTACTACAAAAGGCCGGAGTTCAGAACAATAGCAAGGTCCAGCTGTGGTTTCTCTTGACCAAAAGTCCCAGTGCCACTTGAAGGGGACCTCAACTTGAGATGAACTGGCTGAGACAAATGTTCAGTCTCCATTTTAAATGGCAGCTGGTTATTAAATGAGTCCCAGTAGGGTGAGCACTTGCTATTGACAATAAGGTAATATAAGGACCATGCTGGGCAATCTGGATGGGAATGTGAATGAAAAATCTTTAATCTGAAATTACAGCTGTCAGAGTTATATTATAAAACATGAAAGTTGCATCTGCAGTTAGAATTAATGTGTCCCCAAAGTCAAGTTTCCCATAAACTGCATCTTGCAGATACATATTTTATAAATAGATACACTGTCTTCTATAAATCAAAGAGAACTGTGGTCTATATTAAGGAATTAAAAGGGGTCATCTCTCCTGGTGGTGGAATGTGTTGAGCAGTATTTGGGGTAAAAATGAACATTGATTTACAAAGTCAAGAAGATAGGGCCAAGATATGAGCCTTTAACAGCAATATTCAGTGGCGTCTACAGTCACAAACAAATGATTCCAACTGGTTTTTTTCTTTTACAAACTATTAAAGTATTAAATAGTCATTATAATTATACTTAAAAAGAAAGAAAATCATTTATTGTATGAATTATTATTCCTGAATGGCTCCTTTACCAATAAAATGTTAAATTTTGATGGTGGGTAGTTTATTTCAAAAGCTAGTTGATTATAAATTTCCTAGGAGCAATTATACACCCTTTATAGGACTCTTAAGTCTAAGTAAACTAATTCACATCTGATTCATATATCAAAATTTGTTATTTACTTTATTTCCTTCCTTAGTAATGATACATGAATAAACTGATTCATTATTTTTTATGAATGCAGTAGTTAACTAAATGCATCCTTGTTAGATTTAGTTATACATTGGATCAAATTATCTCTCTCCTGCATAGTGATCTCAAGACAAATTATTCTCATGTTGACTCAGAAGGGCTAGAATGTGGTACTTTTATTATTCATTTTCCCTAACACCATTCCCATAATACTGTTTTACTGTGTCTTTGGGAACAATATAAGCATTTTAAATCGATAGTTTTGCGTCACAGTTTATCCTTTAAATATGCATACATATGGGATACACATACAGACATATACACATTCACGTGGGTGTCCAAATGATTGAGGTTGGCATCATGCTTATTGTATTTTATTTTATTCTGTTAGTAATAATTCTATAGTTTTTTATTTCCTTTAGAAAACCTCAGAAATATTCTCACTGCTAAGGTACAACAGACCACTAGTAATGAATAAGATCTCTAAGAGAAAAAACATCTGCTTGAGAAATACTTAGCTCTCGTGGGTAAAATAAACCATTCCAGGAAAGAATGCTGATTCCATCTATTTTACTACTCATATTTAACAGGAAGACAAAACTGATAAAAACAAAACAAAACAAAAAAAATTGTGTGTGTTGATAATGCTTTGGTACTTACCTTATATGAGACTACTTCAATACATCTACTATGGACCTTTCTCAGTTGCCAAGAGGAGGCACACCTGAAGATGGTTGGTCCGGTCAACCTGTGAGGTCAGGAGACTTAGGCTGCCTAATTGACTGGCTGGTTTTCTCTTCACCACGGGCATTTACAACTGGATGTGCTCTTCAATCACCAGCTGCTATTGGATTTTCAAGTGGCATCAGTGGCTAAAAGAGCCTTTTTTCTGTCTGCATTTCAGCAATCAGGTTGTGACCTTGTCTCTACTATATGGACCTCGGCCTCAGTTTTCCATTCCTTTGTGACCTTGAGACTGGATTATTGCTGGAAGATTTTCCTAGGGCCACTCTGGCAGACCACCCAGAAGCTTCAGCTGGTGTGAAATATACAACTACTTAAGTAGGCAGACTGATGAGAAAGCAGACCACACAATCCCAGTCCAAAATCTAGCATGCAAAGACCTTGAAATAGATCTATTAGTTCGAGATTTCCTGAGCCAGATAGATTTTTGAAAGACAGATCAAAGTCTGCACTAATAACGGCACAATGGCATTAATATCTCGTCAATGAAATGACTCGCTATCACTTTGAGTGAGCTATTGTACTATTATCTTTTGACTTTACTAAATAAGAACTTTGTATTTTTCCCATTTAATGAAATCTACAAAAAGCTCTGATATTTCTGGTTAGTTATGAAAGACCGAAATGAGTGAAGAATTTTGAGTCAGAGATCTCAGGTTCAGATTCCAACTCTGGTACCTGGGTGACCTTCAGAATTCCCATCACCTTCTTTGACATCAAACCCTCATCTGTAAAATAAGGGAGGTAGGCAAGACTGCATTTAGAGACCCTTCTAGCTCTAAAGCTATCATCATTGTCATCACCATCTTAGATGCTAGCATCTTATGGTTTGTGAAGCCCTTTACAAATATTATCTCATTTGATCCTCACAACAACCCTGGAAGGAGGTGTTCTTAATTATCCCAATTTTAGATAGAAGGAAATGGAAGCAGATAGAGGTTAAGTGACTTGCTAAGCATCACACAAGTGAGTATGTGAGGCCAGGTTTGAAACTCGGAACTTCTTGACTCCAGTCCCAGCATTCTATCTATGGTACTATCGACCATTGTAACTTCTTTGCATCTAGGTCCCTCAGAAAGAGTAGTTATGACATAAGAGAAGAGAAAGAAAAGCAGAGAAATAGGGAAGGAAAAGGAAAAAGGGGAAAAAAGGGAGGGGATAAAGAAAGAAAGTGAAAGAGAGAGACACAGAGGGGCAGAGAGAGACATACAGAGAAATGGAAAGAAAGGGGGGAGAAGATGCCATGAGACAGACAGGGGAAAGAAGAAAGAGATAAAAATAAGTGGAGAGAGAAGAAAAGAAACAGTCAAACACAGGTTCCTAATACTAAATCATTTTCTCTACTGTATCAGCAATATAGAGTCAAAATTATCCTCGAGTTGGCTTAGAGGCCTAGACACGTGGATGATGTTGTCACTCTTTTCTCCTGGTAATATCCCCTAATGCTGTTCTACGGCACCTCAACTGTATTAACAAGAAATCTTCTGGGCTTCAAAAGTAGTTTTCCCTCAATAATGAAAGAACTTTTCAACTGAGGTTAAAATCAGATGAAGGACGCAGGAAGAGAACACACACATGTCTTCTGGATGAAGAAATAAGGAGTTGGTGCCTGGTGTTCTGGGGCCTGAAGAAGGAGAAGAGAGAATGAAGGAGAGGTGGCACTGGGAGAAGGGAGGCCGGCAGATGAATCTAAAGATGCTAGGGCTATAAGTCAGGTACCCCAGACTGACCTTCATACTTGCCTCCTTCCTGAAAGATGTTTAGGGCCCTTCAGCAATGTCCTATAATATCATTCAAGTGGTTAAGGCTCTTTTTATGATGCTTCTCAGACTGCTTCAAACACCAACTCAGATGAGATGTAGACTGACAGTTTGTGGCTTCCCCCCCCCCCCCCACTACGCCACTACTTGGCTTATGGCAAGAAAATGAGGAGAAGAAAGTTTTTAAAAAATGAGAGAGAGGAAGACACAGACATAGAGACACACAAAGAGAAAGAGACAGTTTGTGTGTGTGTGTGTGTGTGTGTGTGTGTATGTGTGTATATGTGTGTGAGAGAGAGAGAGAGAGAGATAAAGAGATAGGCAGAGACAGAGATAGATAGAGAGACAGAGAGAGAATGAAACTAGTTCTCACTGCCAGTGCAGTTGGGTTTGACCATTGAGCAGGTAAAGCCTGGACAGACACATTTCAGAAAAAAAAAGTCTCTCTCACAGCCTTACTGTTATCGAGATGCCATCTGCAGCCACTTCTATAGTGGATTTGAATGGATGATCCCATTTCACAGATCTGAACTGGGGACCCAACGATTTCATGAGAATTACCATATACACAGTATCCTTTCAACACAATGCTTATTCTTCTTTACTAATTTTTACAATCTTAGATTTCCTTTTGCAGTACCATGCCACAAGTAACTGGGAACTAATAGAAAATTGTGTATATTGGTTGATTTGTTTTTTCTCCTTTTTTGGTGATATCAGAAACTCTTCTATGAATCTCAGGTTTTATTTGCTTAGATTCTATACTTTCTTGAATTGCTTTTTCTCCTCTCTACTCTGCATCCTTATGTTTTTCATCAAGGCTGATTTAGAAATTCCTTTTGTTACCTAAAAAGCCACATTGATATTATGCTATTGGAAAAAACTGGATTCTAGTTGGCATTCATACTACCAGGCTTATTGCATGTGTGCAAATTGAGGCTTTTATCTATATTCTATATATAAGAATAACAAAGCAGATAGAGAACTGGACAAAGAGCCATGCATCTGAGGTTGCCAGATGCAGATCTGTCATTAAGTGGTACAGAGACATTGAAGAGAGCTAGTAATTTCTCTGACTCTCAATTTTCTCATCTATAGAATAAGGAGTAATGGGATGGCCTCAAGCTGTCTTCTTGTTCTAAAATTCTATCATTCTTTAAAATATTTAGGTATATTTGAGATTATAGCTAATATTTCCTTTATTGTGAACATAAAGTATATTTTTTATTTTATACCTACATTTCAAAGAGAACAAAAGATTGTGAAATTGATCTTGATCACAAATGGCAAATGACATCCACCCAAACCCCACACCCATTGCTATACAATCCAGTGTGGTCATATGGTAAACCACTCGGTTAGTGGTCAAAGGACCTGTGTTGGCATCCCAGCTTTGCAATTTTATTACCAAAGAAAGCTCAGGTAAATCATTTCATCTGGCTAGGCCACAGTCTCTACAACTATAAAAGGAGAAAGTTGGTTTCAATGATATCTGAGGCTTCTTTTAGTTCAAGATGTCAGGCTCCCAAGTACATTCTTGAAAGCTATCCTAGTAAAATATACAGGTTATTGGTGGTCCTATGAAGCTGTTCAGCTTTCAAGTATACAATGCTGTCCTGCAATTGATCCTTAGCAGTCATCCAAGAGTCCTTCTCACCAAATTTCTAAAGGCAACTCAACAGAAGTTTGACCAAAGGATGACCAGTTTTATTTCTCAGGCATAGCAATTCATTAAGACTATTCACTAAGCTGTAGAAAAAACTATAATCTGTGTCAATAGAGAATGATCTTTTTTTAAAATGAAATCATGGATTCTTCTAGTGATAATAAGAAGAGTTGGAGACTAAAGTCCTAATTTTATTAGTAGAGAGGACTCTCAGTGAGGAAGCTCCAATACAGGTTGATGCCTGATATGTATAACCTTAGAGAATTGTCTAGAACACTGAGAAATGAGGTGACTTGTCTAAGGTCACCTAAACTGTATTTGTCAGAGGCAGGATATAAACCTACTTCTTGATTTTGAGACCATCTCTCTATCCATTATTCCATGCTGCCTCTCTAACAAGTAATGAGTATGATACTTTATAGTCAAAATATCTTTGAACAGTATTTCATCTCCTTTAATATTCACAATTATTTGGTATAAGTATTTGTATCTCAATTTTGCTGACAAGGAAGTGAAAACCCAGTCTAAGTATCTCCCCTACAACTAACATATGTAAGAGCCAAGATTCAAATTCAGATCTTTAATCACCAAGCCCAATGGCTCCTTTCACTTTCCCAACTACAGTTCTCATGCTAATTCCATTTATTTTCTTCCAAACATGACAGTAACTTATGCATTTGCTTCTTACTAAGAAGCATAGACTTTGAGAGTACCACCTTGTCCCAGATCTCCCACAGATCTTTCCTAGCGTTTAAAATTCTCAAGTTAAGTATTGCTTTCATATCAGGCAATACAAGGCCTTATGGAGATTCAAACATTCTCTGCAGGAGTAAAACATAAGAATTGCCATTGGGAAGGACTATCTGGGCTTTGTCCAGAGCTCTGAATTTAGATAGCGCTGACAGCCCTTTAAGTCCTTCAGTAACCTAGAAACAACAGAGCTTAGCACCTAGTTAGCAAGAATAATTAGTTAAAATAGCAATCCACCAAATGGTCTAGTTGGGATGAATTCCTTTTCTATCTCCCTCTCCTTGCCAGCCTGAGCCTATTAAGGTATGTTTGGTGTCATTTGCCCTGTTTTTTTTCCCCCTGGGGTAAAAAAGTCTATATTGTACCTCTGTAAAACATTACACCGCAATCAACGTCTTAGCACAAATTATCTTAGAGACTACCTTTTTTAACTAACCAGAAACACCCTGAAAAAAGAGACTTGGAATAGCTAGTTTGTTATGAAAGAGGGAGTCAGAAAATATCCTGGGCGTGGGTGACTGGAAAGGTAATCCCAGAAAATATATGGACTTGCTGGTAGCCAACCATCTATTTTAGGGTAGGGTCGAAAAGAGAATGTTAAAGTGAATGTTGAAAACTAAAAATAAATCAATTAATTTTAAAAAAAAGAAAAGACAATGTTAAAAAAAGTGGGGATGGGGTAGATTGAAGAGAAGAAAATAATGAAACAAAATTTTCTGAAAAGGGGGAGAATCTTTACCTACTCATAACATTGCTTAGGACAAACCCAGCTCTTATCTTTTTCCTGTTGAATCATTACTATTTAAGTTTCTGCTATTCTACTGGATTCCCACTAACACAAATCTCATTGCCAATCCTCTCTATGTGAAGGGAATTTGCTCAAAGTATTTCAAATTACAGGGCGTGCTACTACCCATATTGTAATTCAATATCCCTTCACTTAAAAAAATCCCTTAGAAAAATTAATTCATTATAGATAGGAACTTCTATATATTCTTTGTCCACTGGTCTAAATATACACGGATGCTTCAGTGGATCTATGACTGCATTGATGTGGGTATTTCTTTCAACAGTATACAGCAGACCTCTCAGCTCATCAGTGCCTTCTCATTCTGTGCAACTTTTGCATGTAGCCTCACCAATATTCTGGAGACTTTCCATGGAGCCTTTAACATTTTAAGGAAAACAGTGGATCTGATGAACCATTCATCAGTTCTCCTTGGCTTTCTACCTGATCAGCCCACCTCCTTTTCCAGTAATGTATCTCTGTGATGTTATCCTTTATGTCATTGCTCCTGTGAAAGTCATTATTAGGAACCTGTTGTAATCTACTGAGATGGACCACAAACCTCTCCATTGCCTTTTGAGTGACTCACAATTTTCATTCTTATCTAGGACTCATAGACATACAACATGTTCTTCTTCACTAGAAGAATATAAATAAATGTTTAGAATTTAAAAATGGTCCTTTCAGGGAGAAGATCAGGGTCATTAAAAACAGAGGTTCAAACACATGGCCCCAGACACATTGAATCTAGCAACATTTGAGAGTGAGGCCTGAACTGGATCAAAATGTAATTGGGAAATAATTTTAAAAATACATAAAAATGCAATAGAAGACAAATAATGTTAATTTGTAATTTTCTAAGTCAGTATGTGGCCCACAGGGATCTTCATGTATGATTTAGGAGCTCTGGGTTTTATTTAACTTTGACAGCACTGATTAAAAGCACCACACAGTTTCTCAAAGGCACTGGAGCACACTCTCCCTTTTCTTTATAAATATTGATGAATCAAAGTAATAGATTTCTTTAAACAGTGTTTCCTGGTTTGAACAATAGATATTCTTCAACCATCCCCATTCACCCCCTTTTCCAGCTTCCTTTTATATGTTGTCTTACATGATTAGAATGCAAACTTCTTGAGGGCAGGGACCTTTTTATTTCTTGCATTTGTACCCATTAGCACATATAACCATGTCTGGTACATAGTGAATATGTAAGAAAAGCTTCTTTCTTTCTGTCTTTCCTTCCTTCCTCCCCTCCTTCCTTCCCTCCCTCCCTCCTTCCTTCCTTCCTTCCTTCCTTCCTTCCTTCCTTCCTTCCATTCTTTTTCATTCTTTCTTTTTCTTTCTTTCTTTCTTTCTTTCTTTCTTTCTTTCTTTCTTTCTTTCTTTCTTTCTTTCTTTCTTTCTTTCTTTCTTTCTTTCTTTCTTCTTCCCTCTTCCTTCCTTCCTTCCTTCCTTCCTTCCTTCCTTCCTTCCTTCCTTCCTTCCTTCCTTCCTTCCTTCCTTCCTTTCTTCTTTCATTCTTTTCTTTTCTTTTTGTATCATCTATCATCTATCTATATACCTATCTACCCATCTATCTTTTTCCTTTGTGTAGATAATTCTTTAAGTGATTATCTCATTTCAGAGGTTCTGCAATATGTTAGGACATGAGGAAATGAGCACAATGTCATCTGAGTGGAACTCACTATCTCTAGAGAGTCTTTCTTTTCTTTGGACACTGCACTGGGCTTCCTCCATGATGATGTCACATACCTCTGATGAGCATATTTACTTATTTTATGCTTCACTTCATGATAACAATAGCTAGTATTTATATCTTGCTTTAGAGTTTGCAAATATCTTACAGTTATTATCTCATTTCGTCCCCATACACATTGTAAGGTAGGTATTCCCATTTTAAAGATAAGGAAACTGATGCTGAAAGAGGTTAAACAACTTGCCCAGAATCACATAGCTAGTAAATATCTGAAGCAAAATTTGAATTCAGATCTTCCTACTTCAAATCATCACTCTCTGCTGTACCACTTAACTGCCTGAAATTATTAATCAAATTGCTATCAGGTAAAGTGGTCTCTGTTGTTATTTTTTCAAGAAAGTAAATATACTTTACTCAAAATTAACTTCCCATTAGAAAGTATGAAGAGAGTGCTTTTTTTAAAATCTAGATAAAGACAAATCAAAAGATTATCTGAGGGTCTCAATCAAAATTGATTTGGGAAGTGGAAGGCAGAGGAGAAAGTCATAGGAATGTTGGCACTATATGCATAGATGAATTATTACCTGTCAGGTTTGAGAATAGAAAGAAAACTTTATTAAGGGAAGCTTTAAGTTCAATGAGATGTACAATAATTAAAATATGTGTGATTTTCTTAGGCAAAGTCCTGAAGACCTTTGACTACTCTAAAATAGGGAAGTTAGGAAAAGTGAAACCAGAGGAAAATTCCTTCCAGTATATAATTTTAATCTTTTAAAGTAAAGACTGACTTGAGAAGTCAACTTTGAGAGTAACTCCTATTGTTGTAAGAAAAATAAAAGTCAGCATGGCAATCTCATAGTACCTCCCACTCCACCCTCCCTCACAAACCAGACCACTAGAAGTCCATGCCAAAGAGGAACTAGGTGATGGCATGTCTTCCTAGGACCATGCAACCTTGCCTTCACACTGGTTATTTGTCCCCCTACTAACCAGTTGCCCTGTTCCTCTCCTTCTCCTGTCTTTGTTACTTGGGACTTCCCAGACCATGAGCTCTTTCTCTGGCCACCAATTCTCATTTGAATACAAGCTCTTTGTGGGTAGAAACTGTCTCCCTTTTGTATCTTTATTTAACTCCTTCCAGCTGAAGTTAGGTTGGTTTTAGCTCCCATAATTAAGAAAATGATGCTGATTAACGTCTACTTAGCAAAAACATGAATAAGTGGGTAAATAAGTAAAGCAACATATATGTATAAGTAATTACAATGTCCCTGAAGTAAGTTATAAACAGTGTTGTTTGTCTTTCCTTTCAAAGAGGACCGATGACATCACAATGAGTGATGTCTTGACTGAGCATGAATTGGATCTAAATCTGATGAGGTAGAATTGTCCAAAGTCGTCAGCCTCACTCTCTCTTCCAGAGTCATTGAAGCCCAGTGGCAAGACAAAAATCTTCACATGCCTGGGTAGATATCCCCCTAACTCATGGATAGGTTTGAGATCTGTCAGTTACTCTGAGCCTGGTTCAGCCTGTCTGCGGAGAGGGTTTACAAGGATGTGGTCACTGCACATGTTACAAGTTCTTGGAGCCACAGGTGAGTAATTGAGTGAAGGTGGACACTGAAAGTGGATGAGCAAGCCTGAAAAGGGTTCAGCCAGCCTTACACCAGTGGCGCTAGGCCTCGCTGAACACCCCATACACTCCTAGTTATAAACACTATACCACTAAGAGAAAATGAACACTCAATTGCTCAGCACATTTTAGGATATTTCATAAAACAGGAAAGTGTTTTGCCAAATAGCAAAGTATTTTTCTGTGAGGGCATAATCTCATTTACCTAATTCATCTTCATGAAAATTTTAATATTTGGCAAAAGATGCTAATACATGAAGGTTTTGCACTTTCCAATAACATCTTGCAAAAAAAAAAACCCTTATTTTTTTATTCAAATCCACTCCATACTAGGAGACCAAGTTCAAATGTCACCTCCTCCATGAAGACTTCCTTCACCCATCCCTCCAGAAATAATCTCACCACCCTAGAAATTTGTAGAGAATTGTAGGCTGGGATTCTAGTGAGAAATGTCTCTTGTCAGAGAATAAGATTCCATGTAGATCTGTCCAAGGAGACCACTTAACACTTGACCAAGGGGTTCATCTATAATACAATAATTGTTACTTGTCAAACCCCAGTGTGAAGTAGTGAACTGCCTGAATGATCTCTAAGTCAGCTCAGTGACATCCTGTTCTAAAATTACTTTCTTCTGCTCCTACCATAGTTTCAAATACAGAGCATTTTTTCAGTTCTTTTCAGAAAGGAATAGAGTATGTAAAATCTGAAACAATGATGAGGTAATAAGGCATATCAATAAAAGAAAATAGCCAGGCCAGAATGAGGGGACTCTCAAGTTTCAAGATCTACAAGACTATAATGATTCCTAGATCCCAACAGTTATACCCTGGCAGCTAGAAGGGATGTCAGATAACAGTTTGTGAAACCCATACCTATACTTCCATCATAATTTGAATCTTGACATAGCATCCTTGACTAGTATTCTTCTAAGCATTACCTGAAGACTTTCAGCAATGAAAGGTCATTATATTAGCTTAATTAAAGTTCATTATTATTATTATTATTAACTTTTGAGGCAATCCATTTTCCTTGTGTACAACTCTATCACCCCATTTTAAAGGTGAAATAACAGTGAAAGAAAAGCAGTGATTTTCCCCCCATAGCCACTAGTTAAGTATAAGGCTCAAGACTGGAATCAATTTCACTTCAACCATAATTCTTGAGTTAAAACTCTATTTTCACATATGTCAGTACACTTCAGATCCACAGTCTTAGACTGTGGACCTAATCTAGGTTCTCCAGCAGAGCTACCACTAGGTATAATGAGGGACTGAGAATCTCACTTCCAGCAAGTACAAAAAGCAGAGAGAATATTTGTAGTGACCTGAACAACGTTGATATTTATGCCATGGCCAAATGACTGTTAGCTATGGTCAAAGTGGAGACTTGTCTCCTTTAATGAAAAAATGGTAAAGGGAATTAAAGAATAACTCCATCTTCAAGTTTTTCAGGGAGAACGACAGTGTTCCATTAAAAAAAATAGAAGGACTTCTCTGTGAAAATAAAGACAAAAAAAAAAAAGATTTAAAGACAGGTCTAAGGTGGAGGCAGGGTAATGGGAAAGAAATATCCTGATATGATTCAGGACGCTGGAGGAAGAAAGAAAGAGAAATAAGGAGGAAAGGGGGAAAAAGAACAAGAAGATCACTGAACACCTGGAACTAAGTAATAGATATGATCCAATTCCTGAAGAGAGCGTCAGTCAGTCAATAAATGAGTATTTATTGAGCAATTACTGTATGTATGATGTTATGCTAAATGATGGAGATAAAAAATTTTGTCAAAAAGTGAAACAGTCCCTGCTACTAAGTAGCTCAAATTTTAATAGGGAAGAAACATAAAAATAACTATATTCATATTCTCTCTCTCTCCCTCTGTAAGTATATGTATATATACACACATATATAAACATATATACACAAACACATATACATATACATATTATTGTGTTCAGTTCTTTTTCAGTCATGAGTGACCCTTGGTGAACTAATTTAAGGTTTTCTTGGCAAAGACACTTTTCCTTCTTGAGCTCATTTTACATGTAAGGAAACTTAAGCAAACAGAGTTAAGTGACTTGGTCAGGGTCACACAGCTAGAATGAAAGGTAATCTCAGGAAGATGGGACTAAGTCATCTGGTACAAGGGATATACAGGACTGGGAAAAGCCTCTTACAGAAAGTAGAATTTGAGCTGAGTCATGAAGTAAGCCAGGGAATCCAGGAAGTGGAGGTGAGGAAGGAAAGCATTCCAAGCATAGGGAAAATCTAGGAAAAGGCTCCATAGTCAAGAGATGGAATGTCATGTGCAAAGAATAGCAAGAAGATCAGAGCTAGAGTATATGGTGGGTAGTAAAACATAAGAAAACTGGAAATGTAGGAAGGGTTAAAATTGTGAATGGCTTTACAATACAAAGAGACAACTTTATGTTAGCCATTGGCATTTCTTTCTTTCTTTCTTTTTTTTTAATGAAGTAGGGAGTCATATGGTCAGGCCAGAACTTTAGGAAAATCAATTGAAAGTAGAATGGAAGATAAATTGGTTTGGGGAGAGACTTGAACAGGGACACCAGTCAGAATGTCATACATAGTCCAGGTATGAGATGATATGGGTGTCTACCAGGGTGGTAGCACTGTCAGAGAAAAGAAGAAGGCAGATTCAAGAGATGGTATAAAGGCAAAAACCACAAGGTTTAACAAATGATTGGATACATGGGTGAATATGAGTGTGGAGTTGAGAATAATACCAAAGTTGCAAGCTAAGGCAATTGTAGGATGAAGGTGCCCTCAACACTAACAAGAAATGATGATGAATCTTGTTTTTTAACATTTGCTGTTGTTCAGTCATTTCCAACTCTTTGTGACCCCATTTTGGGGTTTTCCTGGCAAAGATATTGGAATGGTTCATCATTTCCTTTTCCAGCCCATTTTACAGATGAGGGATGGAGGCAAACAGGATTAAGTGACTTGCCCAGGGCCACACAACTAGTAAGTGTCTGAGGCCATATTTGAACTCATGAAGATGATTCCAAGGCCAGTGGTCTATGCATTGTGCCACTAAGATTCCCTTATATATTTTTTTAACATATTAAGTTTGAAATATCTATGGGACATCCAACTTGACATATCTAAAGAACATCTGGTAATGCAAGACTGGTAATCAACAGTGTTCTAGATAGATATAGATGTAGATATAGATCTGGGAATCATTTGCATAGAGTTGATAGTTTAACCCAATAAAATTGATGGGATCACCAACTGAGATAGTATGGAGGAAAAAAAGAAGGGGTCTAGGACAGAGCCTTGGGGGATACACACAGTGAAGAGACATGATGGGAATGAAGGTCAAGCAAAAGAGTAATGTCATAAAAACCTGTAGAAGAAAGAGAATCCAGAAGGACAGGTTGACCAATAGTATCAAAGGCTATAAACTAAGAAGGATAGACAAAAGGTCATTAGATCTGTCAATTAAGAGATCAATGATGACTTTGAAAAGGGCAGCTCCAGTGGAATAATGAGTGTGAAAATCAGATTTCAGAGTGTTTAGAAAAATGACAGGAACTGGAAGCTCCTAGTGCTGATGGCTTTCTCAAGAAGTTTACTGAAAAAGAGGAGAAGAGACAAAGATTTAAAGAAAAGCAGGGATGGTCAGACAAAGCAAGTGAGTACTTTTTGTTTTTGTTTTAAGGAAAGGGTGATGTAGACATGATTGTAGGAGCAGAGAAGAAATGAGCAATTGGGTGAATTGAAGGCTAGAGAGGCTTGTGGGGTTAGGAAATTGGTTCCTTTAAAAAGAAAGCCGATATTAGCTATATGAGAAATGAGGATATAAAGCCACAGGCATTTTCAAATGAGAGGTCACCCAATAAGAGCTAAAAGAGAAAGAAAGAAGTCATGGTGGATAGTGACCATAAACTGAGAAAAAGTGTGGAAGCTACTATACTTGTTGTGTATCTTCCCAGGGCATATATCCAATATATATAAAAAAAAATAAGATTTTTTTTGTATGATTACTATTCATATCTGGTAACAGACAACAATAGAACACATAGTTATTGAAGGAATCTAAAAAAAATTGCTAAATAAAGTCTTGGGTCAGAAACTGATTCCTTAAACAGTATACCAAGATAAAGTCAAAATTGGTACATGATTTAGACATAAAGGCTGATATTACAAGCAAATTAGGAGAGCAAGGAATAGTTAACCTGTCAGATAAATGGAGAATTGAAGAATGTATGACCAAACAAGAGATATAAAACATTATGAAATGCAAAATGGATAATTTTAATACATTAAATTGAAAAATTTTTACATAAGGGAAGCCAATGCAACCAGAAAGCTGGGAAAAAATTTTTACAACCAGTGTCTCAGATAAAAGCCTCATTTCTAAAATATATAGACAACAGAGTAAAATTTATAAGATTATAATTTGTTCCCCAATGGATGGATAATCAAAGAATATGAACAAGTAGTTTTCAGATGAAGAAAATGCAAATCTAAACAACTCTGAAGTACCGCATCACATCTATAAGATTGGCTAAATAACAAAGCAGGAAACTATTAAATGTTGTAGAAGATGTTGGAAAATTGGTACATTAATGCATCGTTGGTGGAGTTGTAAACTGATCCAAACATTCTGGAGAGCAATTTGGAACTATCCCCAAAGGGCTGTAAAACTGTGCACACCTTTGATCCAGCAATAGCACTTCTAGGTCTGTATCCCAAAGAGATCATAAAAATGGGAAAAGGACCCACATGCACAAAAATATTCACAGCAGCTCTTTCTGTGGTGGTCAAAAATTGGAAATTGAGGGGATGCCCGTCAATTGGGGAATGGCTGAACAAGTTGTGGTTTATGAATGAAATGGAATACTATTGTTCCATAAGAAATGATGAAGAGGTGGACTTCAGAAAAACCTGGAAAAACTTCCATGAACTGATGCTGAGTGAAGTGAGCAGAACCAAGAGAGTACACAGTAACAGCAACATTGTGCAATGTCTAACCTTGATAGACCTAGCTCTTCTCAGAAAAACAAGGTTCTAAGACAACTCCAGAGGACACATGATGGAAAATGCTATTCAAATCCATAAAGAGAATTGTGGAGTCTGAATGCAGATCAAAGCATACTATTTGCTCTCTCTCTCTCTCTCTCTCTCTCTCTCTCTCTCTCTCTCTCTCTCTCTCTCTTTCTCTTTTTTTTTGTTTGTTCCTTCTTTCTCATGGTTTCTGCCATTGGTTCTAATTCTTCTTTACTACATGACTAATGGGAAAATGTTTAATATGAATGTATAAGAAAAGAAACTAATGAAACTAGGGAAGCAAAAAGGATCTTCATCACCACTGTCAATTGACAGAAAGGACATCAGAAGAGGAAGGCAGATATGGGAAGTAGATGGTTGGTTGAAGAGGATGGTGTCTGGAAATGCATTTAGCTTTCTAGGCCCTCCCTCAATATAGAAATCACATGTTCTTCATAATGGATGGAAAATATTCACTGAGGGCTAGTAAGAAAGTGTTTGTGATCTCATACTTCTAATTAAACAGGATTTAAACAGAAAAACAAAAAAAAGTGTGAGCAATTAATATTTCTCTCATATTTAATAAATACTTTTTGTATTGGAAATTTTTCCCCTTTTCTACTTCCTCATCCAGAAATCAACCAGTGTGGGGAATCTTTCTTAGAGATTTACCCAGGCCAAGATTTAATCAGACAGCAAAATAAATTCTAAGTGTGGGCTATTGAACATATTCCTGCTCATTGTGTTTGCTCAGACAGGGCCTGGGAAAATGTTGATTCTCCCTGTTACCAAGACAGGTGATATGGAAACTGATGTCTGCTTAACCAAGATTTGCATGACCTAAGTCACATACCTCAAGATAGCCCATTTCCCATTGTGTTAATCTACCAGAGTTAAGTAGGCACCCCTCGGGAACACTTCCCCTTCGAAGGGCATGTAGACTGTGACCCCACTGCCATTTGGGGTCTTTGGTCTAAGAGAGACAGACAGTTGACTATCCTTTTTGTTAATAACCTAGTGGCCTTATTAATAAAATAATTAAATTACCCAGAAACGATATCTCTCAAACTTTTTAATCATCACAAATGAGAGAAAAATTTCTTAAATTTATACTATAGAGAATGTGCTTGTTGTTGGGTCGTGTCTGACTCTTTGTGACCCCCTTTGGGGTTTTCTTGGCAAAGATACTAGAATGATTTCCCATTTCCTTCTCTGGGTCATTTTACAGATGAGAATGCTGAGGCAAACAGGGTGAAGTGACTTGCCCAGAATCATACAGCTAGTAAGTGTCTGAGGCAGCATTTGAGCTCATGAACATGAATTTTCCTGATTCCAAGCCCAGTATTCTATCTGCTGCACCACTTAGCTGCCTAAGAATACATGTAATTTAAAGGCCTCATTTCTCAAACACGTAGGGAACTGAGTCAAATTTGTAAAAATAAGAGCCATTTCCCAAATGATTAATGATCAAACAGTATGAAGTTTTCATATGAAATAATCAAAACTATTTATATAAACATGTGAGAAAATTCTCTAACTCACTGTTGATTGGAGAAATGAAAATTTAAACAGTCCTGAGGTACTACCTCATATCTATTAGATTGGCTAATAGAACAGAAAAGGGAAATGAGAAATGTTGGAGGGGATGTGGGAAAAGTGGAATATTAATGCATCATTGGTGGTGTTTTGAACTGATTCAACCATTCTGTAGAACAATTTGAAACTATGCCCAAAGGGATACAAAACTATGCATACCCTTTGACCTAGTAATACCACTACTGGGTTTGTATCCCAAAAGAGATAAAAAAGGAAAAGAAAAGAACCTACATGTACAAAAAATATTTATAGCAGCTCTTTTCTGGTGGCAAAGAATTTGAAATTGAGGTGATACCCATCAACTGAGGAATGCCTGAACAAATTGTGGTACGTAATTATGATGGAATACTATTGTGCTATAAGAAATGATGAGCAAGATGCCCTCAGAAAAATCTGGAAAGACTTATGAGAGCTGATACAAAGTGAAATGTATTGTGTACAAAGTAACAGCAATATTGTAAAATTGTGAATGACTTTGCTATCCCCAGCAATACAATGATCCAAGACAACTCTGGAGGACTTATGATGGAAAATGCTATCCATCCCCAGAGAAAGAGCTGATGGTGTCTGAATACAGTTTGAAGCATACTTTTTTGCTTTCTTTATTTTCTTGAGATTTCTCTTTTTCTTTCTTTTTGGTTTGTTTTCTTTCACAACATGACTCTTATAGAAGTGTTTTGCATGACTGCACATATCTGGCCTGTATTGAATTGCTTGCCTTCTCAATAAGGGCTGTTGTGGGGAGAGAAGGGAGAGAATTTGGAACTCAAATGTAACTGTGGAAGAAGTTTAAAAAAATATTAAACAATAACAACAATGAAAGAATATATCAGTTAGGAAAAAGAGTAGCAATAGAGATATCCATAAAGTAATGAGAGATAACATCCAAAACTGAAGTCAGTGATTTGATGATGGTGATGATGATAATTAATAATAATAAACAGCTAGCATTTATATAATGTTTTAAGATTATAAAGAGCTTTCCATATATAGTATCTCGTTTTATCCTCACAACAACCCTGGGAGGTAAGTATTATTATCCACCTTTTTTAGAGGTTACAGAACTGAGGCTACCAGAGTTTAAGTGACTTACCAAGGATCACACAGCTAAAGTAGTATCTAAGGCAGGATTTGAAATCAGGATTTCTTGACTCTAGGTCCAGCAATTAAACCCATGCCCTCGGAAATCTATAGACACATGAACAAAGCATGGGTAGACAAGTCAAATCAAGCCTAAAAGCCTTTATAAAATAACTACTATGATCCAGATGCTGTGATAAGTATTGGAGGATTAAAAAAAAAAGCCCCTGAAGTCAAAAAAAGCAAAGGAGATAATACACAAACAACTATAGGGTTTGTGAAGATATATCACCCATATAGGTCATGTATCCATGTAAGTTTGTGGCTCAAAGTTAGATACACACACACACACACACACACACACACAGAGACAAAGAGAGAGACAGAGACAGAGACAGATAGTGAGAGAGCTGCACCTTGATATTCAAAGGTCTTATGACTTCCCACCACCACCACCTTTCCAGTCTTTTTATATCTTGCTACCCAACCTCTGAGTGATAATGGCCATCTTACTGTACCCCAAACAAAATATTTCATCTCTCAACTCCATGTGTCTTTTGTGTTGTCTTTTGTGACTGGAATTCTCTTCAAGCTTATCTCTACTTCCTGGCTTCCTTGCATTCTTTCAAATCCCAGGTAAAATCCCACTTTCTACAAGAAGTATTTTCCAATATTCCTTAAAGTTAATGTCTTCTGTTGATTATTTCCAATTTATTCTGTATCAATTTTGTTTATATATAAATTGTGAATATGAGCTCAAAGATCATTCGCATAAAGCTCTCCTCATTGGTGGAGATTGATTATTCAATGCTACCATGAGGGGCCATCTTTGGTGAGAGTTTGGGAGAAAGATTTTTGTTTTGGGACTTGTAGCTTTAAGAGAAAAGACACATGCTAATTGATTTCTGTCCTTGAAGGAAGAGAAAGACTCTGGAAAGAAGCCTACATGTAGAGAAGCTGGTACATTGATCATATCTTTATTCCCAGCTTACTACACAAGGGAATCATATCTTTATTCCCAGCTTACTACACAAGGGATTTTAGAAAATTTTTTCTTGGATGAGAAATGACTGTCTCACAATATCTCTGTCTCTGCCTCTTTCTATGTCTCTCTCTGCCTCCCTACCTCTCCTACATATTTCTGGCAACAGCAATTTAATCTTTCAAAAATTGGAAGAAGTAAGAATGGGACCTTTTAATCTAGGTCTGACTCTCATCAACAAGGAGGAATTGGTAGCTATGGTGCAAACAATAGTGACTACTCCAAATTAGAATTTGTGATAGAAAAGGAGAAGAAAATGAAGTATGTTTTGACATACACCTTAGAAGCTGAAAGAAAGGTTCTCAGTGTGTTCATAGTAAGAACAGCTAGGAATCCAAGAACTAAATATTACTAGGAAAGTCAGCCCAAGAAGAATAGGAAGATCTCAGGATAGAAATTGTGAAGACAAAGAGAATCAATATCTGATAAAGAAAAGATAGTTGTCTAAAGAGACAGATTTAGATGTCACAGAACTCATACCCAATTTATATTTTAAAAGAAATGGATATAAGTAAGGGAAGGAAAAAAAAAAGATTAATAGAGAGCTATGACAAAGTCCTATAAAATTAAAAAGAATGCTAAAGTTCAGAATGAGTTGAATCTGACTAAGGAAGAAAAAGACATCAAGAGGGTTTAAAAAACTAATATTGGGGAAAAGAGAAGGATCAAAATAGGAATGAAATGACTGCTAAGAGTGGATGGGGCAATGGGAAATAGGTAGAGATAGCTACCTATTATTTTGCTTCTGTTTTCTCTGCTAAAGGAGAATGAACTTTCAACTATAAAAGGGCAGAATAAAAGTGACTGATCAGAAATTTATACTCAAGATAATAAAGGAATCTTGGTGTTGTTGCATTCAGGACTGGCTAAGGAGTCAGAAAGAATTGAGTTCAAATAAAGCTTTTGTCACATTGGCCAGTTACCTTAGGCATGCAAGTTACTTGACCTCTCTATTTCCCAAGCAGCTCTCTAAGACTTGAAGTTGCAGAATAAGTATTGAACTGCATTAGTAGAGGGAATTTCTTCATCGTGCATTTCCCTACCAATAAAATCATAATTATGGTTAAAAAAATAAGTATCCAGGTGAAATACATTGTGGGGTACTGAGGTTAGGGGTGGGGAGGACTGACAGATAGTTGCTGAGCCACTGTTAGTGATCCTGAAAATGTGTGGAAAACAAGATGTTCCAGTTTGCAAGAAAAGAATGAGAATTGACTTTGCAATCTATGTCAGCTACATATCTGTTTACTGAACAAAACTTTTGAAGCACTTACTATGATACTGACACCTCTTCTAGGTTCTGGTAAGACAAAGACACCAAATAGCCCTTGTCCACAAGGATTCTCCCTTCTGTTGAGGTGAGGGACCATTTCTTACACGGATAAGCAAATGAAATATGTATATGTACATATATCCATGTATGTAAATGCACAAAGCAAATGCAAAATAATATAGGGGAAAAGACATAAGCAACTAGAAGGAAACAGTGTAAACAGCATATAAAAAGGGACACCTGCAATTAAGCTGAACTTGGAAGAAAGCTAGAAACTCTAAGAAATGGAGGCAAGAAGATGAGTTCCAGGCATGGGATGGATGTTGTTGTTTGTCCTTTGTTGCACAAAGTTGTCAGCCTCACTACATCTTCCAGAGTCATAGAAGGACAGGGGCAAGACAAGAGTCAGGACAACTGGTGATGGTCTTGGATGTGGTAGACGACCTTGGTGTCTTCAGTCTGACCAAGCTCTAAACACTCCATAGTTCCTGCTTTAGCTGCCTTCATGGCTGTTGGAACAAATTGTTTTCATCAGCCCATTCCACTGAGGGAAGTCTTCACATGTTTGGGGGTAGATATTTCCCTAACTCACCAACAGGTTCAAGGCCTGTCAGTAATCTTCACCTTGGTTTAGGCTGCTGAGACAGTTTTACTCGGGTGTGGCCACTGTGCGTGCTACAGCTTCTTGGAGCCACAGCTGAGAGTTGGGTGAAGGAGGACACCAAAGGTAGAAAGCAGATCTGCAAGCTCTCACACCAGAGGTGCTAGTCCTCCCTCAACACCTCATATACCCCAGGCATGGGGTAGAATCTATTCAAAGAGATGGCATATGTGCTGTACATATGCAGGTAGGCCCATTTGTCAGGTCGATAGAGTGCATGAAAAAGAGGCGTATGTAATAAACCAGAAGAATAAACAAAAGCCAATTTAGAAAGGGTACTAAATGAGAGAGGAGCTCATGTTTTGTTCTAGAAGTAATAAGGAGACACTGGGCCTTCCTGAGTATAGGAGTGTCATGGCCAGACTTAGGCTTTGGGATTGCTAATTTGCCACCTCTATGGAGAACGGATTGGAGAGAAGAGAGAATTGAGGTTTTGGAAGAGGGATAAGTTTAATACAGGAGGTACTGTCCACGGGAGAACTGATGAGGGCCTAAAATGGTGGCTGCACAATCAACAAAAGGGTATGGATGCAAGAGCTAGTCTGATGATCCATGATACATGTCCTGACTCCAGCCATTGTCACTTGCATGTCGATTGATCTGTAAAATAAAGGAGTTACACCAGATGGCTCTTAAGATCCTTCCAGTTATAGATTCCAACTTTGATTACACATACACTGTGGTTGTGATAGGCAAGTCACCTTAACCTCTCTTTTCTTGGGGGATGGGGCAGGCGATGGGGTTAAGTGACTTGCCCAGGGTCACACAACCAGTGAGCGTTATGTGTCTGAGGCTGGATTTGAACTCAGGTCTTCGTGACTCCAGGGCCAGTGCTCTATCCACTGTGCCGCCTAGCTGCCCTTACTTTAATCTCTTGTTCCTCATTGTTAAAATGAGTTTCCTCACCAAACCACACAAAATCACAAATCCAGTTCTAAAAAAGACAAAGAAAAAGATAATGTAAAATTATCTCACAGTGTTTATATTTAGAATCTTTCATATTTAGGATTATAAGGTCATAAATACAATCTTTCTTTTCATAGATAAAGAAAATAGACTCATTTTCTAGAGGCTGACCAGCTTGCCCAGGGTCACACAAGCTAGTAAGTGTCTGAGACAAGATTCAAACTCAGTTCTTCCTGACTTCTAAGTACAGCACTCTATCTACTTTGGCATTTCCCTGTGAAGCTTGTCAAAGCTGTTTTGTAGATTTTCCAGTTTCTTAACAGAGATCAGCAGTACAGGTGAGCTGATAAAATTTTGTCTCTATATACTTGTTTTCAAATGTCCTAATCTTGATAACTCTTCCCCATCTGGATTCAACAGGCCCTAAGATGTCATTGGTCATGAGTTTTATGATGGCGTTTCTGCATGTGTGTATAAGGGTGTGTATGTTTATGTGTGTGTGTCTCATGTATATGTGTGTGTGTGTGTGTGTGTGTGTGTGTGTGTGTATGTGAAACAGAGACAGAGACAGAGGCAGATGGAAAGAGACAGACAGAGAGAGAAAGCATTAATAGCATTAATAACTGTTACGTGCTGAATGAAATTAGTGGATAGTCATATTGCTTCAAGTTTCCCTTTGGGAATTCTTCCAGGAAAAAAGTTCAGTTGTTGAACTTAAATCTCACCAACCATTATTTCAGATCTGTGATGATAGGCAAATAGATTAATTTTTCATCTGAATAAAGAAAGACTTCGACAATGTATTGTTTGTAAAGGATTCATAAATAGAAAAAGGGAACAATCAAAATTTAACTGTACCAATTTTGAGTTTGACTTAAGGGATGTTACATCAGGTTACAAAACCTTGTTATCATCCTTTTTGGTCATGTCAACCTCAACTTAGAGTTAATCAGTGCTTCTCAACATGTAAGCTAACCTAACTGAAGACAAAAATTATATCATAAAGATTACAAAAGACTGATGTCATTATCATTATCATTGCATGAGGTAAGAATAAATATACAAATCAATTTGGTAATGTCTTTGCATAGAAAAGTCATTTTCATATTAAAAATTCCATTTAGGAAGAAAGTCTATAAGAATTTGTGGCAATTGTAAAAGTTAGTGACAATTGCAGAAGAAAATTAGTAAGAATAACAATATATCTGGCATTAGCCATTAATGTTTCCAAAGTTATTGTTCTTTGTTCAATAAAGTATGATTTGGTTAACGAACTGTATTTTCTTTTAAGATTACTTCTTGAGCAATGAACGTTGGTTGCACTCTTAATGCATAAGAGAACCACTGTGTTTTTACTACATAACAGTGCAATTATATTCTTATTACATAATTTTATTTTCTGTACTTCATTTTATTCACTAATTTCCAATAACTCCTGGATAAAGAATGTCTTTTCAACATTCATTTGTAAATTCATTTTGAAGGGAGACAGGGAGTTGTCCTTGCCCAAATCCTTCTGGTCCTATTTGCCATTCCTTTCATTACTAGGTAACAATTCCTCGCTTTTGAAAGATTTATGTCATGTAAGCTGAATACACAAAAAAGGTAAATTTACATACAGAAGACTAAGGAAAAGACAAAGCCCTACAAATATATTTATTCATTCATTCAACAAACATTGGTTGAATACCTACTATGCACAAGGAGATTTGCTAGAGTACAAAGATCCATAAGCTGTGACCCTTGTTCCAAAGGGTCTCACAATCTAATAGGGTTATAAGATATGTATACAAAGCTGTAAGAAAAGATGGGATAGGATAAATCAGTGAGACGTAAAAACAAGGGCTGAGGTATTTTTTACAAGAATCTCACTTCAGCCTGGGAACATCAGAGAACACTTCCTGAAAGAGGTAAAGTTAAAATTTGAGTTGAGCATTGAAGAATAGGTAGATAGATGGGGAATTGGAATAGAGAGGAAGGTCCTTAGAAATGTACAGTTCATTCATTGCATGACCTTGTCCCTAAAAATATTTATCCATTTGTGCTATATATACATTCATTATATATGCATATATACACTTATGCATGTAGGTATATGAGTATGTGTTCACATGTATGTACATGTGTGTGTGTGTGTGTGTGTGTGTGTGTAGATAGAATTTATAATGTTTTTTATGTTTTGTTTTGGGGTTTTTTTTGTTTTTACTCCACTAGAATATGAGCTCCTTATATCTCTCCAGTGCTTAGCATGGTGCCTGGCACTTATTTTCCTATTTGCTGTTGTTTAGTCGTGTCTGACTCTTCATGACACAATTCTGGGTTTTCTTGACAAATATACTGGAGCAGTTTCTTATTTTCTTCTCCAACTCATTTTAAAGATGAAGAACTGAGGCAAACAGGATTAAGTGACTTGCCCAAGGTCATACAGCTAGTATCTCAGGCTACATTTGAACTCAGGTCCTCCTGATTTCAGGGATGGCACTCTATCGATTGTGCCACCTAGCTGCCTATGCCTGCAACTTAGTAAGCATTAAATGTTTGTTGACTGAATTCTCCATAGCTCATTTTAAAGTTACTCAGTTTCTTAGTAATCAGTTCTTTGCCAAAGAGAACCAGAGAGAATTCAGAGGACCAGCAGCTAAAGTTCACCAATTAGGAACTT
Organism: Phascolarctos cinereus; assembly: GCF_003287225.1. Classification (NCBI taxonomy): domain Eukaryota; kingdom Metazoa; phylum Chordata; class Mammalia; order Diprotodontia; family Phascolarctidae; genus Phascolarctos; species Phascolarctos cinereus. Next base: position 51,338,327 of record NW_027556402.1, on the reverse strand, counting down.
GCATTTACTCAGAGCTAGGGTTGTTTGGAAGAGGATGTAGTCTTTCCCATCCATTTTCATGTATTCCTGCCATGGTTCAGTTGTTACCCATTCAAGTAGCCACTTTATATTTATGGCTGACAATAGCCACATTTGGTGACAACTTTCATAACATTCAACCACCAAAAAAAATCTTGTGAGGAAAAGTTTCCCAAGAACATTAGTAGAGAATGCTACCGAAAGAATGATCTTGCCAGTAATTTGCCTTCAGGAGGAACCTATTATCATCATATCACCCATGATTATCATATCAATACTAAAAACACATGTGAGCTCCATCACGAAACATATATGATTTTGACAAAAGCAGTGTCACTCTATCATAAGTACAGTCTTTAACACTGATGAGATTTCTTCCTTGGGAGGTAAACTCAATGCTATCTCATTAAGAAAATATAGAAAAACAATAAAATGATATATTTCCTTTATCATTGACAATAATAATTGTGCTAGCTACTGTAGATATAAATATAAAAATCAAACAACCTTTATTCTCAAGGAACTTACATTCTATCAAGAGAGACAACGTGTGTCCATTTCAATATATAGAGAACAAATATAAAATAAGCACAAGGTTTTTTGTTTTGATTTGGATGAGAAAAATCACTCCAAGTTGGGGAGGAGGGCTGGAAAATAGATGGCAGTTGAGCTGTCTTGATGGAAATCAGTGATTCCAAGATACAGAGGTGAGGAGGAAGAACATTGCAAGCATGAGGGTCAGCCAATGTCCAGAGACAGAGGCTGCATTGAGAAGCAATTCCCTCTTATTTCTCCCTAATGAGTGAGCAAAATGTCCTTACGTTCCCACGTGAATATCTTACTAATAGCATCACCAGCCCCTGTTTGCTTTTCATGAAAAACACTGCACATAAAGTTTCAAAAATTAGAATTCTAGCTAATAAGACAATGGGTGACTCAAACAGTTTGGTGGCACTGTGCATAGAATGCTAGGCCTGGGGTCAGGGAGATCTGAATTCAAATCTAGCTTCAGACATTTTCTAGCTATGTGACTCTAGGCAAGTCACTTCACTTCTCTGCCTCCATTTCCTCAATTGTAAAATGGGGATAATAATAGTACTTATCTCCCAGGGATGTTGTGAGACTCAAACAAGATACTATTTGTAAAGCACTTGGCAAATGGTGCCAGGCACATAGTAGGTGCTTCGTAAGTGGTTGTCTCTCCCTTCTCCCTTCATTGGCCTGAGGACTGGTATGTGGGGCTTGTTTGGGGCTTATTTTCTATCTTTCAGAGTAGCTTCTGAGAAGCCATCCAACCTCTCTCTGTGGCCCATTTTTGACAGTGACCTACCTCACAGGGATGCTATGAAGAGTAGCCTATCTATGAATAGAAATGAGTATATGTGCTCAATTTACAGCAGATGACTCAGAGGTTTTGAAGCCTGTGTACATGGGAGAATGGTGGTATCATTGACAGGAATAGAGAAGTCAGGGGGATGAACTGATTTTAAGAGGAAGCTTATTATATATGTGGTATAAATGTTTCTTTTAAACATGTTGCAATTGGTGCGATGGTGGAAGATTGAGGGGAAATAGTGAGTAGGCAAATAATTACTGCCTGATCTGAGACAGTCTTCACTGACAGACTTCCATGAAACTAAGTCCATTGATCTAATTTGTCCTCAGTTTCTGGATGTGCACATTTGCAGGTTTGGGGTTTGTTTTGGGTTTTTTTGTTGTTTGTTGTTGGGTGGTTTTTTTTGCATTTAGTTGCATTTGAATCTGCACATACATTAAAACATGATAGCAGCAAAGGAATTTTATAGTTTTTTTTCTTTGTGGTTGACATAGCCTAACTTGTTAGCTTTTGGAATTTGGGGGCATCTAGAACACAAGCATTCGGAAAAGATCCATGCAATGAAGGTGGAAACCAGTGATATACAATAAAATAACCATTTCAGTCTTGGTTCTTTATGCTTGGAAAAGCAACTTTATTTTTAATTGAATGTTTTTCTTCCTGCAGGACAGCACTCTATAATGCAACATACAATTAGCCAGCTGTCATTTTCCACCCCAGAGATGATCATGCCTCCTAGCTGGTCAAAGCAATTTCTGTATTTAGTTTATTCAGGACTCTGGAATGCTACTGGACATAAGACACTATATAAATACAAGACCATTATCAATTGCCAAGAATTATAGTGGGAGCAACAAATATGTGTTATAATTCCAGGGCATTAAAGTCAAAGCTTATAATAAAGAGAACAAATAATGAAAAGATGAAAGGAAATGGAAAGAAATGAACTAAATTAAACAAAAGAGTCTGCCATCAAACTAAAGAGGCACAAAATGCAAGACAGAGCATTTGACCTTATTTGGGATGGATGCTTTTAGAAATATTTGAGATTTACTTAATCCTTTCTCTTTTAAGCAATATAAAGATGATGCAGTAGATAAAAACATATTGTAATATATAAAAGACTTTCTATTACCAACAGCATAATAACACATTATTTAATATAAAACTTACAAGAGACTGCTTGAATATTTTATTTAAACTCCTTGAAGTCCAAAATATAATCTCATAATTATCAAATTAGACATTCATTAAAAACAAATGCATCTTTAACCATATGTTTTTTACAGATATTACAGGAAGCCCAGTTACTCCACCCCACCAATACTTAAAGAACTTGGCAAAATAGCACAAAAGAAAATAAAAATAAACAAAAATTCTAAATTGGTTTGTTTTTAATCTTTAACCCCATGTTCATAACTTTCAATTATTTTTTCATTCTGTTAATAACATTCGATTTATTTTTGACCTGAACCAAAAGAAAGTAGCATTAACAACTCACGATGAATTAAAAAATAACTTTGAATGGTTCTTTAGCCTCATAAGTATCTTAAAGGGTGTTTAAATCACCAATGAAATTTGCACCACTATGATCTATATGCAGATAATTTGCCGATGGTAACGATGAGGATGGTGATAAACACACAAAAAAATAAAAGGAGCATCGTGATTTCTGTTGCTATATGAATGTCATTGAATAGAGGATGAAACCAACAACAACAGACATAATAATGGATATGACAGTGGTTTATAGCTTTCCCACTATTGGGGACATCCATTTTGTGCGGGTGGAGCTGAAGACAAATATTCACACCAGAAAATAGAGTCTTTTCTGGTGGTCTTCTTGAAAGCAGTTGTATGTTGAAGCTAAGATAGCTCTTTTATGGACATAGGCAGCCCTGTATAGCATCCAAACCATATCTCTCCTGCAGCACATCAAAGACAGTTGCTGGAACAGATTTAGAGCTGAAATTCTTTGGGGAATGGGGCAAACAGGGGAGTGGGGGAGGAGAGCCAGTGGAGAGTTCAGGAGAGGAGGGGGAGGAGTAACTCTTTTCCTCTTTCCCCTTCTTTCCCAACCTCTTTTGCTAAAATATATATGTATATCTTTTTTTTTTCATGGAAATGCCCCACAAAGAAGTGCCTTGAGTCTGCTTCAGTGCTGAAAACTGATCTGTAAAAGATAAGGCATATGTCTGGGATGAATATTTAGAAAGAAAGTTTAAGGGCTCTAGTATACAAACAACATTTTCTGCATCAGGGTTTCTCTGCCTTAATCTGGAAGGCAATCATCTGGGCTACTTTTTCCAAGTGAGGATGCCTAAAAGTCTTAGATAAATGGCATGCAATTTCACTGTGAACCAAGTTAATCCTGTAAAATTATTATTATTGTTTCAATTAAATGCAACAAACTCCTGCATGGAGCTAAATTACCAAGAAAATCAATTACCAATAAACCCAACAGCAAATTTGTATTACAATTCGGCCTTTAAATAATCAAATGTTCTTGCATAAGCTTTAGCTTATTTCCCCAAAAGGGTTGACATGGCATTTTGTCTTGTATTTGAAAGCTATCTTTTGCTGTTAATTTGCATTAAACAAACAACCAAAAGGCAAGAAGAAAATCAAAGGAAGTTCCCCCATATAGTTCTCCCACACATCTTCAGCTGTGTGAGCAAGCCGTTAAAACATGCAAATCCAGTTTGGAAGGAAATTCGACATCTCTATTATAGATGAAAGGTAAACAAAGCAGATGAAGGATTAGTGCGATTCCAAATTTAAGATATTGCTCTCAGTGACTTATAATAAAGTGGTGTTGCACACGGTGGCATGTTTTAGATGACATTTCAATTGTACGAGCAATTTGCATTCTATCTGACATTAAATAACGTTCTCAATATTATGAATTCCAGCAGCATTCTCATCTCCACAGCATAAAGATATGAACTATGAGGCACATCTTAATGAAGGGAGTAAGTTTTGCTGTCAATCTGAAATGTGAGACAAGGCTGTACCTGGGCTAAAGCGCCAGCAACATCATTGTGAGTTGCCCACTTCTGGCATAGTACAAATCTTCAGCTAAGGCATTCTTCTTATTAAATAAAGATCTATAACTGAACACATGTATCTGTAATATCACTACAATCCAAAGAAAATTAAAAGACAGATTATGTCCAGGATATTACATGCACCACCACAGAGCACTGCTAGAATCTGGTATGATCCTGTTGCTAAGATACCTGGCTAATGCCACGGAAACAAGCCCCTCTTACTAATCTAGTACAATCCATGCATGCTTCCACATATTTTGGCAGGAGAAAGTAGGAGTCCACTGACAATGGTTTGGGATATTACTAGCCAGTGTTCCTGAATTTATACATTTTTTATCTCTTTCTGGTAAGCTTCAACAATCTTAGTGAAATAAGAAACGTAACACTCTGTTAATGGCATTTGGTTGCTTTATGCCGTTTAAAACAAGTAAGATTACTTTTTATCCTCCTGCATAGTCAATAAAAGTTGCTTTAAAAGGTAATTATTTAAGTGCTTTTGGTTGCAAAATTGTGGTGCTCCCCAAAATGATTCCCCTTAATCTTGGCGATTTATACTGTAATATGCACATAAAGGACTAACTGCATCTTCCGTCTCTATTGCTACTGTCAAGGAGAATGTAATATACTGGTTTTCTTGGGTGCATATTGAATCAGAAACCAGGAGACTAAAGTAAAATACTTTTCATAGAAATAACTTGCAAGTCTATTCTGTTTAAACCTGAATTGCAGCATTAATGCTGCCAAAGGGGTTTTGCCCTGTGCGTTTAAGAAGGGGGAAAAATAACTGTTGAAGGTACAAGTTTTTTCATGATCACAGTATATAAAAATCATAAATGAAGGATAAATACTTTGAGGTTGTTCTTGTGCAGAATGCAAATTTACTTCCCACCTCCAGGTGTCATTTTGATTATGAAAAAGACCCTGTTGCTGCTAAAAGAAACTAAGAAAAAAGTTACTAGTGTTAAGTCAAATGAGAATTTTTTTTAATATGAGTATGCATACTCTTTAGTTTAATCTGATATTTCTAAGCATTCGTGAAGACAGTTCCACTAAACTCAAGTTATGATGACAATAACTTTCACAGATGTTTCATAGCTGTCCAATAGTATTCACTAAGAGGTGATTAAAAAGTAAAAGCAGAAGAATTATTCTGAAATAATCAGTTCAAGTTAAAAAAGCAAAGGGAGGACAAACATTAATCTCCAACTATAAATGATGAATGGTACAGAAATCACAGGTACATGGATTTTCAAAAGGGAAATGCTTGTCTTTGCATGTTTATACATGTGTCTGTGTAGAGATGTCTATTTACAAACCTTCTATGCTTTTGTGGCAATAAACTTCTTTCCCCCTCTGATTCACTGTGCTCATTTTCTTTGTTTGGTTTAATTGTAGTATTTTTGTCTCTGTTGCAGTTTTAGTTGATCTTGGGTGATAACAAATTATACCCCTAAACACATTAACTTCACGTTATTCACACACTTTCCTTTTTTCCAGTCCACGGATTCCCAAGGTCATATTGCAAGGGTTATTTGGCTAGATACCACAGGGACCTTGTGGATTGAGAAGGCCATTTGCAATGTTATGACAATTGGCCATTATGACATTGTACCATTTATTGTCATTTTTTTAAACAACAAACAATTATCACAACTATTGGTATGGGATATAGATGAGTAAGGAGAGAGGCATAGGCACATTTACTTTTTTTTATTATTATTATTATTTGTAATCTAGCCTGACCACTCTGGACTGTGTGGTAGCAGGAATTATTTCTAAATAAGCACCCCCAGGGCAGTATACAAAGGTAACTGCATTCTAAAATAGGAGATTGTCCACGACAAAGAAGAAATAAATCAATAACAGGTGCGAATATCTCAGAAACTGTTACTTCAACATAAATTGCCCCTGTAAGAAGGACAGAAAAATGTTTTTACAAACCTTTTACTTTTTTCAATTCTCACTGGAATCCCATGTCAGAAGAGAAAATGGCTGTTTGCTTAGAATAAAGTGTCTGAGCTATCTATGTGGACCTGACTATAATGGCAAAGAATGGTACAGATCAATATCCATCTTCTTCATTCCTGAAGTAATAACTTTCAATAGGAAAATCTATTTACTTTTACTTACCTTTATTTTATTTCATTTTGCTTTAAAGAAGTTCATTCCAGAGGGAGGGTTTAGATTGCAAACAGCAGTTAACAAACTGATGATTTAACTAAGGACTCTGGGCCAGGAGGTAGGTTGTCATTTGCTATGGCTATTTGTTAGAAGAAGCAGATTTCTTTGGAAACTCTATTTGTTATTCAAATGATGGGCACAAAAATCTCCTGAAACTATACAACTGCTTGATATGGAATGCACACCAGAGATATTAATTAGAAAAAAATTAGATAAGCATTCACATTCTTATTAGAAAGTTGCCTGAATTTTTTATATTCCAAATACAATATATACCACACTATACATGACAGAACTCAAACATCACCGTAAGCCATCCTTGGGGGGGGGGGGAGGAAGGAAGTTTGTAAACAGTATCAGTACCAAATTCTTTCTTAGAAAGATCTGCAACTGTCAAAGATTGTGCAAAAATTATAGTTGATACACATTACACTTTTTCTACCTAAAATGGATAGTACTGTAAAAATTTTCCAATTTGCATAAATTTCAATGCAAAATAAAGACCCTTTGTATATTTTTTACTAATTTTTACTAATGTGTACTGAAAAGGGCTTTTCTATTTTGAAAGTGTTTTTTTCCTTTGTATCTCCTGATGTTTGTACTATGAGCTAGAAATGAGTTATAGATTCACAATTAGGTAAGATTCCATCACATTCACATTGCCTTAAACATCACCACTTTTATTTTCCTAAGTGTACTTGTTTGGCAGACTTCATCTCAAGGGGATCAAAATTGGTGTTCAAAATTGTGGGCATTGTTGCATTTAATCTGCCTCACTCATTGCCAGGAAAGCTATGGAATAACTTTTAGAGAAAAAAATATATTCTTTGCATTAATGTCATAACGAGTTGCTTCACTTAGTCATGAGAAAGAAATAACTTTGCTACTTTATATTATATCTTTTTATGCAATTATGGTTTGGTCAAAATTATGCACGTGAAAATAAAAGATGGGATTAATGGTTTCTACTGCATATGTTTCTCTTTTAACTTGATCAGTTAAAGAAAACCCAATTTTAACCTGTCAGCCAGTGTCAATTTCCTTCTATAAATTAGGTTACAGCTTTGACATTAACTTATATCAGTGTCTTCTATCAGTATCTTTCAAATAAAAAAGGTTATGATCTCAATAGCAAGTTGAGATGACTAATTCTCATTGTGAATTTTTAAGTTCATAATTGCTAATTAATTTTAAATCTAAAAGTATAGTAAAGCCATTTATGAATTCCACTTTCCTACATAAATCTCAGAACATTCACTGTGTGTTTTTGTAACTAAGAAAGGAGATCACCAGCATTAAACCCCTGCTTAAATCAGCTGCAAGATGGGAAATAAATTAGAGGCACTATTCTCCTTAGAATTTGCAGGAAAACATATATTAACACAGATGTAATATAACAAGAGAATTAATTGCAAATAAAGCAAAATATGGAGAATGCTGGGGATAAGTGAAATTTCACTGAGATTCACATCTATTCATTTATGAGTAGGAGGGTTTTTTTTCCTTTTTAAGAGCTAATGAATATTAGCTCTTGTATTGCTACTTGTATTCTTGGGTCATGGAAAAAAATATCCTGGTTTACATTGAGACAGCCTTGCATTTATGTTGGATTTTTTTTTTCTGCCATGAAGGCAATACAGAAGAAATTCAGTGAAGCATTGCTCTGTATATAGTGTTGGAACATACAGTGCAGGTACTCCAGCTAAGTAGGAGCCCCAATAAATCTGAAGCAAAGCCATTGACAATTTTATTAAAAAAAATAGTTTCATTTGTTAAAAGGTACCAAGGGATTAGAAAAAAATATTCAATGTCTTAAAGGTTTTAGAAGGCTCTTTGTTATTGTTGTTCTCAATGAGAACAATTTTGATTCATTGGTTTGTACTTGCAAAGGATTTTGTCATGGAATTTTACTCATGATTTCTTGTTCTCTGTATTGACCCCAAAACCAAAAATAATTGATACTGGATATAACACTTCAGGAAATAATTATATTTGTTGTAAGGAAATCACAATATGTAATCAATGTTTCTCTTTAGTGATGTGAGCTTAAAGAAGACCAGGTGAAGGATTATTCCCACTGCAAGGAAGAAGAGGGGCTATTGCAAAACATAAATGAAATAGCTACTGGGGTAAGGAGTATGGTGAAGGCTTTAGAAATAATTATGTTATACGTAATTTAAAGCTCAACTTTAAAGCAAGTAGTACTCACTATTACTAAACACAACACTCATCTTGATTAAGCAAATTGAAATCAGTTATTGATAATTTTATTAGTTCTGATAAAGGAACTTTCAATAGGAATGATAGAGTCTGAAAAAAAAATAAAAAAGCTATCTAACCCCTTGTTTTGTACCTAATAGGTGGTTAACTAATGTTTGTTAAATATTGAGGGAAAAAAAAATAAATGAATGGTACACACTATCATTATTCTTTTAGTTCTGTTAAAAGGGGTTTTATAGATGAAAGGGACAGTCATAAAGTATGGACCCCCCCACCACCATTTGGTCATAAACATCCAGCATCTCCATATTTATTTAATTTAAAAATAAAGATACTAGTTAGTTAAACATATAAGAATAAGCTTGCTACAAAGTTTTGGGTTTTTAATTTTTTTAATGCATTGGGCATATGGATTGTACTCAGTCTCCAAGATTCAATCAAACATGGAAAAGAACAGGGTAAATAAAGGGCAGCTAAGTAAGCAAGTGGTAATAAGTCAACCAGACAAAAGAGAACATTAGCTCTTAACCCCTGCTTCTATATAACAAAAATTTATCAAAATTTTATTTAGAAGACTCAGATAAACTAGAGGATTTAAGAGAGATTTATACAAGGCACTTCTGGTCCTTTTTTCTGAAATAAAGAACTTTAACTTTAGCTCTCAAAATAGCTGTTTAAAAAAGGTGGCACTCAGGAGAGTTAAGTGTGCTATCACCTAGTACCATGAAACAGCCCAATGTTTGTTGCTATTGAACTTCTTCCCCTAAATACAACCAGCTCTACATCAAAAAACAGCAATTATAAATAAGATAGAGACCTACATAGTACTAGACAAGTATTTACAAGGTTTTGTGTCCCTTTATGCTTTCCCACTGGGTCACTCTATTGATTGCACTCACAATTTTTTTTTCATGACTTGAATGAACTAAAAAATCAGCATGGTTTATACCCATCCCTCAGACCACAAAAACCAAAATATCCACAATTAGTTGTTCTGGGCCATTTATTACAGGATCAAAATCATACACAGCTGTAATCATTAAATACAGAGCCACCAAAGTTAGGAGGATTATTTAGATTTTTCTAGGCACCTTTTTAGTCAAAATTTCTACTTTATTTTCTCCAGGCCATCCTTAATGATAGATTACAGAATGTGTCTATAAAACTACAAAGTCATTATATATAGCTTTTTTACCTGCAATCTAAGGAATTTGGAAAGATATGAGAATCCCAGTTTCTATATAAATGGAGAAAATTATCCTATCATTGCCTAATAGTTGATTAAGTGCTTGGCATTATAAAAATAGTAGAGTACTTACCAACTGACAGAAGTCAATTTGCATGAATTAGGGCTCACTAGTATATCAATCCATATTTCATGTAATAATATTCAGAACATAATATTATAGTTGCAATTGTTCACCATGATTGTTTAACACAGTTCTGACTGCTAGATTTAGAAACACAATTTTTATCTGTCAATTACTTTGATTTAGCTATTTTTGTATGAGATGCATGTTCGGTTCATCTAGCATTAGCTCTCTAATCTGCACATTACTGTATTTATTAGGTCACAAACACACATTTCTTCTTGTACTCTTTTAGATACAATTTTATATACAATAAAATACAATCGTATATACAATACAGTTTCATATATGATAAAAATACAATTTTACCCACCCAAAAGCAAACATGATTGAATTTTGGGGAATACAAAAATGTGCACAAATAATAAGGTGGAAGGCCCAAGAATGGTTATATCAGCCTCCTTCTTACATGAAAATGCTGTCTGCTGTTGAGCACCGCTTTATTCGAAGGGGTTTCACACATGCATTTTTAATCAGGATTATATTTCGCACAGATCTATCATCGCTCACAAGTGCAGCAGGCCAGTCCTCCTTGAAAATGTATCAGCTCTCTGTCTTGGTCCTTAGCTAGTTTTTTTTTCTTTGTATTAACATATAACAGTCTTCTAGGTCACTGTTACTGCCAAATAAACAGGTCAAAACATTTGATTTTCTTATTTGTTAAAATATGAATATACACCAAATGGTGATTTTAAATCTTTCAATTTACATAAATCATTCTGTATCATTAATCTGTACTCTCACCCCTTATTGGAATACAGTATTGTCTCCTGTAATAAGCATCTATGACCTGTGAAAATTTGAAAAACAATAAAATTATAAACAAATTCTGCATTCATAAGTAGCTGTCTCCAATGAACTTGAAATGCTATTTATTTATTATCATATATAGGCAGGAACAAAGAAAAAATTCTTTACCTGTGCTTAGCAGAGTTCCCGGATCACAGTAGGTGCTTAATAAATATTTGTTGATTGACTTGTCTAAAGTAGTAAGCTGAAAAACATCTCAAATCCTACCTGATGTATTTAAATGGGGGAAAAATGTTTAAGTTCCCTTCCTAAGATTCATAACCAATTATTACTGGAATAATGCAGAGATTGTTTTTTTCCAAATTTAATAGTAATTATGTTTTACTGAAATCCTTAAATTTCAGGAAATTTGATTTATTCATAATGACATAAATCACTATTCTAAAGCTTGAGAAGAAAGTTCCAAGTTACATATTTAGATTTATAGTAGGATACTGACAGGCCTTTGGAATTGGAGTGGGTTTTCCATATTTTTAATGTTTAATGGCCATTAAAACAATTTTAGCTCCCACTTATTCTTCCCTAATGTCTGTGATGAACTGTATTTTTTCCATGATTTCCTTTGTACTTGTCCTTATCATTAATAGAAAAGTCCTGGGTTTTTGAGTGCTTAACAAATAGGAGATGAATTGAACTTGGGTTTAAAAAGACTCAAAGTGAGTATTTCATAGGAGAGTTTCAGTGAAAACATTGCTTCACTACATAAAAATGCAAAGCAGCAAAATCTACTTTCAAAACTCTAAGTTGGGGGCTACCGCTTGTTGACAACGCCCAGAAAAAGTCAGACAACACCAATGGCCCGGGCTCTGGCCCCTGGAGTAACTATATCTATATGTCGTCAAACAACTGGCCGTAAAAGCGCTGAATAAAAGGACATTTGAAATTGGATACTGTCGAAAATACCGCAGCTGATTTTTTATACTCTCTGACAGTTAAGAACAAAAAGACTTTCAGACAAAGATTTTAGGCCTTGCTTGTGATGTTTGACTTCCCCAAATTTTATGCACAGGATTACCAAATGGCTGAGACTAAAAGAAGGAAATGATGAAGAGAGATTGGGGGTAGGGGGTAGGAAGAGGAAATTCTGAGGAGTCATTTTAATCAGAATTCTCGATTGCTATATGTTCACAGAAGTTTTGTACTGTTCTCTGCCGTTATCATAAACATGGTCCATTACAGCATGTATCTTATAAACATTTAAAAGCCCAGTTTTCGCTGAACAAGCCTGAAAGTTGACTGGAAAGTTCTCCTATAACCATAGCACTCTTTATTCAAAGTAAAAAGGTCACATTTTAATTTCTGATGTCTTAATTAGACCAAAAATAGCTCTGCAGTTTTAGAGATCCCTAAATTGTGGGAGTCGTCTAGTTCAGCTACAGTTGGTTCACCAAGGACTTTCACATCTTTCAAAAGATTAAAAGATGAAAAATCAAATTTTTGAGATAAAATTTGTCCAAAGTAGCTTAAGTATGGGGGGGGGGGAAGGACATGTTTTTAACCAAACTTGATCTCTAGCCATTTCTTCAATTTTTTAGGGAACAATAAATTTGTCATTTTATAGGGGCTTAAGCTCCAGCCTTTCAGAGTGCTCACAGTCCACAAATAGTTTCATATTTCTAAAGAAAAAATTTTTATAAGATATTGAGCTTTAAATATTGATGCCTTTATAGTTTAATTATCAATATCATTGAAAAATTACCCTCTACATAATACTTTTTTCCCTACAGAATGCAATATTTTACAATGAAAGTATTGAAGATCTGCAAATATGTTATCTTTTGTAATGCTATTGTAACATATCAGTAACCAAAGAACCTTATGTTGCTAGAGTTTGTTCGATCAGTGATTCAGTGCTAAGAATTATGACTAAATACCATTAAGAAATAACTTCATGAAAACCTGAATGGTTTGAAATCTTATTTTTACATGTATTACATTTGAATATAAGAACATGATTTAGGACATTATCATACAATGCTATTTAGGTATAAGTTTTGATGTATAGTTAAATCCATTTATCTACTTAAAATATATTTGAAAGACAAAAGACTAGGGAGAGATTGGGAATATATGTCAAGAGAGTATGTGGTTTAAGGGAAAGAAAATGTTGGATTCAGCATCAGGAAAGTTGAATTCAAATCCAGTCTCAGGCACTTAGTAACTGTATGGTCATAAACAAGTCACATGGTCTTTGAGCTTCAATTTTATTAATTTGTACAATGGGGAAATAAAACAGTACCTACCTCACAGACTTTTGTAGAAAAAACACTTGAATAGCCTATAGTCTAAATATGGGCCATCACACACATTTATAACTCAGTATAGTTGCCTATTTTCTCATATAGCCGAAAGAGTACTAGATTAAAAGTCAAAATGAGTTATTTTTTCTATCTCAGACACTAATTGTGCCACCTGAAAAAATACACAAATTGCAAGATCCTCAGTTTCCCCATTTCTAAAATGAGGATAGTGATACCCAATTGGCCCTGTCTACCTAACTAGGATGCTGCAAGGGTCACTTAAGATCATGCATGTAAAAACTTAAAAGTTGTAAATTGCTATAGAAATATGTAGTATCACTACATGCAAACAATATTGTGCAAGAGCACTGAGTTCATGTGTATGCAAATCATTATTAATAACCCTATGGGAGAAAAATTAATTCAGATCAAATATATTAATATAATTCAATATGAAGAAATCGCAAAGAACAAAGATTGATGATTTCTTAGTATGCTAAATCAGAGCATCAGCAATAATGCTTATATTGGATTCAGATCCTGTTTGGACACATTTCTGAAACAAGCCCAGGCAGTATGGACTTATGGACTTGGAGATCTGTCAAGAAGAGACTTTCTAATATGATTTAAGTGTTTTCTTCTATAATGGGGGCTGGAAATGCTGTCAAAGCTTTTACTATTCTAGTATTTCTCCTTCTAATTCCACTCCAAATTTGTAAATGAGTCAACCATGGAGGACTTAGAGGTGTTACTGAAAAAAAAAAGACCAATGTAGTTATGTCTATTTAGGACTCCCAGATTAACTACGAACTTACCTAGATGCTCAATTCAAACACTTGGTCTATTAATTTATGGAAACAACTAGTCTTACTGAATTTTGCATTGAATTAAACCATTTTCTTCTTGAACTCAGTTGCTGTATTATCATCATGCAACACAGATATATCTGTTTAGTGCTAGAGAATGTGACCTACTTAGACACCCACAATCTGGACCCCAAACATAATTAGACAATCCTTTCACTGTAGGAAAAGAAATGCAAATTTTATTATTAATAATATATATATACATGTATGTATACATGTTTGCATAGGTTATGTGTTCATTAGAAGTCAAATAATTACAAATGTAATCAGTAAGATATCATTTTCCTAAAGTAAATCAGCTATCATCTTCATCTTATCCTTATCCTGACCATCAAGTATGTCAAGACAAAAACAATGTTTTGCAAAGATAAAACTGGAGGTAATGCACAGTATTGAAAGGATATAGGGAGATGGAAGGGGAAACTGGAATCATAGGCATCAATTAGGAAGTTACTAGACATTTCAGACATAATATTATAAGAACTAAAATTCTGGCAAGGAAGAATCTGCATAACAATTAGTTATCTAAAAGTAAATTGGGCTACTTTGGTAGGTAAAGTGTTCCCTCTAACTGGAAATCTTCAAGTGGGATCTGGATACCACTTTTCTGGGATGCTATAGAAAAAATTTCCAAATAGTACTAGTAAGAAAAAATAAGCCCAGGTATCCCCTCTAAACCTGGGATTCTGGGGTTCTGAAATGGAAGGAAGGGAGAAAATGTAATGGATGATTTGAAAGAAAAATTTACAAGGCTTATAAATTGAAAGATTTTTAGTTTCTCAATTATACTATAATCCGTAAGTGAAGGCTACAAATTAGCATAAATAAGTGTCTACTATGTGCCAGCCAATATACCAGACTCTGAGGATACAAGAAAAAAAAAAGACAGAATGGCATTGCCTGCTCTCAAGAAACTCATAGTCTGATAAAGGAAACAATTATATACAAGCAAGACAAATCAGAGATAATGAACAGGAGAAAGGCACTAGCATTAAGGGGAATTGAAAAAGGTGGGGCTTTAGATGATATTTAAAGGAAGCCACAGAAGTGAGGAGGTAGAGATGAAGGGTTAAGAACATTCCGGGAATGAAAGACATCTACTGAAAACACTCAGAGTATAAGCTATTGAAGGGCTGGGACTGTGTATTACTGCATTTTTGTATCTCAGACCCTAGCACAATGCCATGGTAGAGCCATAACAAAATTTTTGTTGGATGAAATTGATTTGGTGATTGATCTAATATTGGGAGGAACAGAAGAAGGAGTCAGAGAGCAACATAGAGGAGTCAAAGCTAACTCAAAGATTTCTTATCTTGATGACCAGGAAACTAAAAGTTCTATCAACATAGGAATACCGGGAGTCAATTTTGGAGAGAAGATAAGGAATTCCATTTTAGGTTTGATTTTGAGGTTATAGAACATTTTGAGATGATGGTGGGATAGACTAAAATGGAAATATCTAACCAACAGTTGATAATAACAAGAAAGGAAAAATAAACTTCACAAGTAGAGAATGAAAGACACATAGTAAGTTAGCCATTTGTCTGAAAAAAGATCTAGTGTTTTTAGTGACTGCAAACTCACTATGAGTCAGCAGCAAGATATGGAAGCCAAAAAAGCTAATGTGATTTGGTGTTGCATTAAAACAGGCATAACTTCCAGGAATAAGGAGATGGTCCTTCTGTACTCTGCCCTTGGCAGATGATATCTAGATTATTATGTTCCATTCTGGGCACCAGAGTTTAAGAAAGTTGTTGATAAGCTGGAGAACATTTCAAGGAGGTCAAGCATGGTGGCAAAAGCACATGCTATATAAGGATCTATTGAAAAACTGGCTTTGGTTAGCTTAGAGAAAAGACAACATAGTAGCTGGAGAGGGGTTGAGGTGAGAATGACAGCTGTATTCAAATATTTGAATGTCTGTCTTGTGGATTAGGTTTATTTATTTGTTGTTTGCTTGTCTCTCCTCATATGGAAAAACCAGGAGCAGGAGGTGGATGTTGCAAAAAAGCAAATTTGTGCTTAATGTCAGGGAAAACTTGTAAAAGTAGAATGAGGTACCACTAAAGTTTCCCTTCAGTTAAGGTCTTCAAATAGATGTTGAATGACTACTTGTCAATAATTTTATGGTGAGGATTCCTTTCAAGCACAGGCTAACCTCATATGGCCACTGAGATCCCTTCCAGGTTAAAATTCTGTGATTCTGTGATTTTGAAGACAATCCAGAGCTAGAAAATATAGATTTGGGAATCATCTGCCTAATGTGATAATAGAAAACATAGGCTCAGATTCTTAAAATCTAACCACTGCTCAGATTTTTACAATCTAGCTAACAGCTCACTAATGTTCAGATTCCTTAAAAGTCTGCCCAACATTACGGATGTTCTAATAAACCTTGTCTTTGGCTGAAAGAAGGCTTGGGTCAAATTCTTTTGGACAGGATCCGTGTATTGTGATTTTGGGGTCCCAGAACCTCTAAACCTCAACATTTTGGTGGTCCATATGGGGAAACTTCCTTACCCCAAGTTCTCCTCTGGCCAAGACCGTAAGGTATGTAAGCCTCCCCCCCTCTCTTGCTCTGCAGTTGAGGTCATTCTCCAAGCACCAAGGCTTGGAGGTGCTTTTCAGGCAAACACTTATGAGGCAGTCTTGTGCTCAGCCTGACGCTCTCAGTCCACTGATTCAGTTCAAAGCCATGTACTCAGGTACACCTTCTGCAGCATGGAGAACAAGGACAGATACCCTATCCAGAAGTGTATGACCAATTTTATCAATTCTCTCAGCACTAGAGAATTGGAAAAACTGCAGTTGTTTTTTGGTTCCCTGAGGCTTACTTACTCCATTCCCTCTACACCCCTGAATCCTTCTTCATGGAGGTTACAGGGAAAAGTTAGAACAGCTAAAGATATCTCAGCAGATTTGGGGGGTTTTGTTATTGATCATTAAGGAGTTTCAAAACATCTTCTTACAACCCTGCTCACTCACTTGCCTTGAGTCAAGAGGGTATCTGTTAACCCCTCTCATAGGAGAAGAGAGTTTCACCCTTTCCCCCTCACCTTTGATTTCACCCTTCTCCACCTGGGGAAAGGAGGGAGGGGGAGGGGAAGCAGCTACAGCATGGGACCCACTGGCCTTGGGCCCTGGGGCAACCTTTACCTGGAAGCATTACCCAGGTTCAGCACATCCTGCATAAGGTAAAGAAGTTAGCCTCTGAACTTGGGTAAGCTCACTCTTTTTAAAGTTGTAGTTTTAACTGTTAATGATGAGATGTTGATTCTCTGTGTAAAGTAATTTGGAAATGCATTTAACAAAACTGAAGTCACTTGATTGGTAATGGGTTTGTTTCAAGCTTCTAATTGGTGAACTTTTTGTATCAGTTATATCAAGCAACTTTTCATAATTTGGTTAATGCTAAAATAATTTGGCTATTGTTGGTTATTGTTTTAATGTGCAAAATGCCAAAAAAGCTTGTTTGGGTTATGGTTTACTGAGAATTTGCAAGTGTATAGAAGTCTCTAATGATTGTCTTTTTACACCAGGACAAATTTAAATTTGAGATGTAAAAACCTGGAAAAGTTTTTCCTAAGCTGTGATTAGTGAAACTTGCTGTTTGAGGTAAAAAAGTTCATGATTTTATTTTGAGTTGTCTAATGGATCACAATAATCCATCAATAAATCAATAATCCACCATCTGAGACATGCCACAAGCTACTTAGAGAGAATGTGATACTGGTGGGAAGTCAGCACTGGGAAAAGCTGAGAGGACAATTTTAGCCTCAGTCTGAGATGGCATCCTCCTGGCTCCGTTTCCCCATTATGTTCCTTTGATAAGGAATGTTACCCACCTGGCTATTTCTTAGTCTGGTGTTGAGGTGGATTTAATACTGCATGGTTGGAAAACTGAATTATCTGAATCCAAATAGATATATCATATCTGGGCCCTGCAGCCTTTTCTGTCAGATTTGTATCTTCCAGACTATAGGCCATTCACCTACAGTTGGTAGCAAACAACAAGTACCAGTCAATGTCCCCCCCATCATTCCCTGAATGCAGCCTGTGCTCAGTTCTAGTCAACCTCCTCTTTGGGACCCTGGCAAGGCAGGGACAGCTCTATGCCCCTTGCCAGCAGGAAGCAGTTTCAGAAGCCAAAACCTTCACCTCTTACCCCAAAAGAATTTGGGTCCCATTTGTTTGAGGGGGTAATGATGAGGAGGGTATCTAGACCCCAAAAAGGAAAAACCCTGGACTTTCCCATATGGCCCTGTGGTTAGCTTTAATCCCATCAACTGGCCTTTCATTGTGGCTACTCCTAATCTCCCAATTCTCTGTTACCCTTAACCTAGCCTAGCCCTCTACTGTTTTACCTCCCTATGAACCCAGGCCACTTCCCACCCTTAATCCTATCTAGGTTCCATTCTCCCTTGGCCACATAGTCCAGGTCCCTGGAGTTCTATTACCTCATAAGACTACCTGCACACTCCTAGATCCCTCCCATAGTCTTTCTGTATATAAGGTCCATCTTGTCTCCATTAAGATGCTCAGATTCTTAAAATCTAGCCACTGCTCAGATTTTTACAATGTAGCTGACAGCTCACTAATGTTCAGATTCCTTAAGAGTCTACCCAATATGACAGATGTTCTAACAAATCTTGTCTTTGGCTGAAAAACAAAGACAATGATCAAAAGTAATGCTGTAGATCAGTCAAAGGGAAAAAAAAAGGAAGATAGAAAAAATTATTGAATTTACTCATCAGACATCACCATAGCATAGAGGACAACTAAAGAGAGGGCATTTCTCCTATACTCCCTCCAGCTATCTCCCCTTTCCCTTATCTCACCTTCCTTCCTCTATTGGTAATGTCATCTTGCGGCAACAGAACAAATTATTGAGTAGGAGTCACTGTCCCCAGCAAAGAATATAGCGAGTCCAACCACAAGGTCTAATTAAACTGTGAAGAGACACAGACTTAAAGAACCCTGAAAAGTGTTCTTCCCAGAAGAAAGGCTACATTTAGGAGATGCATCATGAAGACAACATAACAAAAGATGTTGTAATCCTTTAGTGCTAGAAGTATGATTTTTTTTTTTACCGTGTATGGTCCTGATTTATATGCCTCTCTGTTAGTTTATTCTATTTGCATATACACCATTTTCATTTATGGTAAATATACTTGTGGGAGAGTGTTCTCCATGTTTATGGAGTAGGTGGGGTTGTAGCTATTGTTCTTACTATACCAATGCAGTCAGTGCCTTTCTTGTGAGCTACTTGTATCCCAAAATTGGCAGAGGATTATCAGCTGCAGTTTAAGAATGTGAACACAGAAAGAACCTTGTATAGTTTTCCTCCAGAAGAACCCAAACCATGAGTTGGTGTAAGACTGGATCTCTCTCTCTCTCTCTCTCTCTCTCTCTCTCTCTCTCTCTCTCTCTCTCTCTCTCGGCGTCTTGGTTCTCCTGGAGGAAAAGATATATCTAAATGCATATATACAAATATATTCATATATACAGGCTTGTGTAAATACATACACTCATACATAGAAGCGTATAAGTATACATGCATATGCGTCTATCTACATAAATATGTTTGTGTGTGTGTGTGTATGTGTATACATACAGAGAGACAGAGAGATAAAGAGGTGAGGATCTAGGACAGAGCCTTAGGATTCATCTGCAAAAAGGAAGTATGAGGAAGAAAATGAACTCACAAAGAAGCAGCCACATCAGTAGAAGGATAGCTAGAGGAGGTTTGTATCACAGAAGGAAAATGACAATAGAAAAGAAGATTGTCAATGATTTTTTCAAAGAATATTGGTGAATTGTGTGTATTTGTGAGTATCATGCTGATCACAAGACAGTAGGTATGTTGAGACTGGAAGGAGAGAAAGGACGACAGAGAGAGAAAGGAGGCAAAGAGATGGGGAAAGAGAGATGAAGAGAAAAGAAAGAGAGAGACAGAGAGACAGAGAGTCAGAGAGAGTCAAAATCAGTAGAGAATTTAACATTTCAAGGAGGAAAGGATGAATGAAGACACCAAGAAATCATGAGATATGGAGTAAGGGGGATGAGATCATCAGGTTTCTTTTGCTTTTTTTGTGGTCTTTCTACTAAAGTAGGAGGCAGAATGGCTGACCATCTTGCTGGAGATGAAGTTGGTACCTAGAAGTTCACTCAGGTGAAGTTGGTGGCTTGAAGAGAGAAGGATTGGAATATCCAGTGTGGAGAGAGTGATAGGGAGTAAATAAGAGAAAAATAAAAGGACAGCAAAGCAATCACTATATCCCAACTGAAGTTAGAGCACATAAGATTGCACTAGATCCTTCCTCCTGCAACCTGTGTTAACTTCTGGTTCAGCATGGGAACTTCAAAGTAAAACTGTAGGGAAAAAGGATAGTTGTAGAGGGCAGCTCATGAACTGGGTGGGAGAGAATATTTTCATATGATTGTTGATGGTTTGTATTTCCTCACTGGAGAATTACATAGAGAAGTTCATAACTCCTTCTATAGTTATCTTTTTTCTTTGTGTATTGAAATGTGCTTGTGTCGATGATTGTTAAGTTCTCAGTAAGAAAAAGGATGTTGGCGGGTGAAGTAGGACTCTGGAGATCATGTCTTCCAAATTTAGTCCATTCAACTAAACAGCTTGGAACATGGATGAGAAACTCACTCAGAGATTTCTGGCAAAGATTAATAATATACAGCAATTTTCTTAAGGGATTGCTGTAGAGCATCACAGGAATTGAAACTAGCTCTAGCCTTATTTAGCATTTTCCTAATGATCTGGAAGAAGAGTTGCCTCACGTTAATTAAATTCTCTGATAAAATTAAATAAATATCAGTAAGAACTAGGAAATTATGCAAAAGAACCTACAGAGGTTATTCACATAAGTGGAAAATAACAAAATGTGATTGAGTTTGAAACAAGGTAAAATAACAAATGCACCTAAGAGAGTTAGCTCAGCAGCAGACCCAGAAAAAAAACAATTACAGTGAAAGAGATGATCCTGGGGACATAAGGAAGAATAAATTGAACATAGGGTATAATGCCTGAAATTCTTCCCCTTTCCATATTCTCTTTCAAACCTTTACTGGCCTTCTTTGTGTTCCTCATACACAACCCTGTCATCTCCTCTCTACATACTTTTTCACTAGATACTCCCCCCCTCCCATGGCTGGAATGCTCTTCCTCTTCATCTCCACTTCTGAGAATCCCTGGTTTCCTTTAAGACTCAGTAGAGTGGAGTCAACTGAAGCAGAGGAATAATTTAACATCAATATTATAAAAAAATTAATGATTTTGAAGACTCATATGAACTGATGATGAATGAAATAAACAGAACCAGGAGAATAATTTATACAATAAGAACAGCATCGTAAAGACAATTTTGAAAAGCTTACAAACTATGATTGATAACAATGACTGTTCATGATTCTAAAGGACCAATGTTGAAATATGCTATCTATGACAGAGAGGTGATAGATTTAGAGTGCAGAACGAAGTGTAGATATTTTTTATATATCCATTGAGGAAATTTGTTTTGTTCGACTATACATATTTGTCTCTCTCTCTCTCTCTCTCTCTCTCTCTCACACACACACACACACACACACACCCCAAAGTGAAAGTGATATGGGAGGGGAAAAACAAACAAACTAGATTTCTGTTTTGTTTGGTTTTTAATAAGAGATGTAGAGAGGAAACAAAAGATGTGAACTTTTGGATGCATTTTCAGATGAGATGACTATTATTCCTTTTAGTTAACTTAAAAAAAAACTTTGCTACTGTAGACTTCTCAGGAACTGAGAGCAACAAAACACATGAAGATGAGCTTATCAAATTAAATGCCAAACCCATAAGGAAAGTTTTCCCGATTTCTCCAGAAGTGAGTGCTTTCACCTTGAAAGTTACCTTCCATGTGCATTATATTTATCTTTTTATGTCTGTATTTACATATGTAAGGGGGGAGGGGTGCTTTATATCTCTATATCAATAATCACAAAGATCCTGACTTTCAGATTAAGTCAATGAATTTAAGTATGCTCAGGGCCTAGACATCAATAATCAAAGACATTTTAACTAGGTGTAGAAAAAAATTTTGGCCGATTTTGAAGAGATACTACCATTACTACTACCACCACCACCACTGTTACTACTACTACTACTACTACTGCTACTATTACTACATGTGTGTGTTTGTGTATAGTCTACATGTACCATCTCCTTTGATTGTCACATCACTCTGTGACATGGGGTGTAAATAAGTTTCTCCAGCCAATCCCAAGACACATTTAATTTAGAATCATTTCACTTTATGCTATGATCTTCATTTTTTTGCAAATACTCAAAGGCTTTTTTTCTCATAGTGAAATGCTTTTGATTTATTGATTGATTGACTGATTCAACAGAGATATCAGGATCCAGTTCATACTTCTGGGTTAATTGTTTCAATCTGGAAGTCCATACTCTCTGTAATTATTGAGTTAGGAGTGCAAGACATGTCTCTTACATTTGCATGTTGTATCCTAGAATGTAAGTTCCTTGAGAAGAATGATTTTTTTTCCCTTTGCATTCCCATAACATAGCACAGTTACTTCAAAATAGCAAAAGCTTAATAAATATATTGATTGATCACCAAAGATGCCTAAAGAATGAGTGTATGAAAAATAAGTAATGATTATATGATGATAGTAAATGCTGATAGTAAAAATATCAAAGAGAAGATAGTCCCTGACCATAAGGGATTTAGATTTTAATGAAACAGTCAATACACATAGGGAACTGGTGTCAGGGGAAGGGTTATTTTGGTTCAGAATGCTGCTGGGGTGGTGAACAGAGACATGAAGTAGAAGAGTGTTTCCCATTTAATCGTTCTGCAAATCCCTTGGGGGTTCTCAATGATACAAGTGGTTCATGCTAAAAATTCTTTAATGACATCTTAAGCAGTAAATAATTGTCTAATTATGTTATAAATATAGTTTTCCTGTCACCAAAAGCATGTGCATGTTTAAAGAATTCATAGGTCTGTTTAATGATCACATTATTATTGTAGTTACTATAAGCACTTAACGAACAAACCCAAAAGAACATTCTGAGTAGTGTACTAAATTATCATAGGAATTCACAACATTTTTTTTTGTTGTTCAAAGAGTTTCACAGAACTAAAAATAAAAATGCTTTGGGAATTACTAGAATAGACTGACACACACACAATCTAGGATCAATGACTGAATGGATTTGATTATGATTTCAGAATTGGAAGGAGATGGGAGAGATTGGGGAATACAACTGGGATTCAATGTGAAGTATGATTGAATGATGGAGGCAACTGGTAATGGGGACAGAGAGAAATAGGGCAGGAGTTACAAACACGAAATGAATAAATGAATGGTAAATGAGATTATTAGCATTTTATTATCTTATATTTGACTTGTTTGCCAAAAAAAAGTAAAAATAAAAATTGTGGCTGCCTTCCAATGGCTGAGGTGAAAGAACAAATTTCTTCCTGACATTCAACAACCTACTTTCCCCAACTTTATATCCTGGGCCACTTTGTGATTTTGTTTTTGCTGGGTGATAATAATAAAAGAAACAAAGATCAAATTCAGGAAGGCCTTTGTTAAGGCACAGGTCAGTACAAATATTTCTATAAAGCCTTGAAGTATGTAAAGGCATTTCTTCCCAACCACTTTGTAAAGTAGCTCTAATTAATAATACTATCCTCATTTTACCAATGAGCAAACTGAGGGCCAAAGAAGGGAAAGCTATGATCATGAAAGGGAAGATCAAGACACAAATTCAGAAGAAAAAAATATAAAAACCTTTACAAATGGAAAAAAAAAGAGATACAAAAACTCAGTGAAGAAAAAATTCCTTAAAAATTAGAACTGGATGACTGGAAGCTAATGATTCCACGAGAAAGCAATAAACAATAAAACAAATTTGAAAGAATAAAAAAAGAAAAAAATGTGAAATATTTCATCAGAAAAAAAAACCTGCTGACCTGGAAATAGATCAATGAGAGAGAATTTAAGAATAATTGGACTACCTGAAAGCCATGATTTAAAAAAAAAAAGAGCCTAGAAATCAAACTTAAAAAATTAAAAAGAAAATTGTTCTGATATCTTAGATCCAGACGTTGAAAGAATACACTGATCACATCCAAAAAGATCCCAAAATGAAAACTCCAAGGATTATTATAGTCAAATTAATTCCACAGCTTCCATATCAAGGGATAAAATACTTCAAAAAGTTAAAAAGAAAAACTAAAATATTATGGACTTATAGTCAGTATCACAGAAGATTTGGCAACTTCTACATTAAAGGACTGGAGGACTTGGAATATGATATTTCAGAAGGCAAAAGAGCAAGGATTACTACCAAGAATAACTTTCCTAGCAAAATTGAGTATAATCCTTCAGGGTAAAAAAGGACATGTACATGAAATGAAGACTTTCAAGCATCCCTGACAAAAAGACCAGAGCTGAATAAAACATTTGCCATTCAAACATAAGACTCAAGAGAAGCATAAAAAGGTAAATATGGAAGAGAAAATACAAGAGATTTAGTAAGGTTAAACAGTTTATTTTCCTATGTGGGAAGATAGTGTAGTGCACCTAATTCCTAAGATCTTTATCATTATTATACATACATGGAGGGCACGGATGTGAATCAATTACGTTGGAAAGATGTAAAAAAAAATGGAGTGAGAGAGAGAGATGCACTGGGAGAAGGGTAAAAGTAGAGTTAGAATGGGGAAAATTATCTCACATAAAAGAAGCACTAAAGGAAAATTTTATAGTGGAGGGGGAAATGAGGAGGGATTGGAAATGCTTGAACCTCACTTTCATTCTAATTGGTTCAAGAAACACGTACACACAGTTGGAAATCTGTCTTACATGAAAGGGAAATAGGAGGGGGAAAGGAGAACAGAAAGGGAGGAATAATAAAAGGGATGGCAGGTTAAGGGAGGCAGTAGTCAGAAACAAAACAGACTTTTGAGGAAGAACAGAATAAAAAGAGAGAGTAGGATAAACAGAAGAAAATAAGATAGTTATATATATTATTATTCATAATAGTTATTGATATGAAAAGGATGAGCTCACAGTTTCTCAATTAGAAATGAGAATCCAACATGTTGTATATATAGACACACTCGAAACAAAAGACATACATAGAATTAAAATAAAGGGCTGAAGCAGAATCTATTATGATTTAAAGTTTTTTTTAAGGCATGGGTAATGATTGACAAAGCAAAAATGCACATAATTAAAAGAAATAGTCAGGAAAGCTACATTTTGGTAAAAGATATCACATACAATGAAATAATAGGAAAAAATAACAGCAAGTTTCTCTGATAAAGGCCCTCTTTTCTCAAATGTATGGGCAACTGAGTCAAATTTATTTTAAAAAAAAAAGCCATACCCTAATTGATAAATCATCAAGAGACATGAATAGGTTGTGTTCAGAAAAAGAAATCATAGCTCCTATAGCCATATAAAAATGCTCTACATCATTATTTATTAGAGAAGGGAAAATTAAAACAATTCTGAGGTACCACCTCACACATATCAGAAATGATAAATGCTGGAAGGAATGAGGAAAAAATACATACACTAATGAATTGTTGATGGAATTGTGAACTGGTCCAACCGTTCTGGAATTTGGAACTATGCCCAATGTCCTACAAAACTGTGCATACCCTTTGACCCAGGAATAACACTACTAGGTCTGTACCCCTAAGAGATCAAAGGAAAAGGAAAAAGTAAACCTATATGTACAAAAATAGTTACAGCAACTTTTTTGTGGTGGCAAAGAATTAGGAAATGAGGTAGTGCCCATCAATTGGGGAATGACTGAACAAGTTATGGTATATGACTGCGACAGAGTACTAATGTGCCATAAGAAATGACAAGTGAGACAGTTTCAGAAAAACATGGGAAGACATATGTGAATTGATGCAAACAAAGTGAGCAGAACCAGGAAATCATCATGCACAGACATCTCTGAAAAAGGCCTCATTTCTAAAATATATAGAGAACTGAGTCAAAGTTATAGAAATACAAGTCATTCTCCAATTGATAAGTGAGTATGAACAAACAGTTATCAGATAAAGAAATTAAAGGTGTCTGTAGTCATATGAAAAAATGCTTTAAATCACTATTGATTAGATAATTAGATAGATAATTAGATTAGATAAACATGAATTAAAATGACTCTGAGGTACTGCATCACATCTATTAGATTGGCTAACATAACAAAACAGGAAAATGATAAGTATTGGAGAAGATGTGGGAAAATTGGAGCACTAATGCATTGTTGGTGGAATTGTGAACTGATCCAACCACTCTGAGGAGCAATTTGGAATTATGCACAAAGGGCTATAACTGTGCACACCCTTTGACCCAGCAATATCATTACTAGGTCTGTATCCCAAAGAGATCATAAAAAAGGGAAAAGGACCTACATGTACAAAAATATTTATAGCAGCTCTTTTTGTGGTGGCAAAGAACTGGAAATTGAGGGGAAGCCCATCAGTTGGGGAATGGTTGAACAAGTTGTGGTATATGAATGCAATGGAATACTATTGTCCTATAAGAATGGATGAGCAGGCAGACTTCAGAAAAAACATGGAAAGACTTACATGAACTGATGCTGAGTGAAATGAGCAGAACCAGAAGAACACTGTACACAGTAACCATCCACATTATGTGATGACTGACTTTGATAGACTTAACTCTTCTTAGCACTGGAATAATCTCAATAATTACAAAAGATTTATGTTGGAAAATGATATCACATCCAGAGAAAGAACTATGGAGACTGAATGTAAATAGAAGCATACTATTTTTCTCTTTTTTTTCTTTTTTGTTGTTTTTCCCTTTTGTTCTGATTTTTTCTTTTATAACATGATTAATGCAGAAATATGTTTAATACAATTGTATGTATATAGCCTATATCAGATTGCTTTCTGTCTTGGTAAGGGAAGGGGAAAATTTAGAACTCAAAATCTTATAAAAGTTAATGTTGAAAACAAAAAATTAATTATTTTTAGAAGAATATCCTACATGCCTGGAATGTATGCATGCTTTATATCTGTCTCTTAGAATTCTGAGTTTCCCTAAAGTCTCCAAACAGGTCATATCTAATATAGGAAATCTTTCTTGATTCTTCTAGGGATTTTTCCCCGGTTTATATTTGCTTATCTATTTACCTGCCACACCATCATCTCCATTTCCACAACAGATGCTATCACCTTGAAGATAAGGACCATTTCCTATTTTTGTATTTTTATCCATAGAACCTGATTTAGTAACAAAATAACTTTACTTGGAGTAATAAAGACTGTTTGCAATGTTACCACTGACACTAGTTGTGTAACCAGAGAAAAATCACTTGTTCATTCTTAACCTCAGACAAGTCTCAACGATCATGAGCTACAACTGTGGTGGTGGAAGAAGACACTCACAAATGAAATAGGTCCCCAAAAGCTAGCAGAGTGCCTCATACGTAATATGTGCTTAATAGATACATATTGAATTGAATTGAGTTGGAAAGAAAGATACATAAAGAACAAATGTCATTCCCGAATAGAAAAGTGGCAAAAAAAAAAATTAACAAATGGTTCTTAAAAGAATAGCAAAACTAACAACAATAAGAATGCTCCAATTCACTGATAAGAAAAGAAATGCAAATCAGAACAACTTAAAGTTTAACCTTGCTACATTGGGCAAAGATGACAAAAGATGCTAAGAGGCAATGGTGAAGGGGTTGTGGAAAGATAAGCAATACTGTGCCTGTGCTTACTGGTATACAGTAGTACAACATTATAATGTATAGTTGGGAGTTGTGATGACCTAACTCTTCTGTAAAACAACTTTGAATTTTTTAAATAAAGTCACTAAAATGTCCATACTCTGGACCAGAGTATTTCACTGCTAGGCATATATCTCCAAAAGGTCAGTGATAAAAAGATACAAAAATAAAAATTATAAGAACCACAAACAAAATAGATGAATTTAGAGTGGGGAATAACTAAACAAGTTGTGATACATGGATATTATAGAATATTACTGAGC
This sequence comes from Phascolarctos cinereus, assembly GCF_003287225.1. Taxonomy (NCBI): domain Eukaryota; kingdom Metazoa; phylum Chordata; class Mammalia; order Diprotodontia; family Phascolarctidae; genus Phascolarctos; species Phascolarctos cinereus. The sequence goes on along the minus strand of NW_027556402.1, from coordinate 51,310,163 downwards.
TAATAAAAATGAGGATTATGATGACACATAAAAACATGGGAATAAACTAGCATAGCTACCACCGTAACTCAGGTAATTATTACTTCTTGCCTCCAGTATTGCAATAGCCTCATCATGTGTCCCTGCCTTTTATCTGTTACCTCTCCAATCCAACCACTATGAAATTGCCAAACTGATTTTCCAATAGCCCAAGTATGATCATACCACCACACTGCTGAATAAAATGCAGTGGTTCCTTATCACCTTTAGGGTCAAATATCAACTCCTCTGCTCAGCATTTAGCATCTTTCCCAATTTGTCTCTAACTTACCTTTCCAGCCTAAATATATTAGTAATATACATATAATCATGTTATAAATTATATATAAATATAAATTTATATCATATAAATCATATGACTATTATACAATATAAAACAAAAATAAATTATGTAAATTTTATATTATATAATATAAATTACATAAACACAAATAAGTAAAAATTATATATGTGTGTGTGTATATATATTGGTCCATTTCATTCTTTCTATAGTATGGCCAATCTTTCCTTTTGATTATTCTTCACATGACTATATCACTTATCTCTGTGCCTTCATATAGGCACTCATGCCTCATGCTTGAAAAGCACTTCCTGCTCTCTCCTGCCTTTTAGAAACCTAGTTTCAAGACTCAGTTCAAGTATCACCTTCTATATAAGGCATTTATTGATTTGCCAGCTTCTCATTCCATTTATCCTCCTAAATTATCTTCTATTTGTGTATTTCTTATATGCTTTTATATATACAAATGTGGTCTCCCCTGATAGACTATAAACTCCTTGAAGGTAACAATTGCTTTTTCTTTCAGTGTCCAACTTCCCAGTGACTACTTAGATTTTTCATACCTACTTGGTGTTTAATACTTGTTAATTGTTTGGTTGATTTGAGTATTTGATGGGTTATCATGGTGGGAGTGGGCTGGGGTGGAGAGAACTGAGGCTGGTTTTGTTTTGTCCCATAGGGAAAAACTAGAGAAATTTATAGAAGTCATGGGAATAAACTTAAACTTATAAAGAAAAGTATGCTAACAATAAGAGCTATTCAAAAGCAGAATTGATTGACTTGAGAGGCAATGAGAGGCTTCTTTATTAGACACCTTCCATCAAAGTATAGGCCACTACTTGCTGGGTGTGGTACAGTGAGGATTCTTTTCTCAGGTACCAATGATGTGGAAAAGGAATAGATGCTATGCTTATCAAAAATACAGATGACACAAAGCTGAAAGAGACAACTAACAGGGAGGCAGGTTTTAAAATGGTCTTAACAAACTCATGTCAAACTGATTTAAATATGATGGAATTTATTATGAAACTACAAAATCTTACCACTGGAGCGATCCTCTTATTGTCAGATGGAAGTCAGGAAAATCTGCTATTCTTTAGACTCCTTCCAGGGGTATTCTGGAGCCATTTAAAAAGTCTCATAAGAGCGAGTTGTTAAATTTTTATGGTGAACATTTATGCCTTGGAAATTGGCAAATGGTACACAACAGGGCTTGATCTGTTGCTTTGTTGATTGTTCAGAATTAAGAAGATGACAGAGAAAATGCCAATAATGCAGAATAAACTTACAATTGTTGTTTATATTTTCTTTTCAGACACCTGATTGTTAACCATTGGCCAGCAACCTGTTACCCCCCTTCTTAAAAGCTGGAGACTCCCTAGAGAAGAATGGGCGGGGTGGCGAATGTCCTCAAAGTTATGCTATATGATGATTGTTGAAGTAATTGGGACATTTAGCTGATGGAAGAGAAGATGTAAGGGAGGACACGATACCTGTGTTTAAACAATTTGAAGTCCTGCCAACTAGAAGGATTAGATGTGCTCTGTTCAGCCCCAGAGGGCAGAACCAGCAGCAATGGGTAGAAGTTGTCACAACATAACATAATATAACATAACATGACGTAACATAGCATAACATGACAGCTTTATCGTGTCAGTCACTGAACACCTGGCTGCCAATGAATTGAGGATCACCCATCAAACTGCAGCTTTCCATACTCAGTCTAATATAGTCAGGACTGTTGGTAAGGCCATGATGAGTATGGCTGAAAACAGAGCAAATCCATGCCTATCTGGAAAAGCCAGATCATGGACCTTTGTTGTTGTTCAGTTGTTTCAGTCATGTCCAACTTTTCATGACCCTATTTAGGGTTTTCTTGGAAAAGATACTGGAGTGGTTTTCCATTTCCTTCTCCAACTCAATTTACAGATGAAGAAACTGAGGTGAACAATATTAAGTGACTTACCCAAGGTCACACAGCTAATGAGTGTACGAGGCCAGATATGAACTCAGGTCTTCCTGACTACAGGCCTTGTATTCTATCCACTGTACCACCTATCTACCCTGTGATCATGAACCTGGCCCACAACAAAAAGGATCCATTCATAATGACCCTGAGGTGAACATGCAAGACAGAGCAGCCCTGTTTTCTTACCAGTCAAATGAGAAACTGTCCTGGATGGCTGTTTCAGTTTTCCAATGACTCTATGTATATGGTTATGTTATTACATAATCCAAAGTAATGCAAGGAATGGATGTTTCAAAATATTGAGACAAGTAAATCGGATTGACAGAACTGCCTATCCAAAGTGAGTCAGAGAGGGAGAAAGGCTATATATGAAGGATGAGAACATTATATACATGCACTTTGGGAGAACATTTTTTTCACCTCATTATTGACAGAGGCTTATACTTTTATATCTGAAAGATATATTCTTCTTTGAGTGTCATTTGTCCAAAAACAACTCGCTTAGATGATCTGAGATACATAAATACATACATACATACATATATACATACATACCCTCAGGCATACACATACTTCTACTGAAAATGGTAGTTGGAAGCATTTCAATAAAATTTTAATATTTCTTCTTTAGTTCATTACTTCCATGGATCTTACTACTCTTTCTGTCAGTGTAGATCACAACTCAGCCAAGCTTAGTCATCAAATCAATGCACGGCTTCAGTCGTCCAATGGCTCCACCCACCTATAGTGATGTCTGATGCCAAAACTCCCCTTCCTTAGATGTGTTGTCTTTCCTTATTAGAATATCAGCTCCTTAAGGGCAGAGGTTGCCTCTTGTATTTAGATTTCCAGCATTTAGCCCTGTGCCTGATACACGGTAATTGTTTAACCAATGCTTGTTCATTCATTCATCCATTCCATTCACTCATCCCTTTGCCCAGTCCTTCTCAAATCCTCTAATGAGGCTCTATACACACCCTAGATGCCTTTCTCTGAATTTTTTCACGTGTTATGGGTGCTAATATAGCATTTGATCTATCTTTCTTCATCTTACTGTATGTATGATTGTTTCCTTTTATTGTCACATAAATCCATAATAATGTAATTTATGCCACTTCTTAAACTCAAATCACTGATGATAATATGCTGCTTCCTGTTTAAACCCACAATGGTAACTCAAGGGTTTTTGTTTGTCTAGACCAATTTTATAACACTAATAATTAATATTCACAAAGTACTTTCCTCATTATGACTCTATAAGAAAAAAATAACACAAATATAACTATACCCATTCTACAGATAAGTAAATGAAAGAGATATTTAATGACTTGCTCAATGTGACACTCTTACTAAATATCAGTACTAGGGTTCCAACTCAGGTCTCTCTCCTGACTCCTGGTGCAAGGTACCTTTCACCATGCAAAACTGTTCCAAATAACTATGAATTATAATATTAGAATAAAAAGATTAATTGAATGCTTATTGAGAATGTGCTATGTGAAATGTGATTTTTTAATTTTGGTCCTAAAAATTATCCTAAAAGTGAAATTATCCTTTCTGTAATATACTATTTTAAAGGACATAGAAAAACCTATCAAGATAAAGATATTAAAAAGTTTTCAGATTATGAGACTGAAAATTAATTGGCACAAGCCTCAGAGGGACTTCCAGGGGGAGAGTCAAGATGACAGAATAGAGAAAGCACTCTGCTGAGCACTCCCAACATTCCCCTCCAAGTTAAATAACACCTCAAATTGAATTCTGGAGTGGCAGAACCAACAAAAGGTCAGAGTAAGTGATTTTTCTAGTCCAAGAAAACTTAGGAGGTTGGAAAAACAGATCTGTGACATGAGATGGAGGCTGACCCAAAGCCCATGTGGATAAAACACCAGTGGTGAGATCACATGATGGTGGCAGAAGAAGCAGCCTCTTTAGGAGCTCTCAAGCCAGAGATCATAAGGGGACCTTATAACTGGTCAGAAAGAGGTCAGAGGGGAACTCTGTGCTAGTACCAGATGCAGAACCAGATGCTATTGCCTATATATAATGGACAGTATTGCTTTTGGTTACAAAGGATAAGGGACTCTGAGGAACAGTATCATGTCTAGTCCCAAATGATCTTGAGCCCTAAGGAGGAATATGTATCTGTTATAATCCCAAGGGATAAGGGGACCTTGTAGGGTAAAGACTAGAGTGCAGATCAGGAAAGGAGTGACCACACGTCACATCACCTTGGAAGCACTGAAAACTTCCAAACACCCAGAACTAGCTCTGAAAACAGCAGTACAAAAAAGACTGGAACTTGAGAAAGTGCCGTTCCACACCCCAGGATTATAACTCAGGGAGATGAGTCTTTCTGACTGTAGGCCACATATACCATGCCACATAGATTAATCATTAGTTAATTGATTAAAAAAAAGAAAAAAAGAAAACCAAATTACTAATGTCAAAAATGGTGTGTGACTATAGCACCGATGAAGATGAAATTAAAGCAATTGTTAGGAGTTATTTTGCTCAATATTATATATGTATGTATGTATATATATGACAGTAAAACCGACCATTTAAATAAAATGGATGAATATTTGCAAAAATAAATATTGCCCAGATTAGCAGAAGAGGAAATAGAATACTTAAATAGCTCTGTCTTGAAAAAGAAATTGAATAAAGTATCAAGGAGCTTCATAAGAAAAATCCCCAAGATCAGATGGATTTACAAATGAATTCTACCAAACATTTAGGGAACAATTAATCCCAATACTACACCAACAATTTTAAAAAATTAGATAAAAGAGTCCTACCAAATTGTATGACACAAATAGGCTTTTGATCCCTAAACCAGGGGGAACAAAGAGAAATAAAATTTCCTTACTTAATACTAATGCAAAAACTTTAAAATAATAGCAAGGAGATTACAGCAATATATCACAAAGATTTTACACTATGACTAGCTGGGATTTATCCCAGGAATGCAGGGCTGGTTCAGTATTAGGAAAACTGCCAGCATAATTGATCATATATATAAAAATAAAAGCAAAAAGCAAATGACTATACCAATAGACACAGAAAAAATCCTTTGACAAAACATAACAACCATTCCTATTAAAAACAGTCGAAAGCATAGAAATGAATAGAGTTTTTTCTTGAAATAAGTATCTAACTAAAACCAAAAGCAAGCACTATTTATAATAGAGATAAACTTGAAGAACTGTAATATCAAAGATGAAACAAAGATGTACATTATCACCAATATTATTTAATGTTGTACTAGAAATGCTGGTTATAGCTATAAGAAAAATAAATTGAAAAACCAAAAAGAAGCAATGAGGAAACATAACTTCACTCTTTGCAGATGATATGATGATATACTTAAAGAACCTAAGAGAAGCAACTAAAAAACTAGGTGAAACCATTAACAACTTCAGCAAAGTTGCAGGATGTAAAATAAGTAAATTGCCACCATTTCCATATACTGCAAACAAAACCTAGAAGCAAGAAATAGAGAAATTTCACTTAAAATAAATACAAACAATATAAAATACTTGGGAATCTACCTGACAAGACAAACCAGGGATTACATGAACAAAATGGCAAGATACAAATAAAGACAGATCTAAAAACATTTGGAAAAATATGCATTGCTCGTGTGTAGGCTGGGGTTAATAAAAATTGCAATTCTACCTAAGTTAATTTACTTACTCAGTACCATAACAATCAAGCTACCAATGAACTATTTTATAAAGCTAGAAAAAAAAAAAAAGCAAAATTCTACTGGAAGAAAAAAAGACCAAGAATATTAAGAGAATCTGGCAGCCTAGCAATTCCAGATTTCAAAATATGTTATAAAGCTGTAAGCATCAAAACAATCTGACTAAAAAATAGAATGATGGATCAGCGATTAGGTACACAGTACACAGTAGTAAATGAACATACTAATCTGGTGTTTCATAAACCCAAAGATCCAAGCTTTGGGAGTATGGACATGTTTGACAAAAAATCACTCAGAAAACTAGAACAACAGTTTGGCAGAAACTAGGCATAAACCAACATCTCACACCATATTGCAAAACAAAGTCAAAATGAATAAATTATTTAGACTTAAATGATATTATAACTAAAGTAGAAGAGCATGGAAAAATGTATGTGTCAGATCTATAGATAAAGGAAGAGTTTATGACCAACAAGAGATAGGGAAGATCATTTAAAGTAGGTAATTTTACTTACATGAAAGTTAAAAGCTTTTGCATAAAAAAAATGAATGTAACCAAAATTAGAAGGAAAACAGGAAATTTGGAGAAAAGGTATAGCAAGTTTCCCAGGTATGGCCTCATTTCTCAAACATCTAAGGAACAGAGCCAAATTTGTAAAAAATAAGAGCAATTCCACAGGTCAGAGGATATGAAGAAACAGTTTTCAGAAGAAGAATCAAAACTATAGTCATATGAAAAATTCTCTAAATCACTTTTGATTAGAGAAATGCAAATTAAAACAACTTTGAGGTACCACCTCGAACCTATCAGATTCGACTAACATGACAGAAAAGGAAAATGACAAATGCTGGAGGGGATATGGAAAAATTGGGACACTAATGTATTGTTGGTGGAGTTATTTTAAAAAATACAACCATTCTGGAGAACAATTTGAAAATACAACCAAAGGGCTATAAAACTTTGTCTGCCCTTTGACTCAACAATATCACTACTGTGTCTATATCCTAAAGAGATCAAAGAAAAAGGAAAATGTCCTGTATTTACAATAGATAGATAGACAGACATATATGTGTATATGTGTATATATGTGTATGTGTGTGTATATATGTATGTATGTATGTGTGTGTATATGTATGTGTGTATATATAATATATATATATACATTATATACACACACGCACACACACATATACACACACACACACATACATACATACATATATCAGCTCTTTTGTGGTGGGCAAAGAACTGGAAATCAAGGGATTGCCCATCAACTGGGGAGTAACTGAACAAGTGGTATGTGATTGTGAGGGAATACTATTGTGCTGTTAAAAAAATTACAGACAAGGTGGTTTCAGGAAATAAAAAACCTAGAAAGACTTACATAGGAACTCATGCAAAATAAAGTGAGCAGAACCAACTCTGTATATACTAACAGCAAGATTGTAATAATGGTCAACTATGAAAGGCTTGGCTACTCTGATCAAGACAATGATCCAAGAAAATTTCAAATGATCCATGTTGAAAAAGCTATCTACTTCCAGAAAGAGAGAACTAATGAACTAATAGTGCAGACTGAAGCATAATTCTTTTAACTTTATTTTTCTTGTTTTCTTTTTTTTTAATCTGTTTTCTTTTGCAACATGGCTAATATGGAAATATGTTCAGCATGACTTCACATATATAATTGATATAAAATTGCTTCCCTTCTGAAGGAGATAGATGAATAGTGGGGAAGGGACTTAGAACTTAAAATTTAAAGAAAAATTATTATTTTTAAAAATTTAATTGAGAAATATTTAATGAAACAAAAACATTTTAAAAAGTAAATTAATTAGCATCATTATTATGTAAGAAAGGATATAGAATTATTGTCCCTGAGTGTTTAAAAACCAATATCTTCTCACCTGTTTAGAATATTTAGAAAGAAGAAAAGAATGTATGAAGTATATACTATATGTCAAGCACTTTGCTAAGTACTTCACAAATATTAACGTATTTGATACAACAAATCTGGGAAGCAGAAGCTATTATTATCCCTATTCTACTGTTGAGGAAACTGAGGCAGATAGAATAAGTGCTTACACAGGGTCACACAGCTAGTAAATAATGGAGGGCAGTTTTAAACTTAGGTCTTTCTGACTTGAGACCCAGGGCTTTATCCACTGCCATAGGCTTACTTGAAATCATAGTTAGACCTCTTTTGACATCCTGTCTAACCATACAGTTTAAAAGAAATGGCTTTTTAGTTATTAGTTCTTTGTTTTTAATCACCAAAAGGTGCTGAGAAATTGTTCTCTGTTACAACTCATAGAAACAATCATGATAATAAAAAATGATTCTGTTGAAACTCCTAAGTTAAAAGGCATTTAACCTCCTGGGCCTCAGTTTCCTCATCTGTAAAATGAGAGGCTTATGCTAAATCTCAATGTTCCCTGCCAATTCTATGACTATAATCTCTTAAGTGCTTTTTAAAAATTAACGAGAGATTACGAATACATTTGTGGCTTATTTTTTTTTAACTATCACAGACTCTTTTTTGGTCTCTGTCCAAATGTATAAGATATCTGTTCCTCCAAAGCAGATTCCCTATCCAAGGAAATTTTTTTTGTCTTCTATAAATGTTATAACTGTGATGTCATCAGTGAGGGGGACTACCAGTATGCAAACCCCCTCCACCAATGTAAATCACCAACTCATTTCTAACATAAAGTGTATCTTGTTGTTTGGGTTGTTGGGAGTTTAAGTGACTTGCTCAGAATCTGCAAACCTGGTTAAATGTATGAGGAAAGCCTTGAACCCAGGTTTCCTGATTCTGAGGTCAGCCTTCTACCCATTATGCCAAATTTCTTTCTTTCTTTTATATGTGACCATGTTTTGCATATTATACCAACTTGAGTCTAATTTCTTTTTCAGAAATTGCGGAGTATGGGATGTAGAAATGCCTTCAGAACCAGGAAGACTTGGGTTCAAGTCCTGTCTCTGACACATACTGACTATGTGACTATGAGCAAGTTACCCGCCTAGACTTTTTTTGTTGTTTAGTCATTTTCAGTCATGTATGACTCTTCATGACCCCTTTTGGGGTTTTCTTGGCAAAGATGATGAACTTGTTTGCCATTTCTGTCTCCAGATCGTTTTACAGATAAGGAAAATGAGGCAAAGAGGGTTAAGTGACTTGCCCAGGGTCACACAGCTATTAATTGTCTAAGGCCATATTTGAACTCAGGTCTTCCTTACTCCAGGTCAAGAATCCCTATCCACTGTGCCACCTAAAATCTAGACTACTTTTAATACTATATATTTCAGGGAGTTTCTTACCTGTACTGGTAGAGAGAGTTTCTTTACCTAGAAAGTGACCTCTACCAAGGAAATTAAAGGTTCAGTTCTTATTGCTCTCCCTTAAATTCATTATCAGTTCATCAAAATTACTACTACTAATATATATATGAATATATATGTATACATGCATATATGTATACGTGTATATATGTATACATGCATATATGTATACGTGTATATATGTATATATGTATATATGTATATATATATATATATTATATATATATATATATATAAATTACAAAATAATCCAAAAAGCATCCCAGGGAATATTTACTATCATAACTGGGGGTTCAACAATGTTATCCTATTTGAACCATGAAGAACCTTAAGAATGAGCTTTTGGAGGGGCATCTAGGTTGCACAGTGGATAAAGCACCAGCCCTGAAGTCAAGAGGACCTGAGTTTAAATCCGGCCTCAGACCAAAGATGACACTTACTAGCTGGGTGACCCTGGGCAAGTCACTTAACCCCAATTGCCTAAAAAACAAACAAACAAAAACAGAATGAGCCTTTGGTCCCTCCTATCCTTAAATGAGAAATGAACAGAAGGAAAGGTGTCACTTAAGTGATAAGTTACCCTGGACATGTGATCACTACAAAGGTCACAGGCTCGGTGATATCTAGAGGTAAGGAGGCTGGCTGTAGTGCCTGCCAGAGCCTCCATGCCCAGCACCTTCAGGAAAAGGAGAGAAAAAATTCAATGCTGCTGCTGCCACCACTGCTATACACTGCCTCTATCCTAGACAAGAAAAAAAAATTTAAAAAACCACTATCACTGCACAATTTGGTAATGCCAGCAGCCATCAATACAGAATGGCCATATAACTGTCCCAGTCTGGCAAAATAACAGTGGTGTAACCATTCTATTTTCCCTAATCCTCCTTGGAGAGTATGTTTCTATCCCAATGTTTATTTTTGTTTTCTTAAAGTTTGTTTCACAATTTTGTCCACATTCTCTCTCTAAAAAAACAAAAAAGCAAATATTAAGATAAAACTGTAGCTAATCCATTATTGGTCTATGTGTATTTCACTTGATCAAAGGCCAATGAAGCAACAAGGTGGCACAGTTCCAGGCCTGGAGTCAGGAAGACTTGAGTTCAAATCTGGCCTCAGACACTTATTAGCTATCTGACCCTGGGCAAGTCACTTAACCTTCTTTACCTCAGTTTCCTCATATGTAAAGTGGGGACAATAAGAGTACTACCTCCTTGGGTTATTGTGAGGATCAAATAAGATAATAATTGTAAATTTCTTAACACAGTGGTTAAATAGTTAACCACAGCTTGCACATAGTAAGCTATAAATACATACATACCTACATATATATACACACACACACATATATATACACACATACATATGTGTTAGCTATTATTATTTCTATTGTTATCATCAAAGAGGAGGCTATGTTCAACTACACACACGCACACACACACGTGCCCACAGAAAAGATCTGTTTCTAATCACTGAGATTCCATCTGGGGACTTAAGCTAATAATAATAATTTGCATTTATATTGATCTTTAAGGTTTATAAAGCATTTTACATGTAATCACATTGGTTTTTCACAACAACCCTGTAAGACAAGTACTATTATTATGCCCATTTTACAAATGGAATAACTGAGTGCTAGAGATTAAATGATGAGCCCACAATCACATATCTTGGTTATGAGACCAGATCTGAACTCAGACCTGACTCTGAGTTTAATTCTCTGTCCACTGAGCTGTCTACCTGACTATGAACCAGGATAATTTTTATTGATAGCGTATTTTTGGACTCCCCCGAAGTAGTTTCAAATGAATCTTAGTCATTCTAGATACTCCTAAGCACATATAGTCTTGTGAGAGGAGAAGGTTTGGTCAGAAGAACCAGGAGGAACCTTACAACTCACTTCTCTTTTTTTCTCTTCTGAAGCAGATTAAAGAACTCCATCCTCTCCCCACTCTGCTCTGGGACAGAATGAAGATGATGAATGAAGAAAAAAGTCCTACCCAGAGGGACACATGAAAGGAGGAGTTGTGAGTATGCTTTACCTATAGCCAAGTTGGGGTGGGGGGGGAAGGGAGCAGAGGGAGGAAGTTGCTAGTTTCCCTCTTCAGCCAAAAAACTCCATACCAAACCCCTGCTAGATTAGTTTAAATTCTACATAAGGGAAAATGTCCGGGGAAGACAATTACCAAAACCCATAAATATTCTACCTGAATTACGAAGTGAAAGCTTAGTCAAAAGAGCTTTTTAATGAAGTTTAAAGGCTAAATGCACCTTGGGAAATAGTAGTACCTTTTGACACAGCATCATAGCACAATCATAGCACCAAAAAGGGACTGGAAGGTAAAAAAGGGATTCCTGATGTGATGTTGAAAGGATTTTCTCCTCTTAGAAAGCATACCCTACTTAGGTGAATTGGAGGGAGCTCTCCACACATCTAAGTCCATAGGTTTTGGCATTAGTACAAGTATGATGTCTCTTCACATTAGTTGAGTTTTCTTAGGGTGTTGTGGTACTGTAACTTATAGCTGATGGAAAAAATAGGAAAACTGAAGTCTTGGAATGTTATCCCTTTACCATTGGGAACCCAGTTTAGTAAATGTTCCGGGGATGCCTCCAAGTAGGTCACAATTCTTGGAGGAGATATAGAACCTAGTTTCAGACGTAAAAGGCATCATAGAGACTATCTAATCCAACTCCCTAATTTTACAAATGATGAAAGTGAAACCCAAAGAGGTCATAGGTCAAGAACATAACTCATGACTGAGCCAAGCCTAGAACTCATGTCTTTGGAAATTTATTGTATTGTCCTGAGAAATGAAACTAGACCATGATGTTCCAAATTCTGTAGCCTTCTATGTTTTCAGGATCAACACAAGCATGAAAGGTCCCACTGGGATGTGTGCTTGATTCTGTCCTCGTTTTAGTTGAAATCTGGAAGACGAAAATAGGTATTCTGTGTATTTTAGAAACAATTTTAATGTCATACACTGGAATTGCTTGGAATTCCCTTTTTCTTTCTCTCTGCCACCTACCTGGCAAGTCCCAGCCAAAATCCTCACTTGTGGAAAAAGTCTTTCCCAAACCCCCTTAATTCTCATGCCTTCCCTCAGCTGATTATCTCCAGTTTACACTGCAGATAAATTTTTTGGTATGTAGCTATTTGTATATTGTATCCCCCATTAGACTGTAAACTCCTGGAGAGCAGGCACTGTTTGTTTTTATTTTTCCTTTTCTTTGTATTCTTCATGCTTTGTACTGTTCCTGGCACATAGTACACGCTCAATAACCAGTTATTGACTTGACTTGAGACACTGACCTGCTCATTCAGAATCTGTCACTCCCTCTCTTTCTTCTCTATTTCACCTTCCATAAGGAAAAATGTCATATTTCCTTCAGACGTGTTTATTATTATATATTTTTAATCACTGAGAAATCCAGGAAGGAGAGAGAGCGAGAGAGAGAGAGAGAGAGAGAAGAGAGAGAGAGAGAGAGAGAGAGAATGTCCTTGAGGGCAGGGAATGTCTTTCTTTCTTTATTCCTAGCAGAGAGATAGAGAGTGCAGGGCCTGGAGTCAGGAAGAGCTGAGTTCAAATCCAGCCTCATACATTTACCAGCTGTATGACCCTAGGCAAGCTACTTAATTTTTGTTTACTTTAATCCATTGGAGAAGAATGTGGTACACCACTCCAGTATGTTTGCCAAGAAAACCCCATGACAGTATTGGTGTGCTTTGGCCCATGGGGTCACAAAGAGTCAGACATGACTGAACAACAAAGCAACAACGTATTAAGGGAAACTCTTTAAAACATTTTAAGATATGTTCACCACAGTCACATATGTGTGTACACATCTATATAATATTTCACATATTTATATATGTACATATATGTACATTATATGTGTGTACATATACATATATACACACACATATATGTACGTATAAATATGTATACCTATATATCTAGCTCTTTATATTGAGGGATGAGACCCAGGCTTTTATGTAAATGTATATATGTACACATACATATGAATATATGAGGCCTATATGTATGTATGCATATGAGGCTTTGCCTCATATGGAGAAAAACACTCTTTAATCTGTGAAGGTGATAGGTAGATAAAATAGGTAGATAGGTGATACGTATAGATACATGTGCATATATCCCATATGTAAACACATAGGATATATGCATATAGGCATACACACACACACACACACACACACACACACACACACATATATATATATACACCTAAACATATAGGAATATATGTGCATACATGTGACTATGGTAAATGTATTTAAAACAATTTTGAGTTTCCTTTAACATGCTCTTTTTAATATATGATGCAGTAACCAATAGTCACTATGCATTTATCAAGTGCATGCTAAGTGCTAGGCACTCTGCTAGGGATATGAATGTGTAAAAGAAAGATAGTCTCTGCCCTAAGTTGCTTATAATCTAATAGGGAGAAAGCAATAAAGAACAGAAAGCTCAAAATCTTGGTGGAGGCAAGGCAGAGTGGAGAAGTCAAAGAAATCCAAAATGAGCGCAGCCAGGTGGAAAAGGAGGAAATAGCTCCCCCGTGTCCTCTCCTTTAATGGAGTTTGACTAGTTCAGCATGCCAGCCTCACACAGAATCTCATATATATTATCTCTCATTCCCAATATCCATATTACATGGATACTTAGGGACAATCATAGCATGAGAGCTTTAGTGCTAGAAAGGAACCTAATGTCATCGAGTCCAAGTCCTTTATGTAACAGATGAGGTAACTGAGACATAGAGAAAGTAAGTGGCTTACCCAGATTCACACAAAAATCAGTGTGAAAGGTGGTATTTCCTGACTACAAAGCCTGTGTCCTGTCCACTATAGCATGCTTCCTCACATGGTCTACTTGAAGTTGAGATACAGCATGGTGGAATGGACAAGTCCTAGACTTTGAAGAAAGCAGGACTGGAGTCTGTATCTAACCTCAGACATTTGCTAGAAAGAGCAGCAGACTTAGGGTTAAAAGACATGGATTTAAATTCTCTTTCTACTGTTCATTAACCATGTGACCTTAATCAAATGACCACATCTTGCTAAACCTGTGAGGCTGTTTTTCTGAAGGAGAGTCAGTATAAGAACATTCTAAGTTTAAATATTACATGAATTGACCTGAGCTTAGAGTGGGTAAATATGGAGTGTCCAAGCAGCCAAAAGAGATCATTCCCCAGCAATTCTGAGACAGACTTGATATATTCTGATAGGAAGGTTAGGGATAAGTGACAGCTTCATGGCTGCCATCTTTTTTTCTTTAAATAGGTTTTTTCAAGGCTGTCTAAAGGGAAGGAAATTTAAGAGTCAAAAAAAGCAGAATGAAATTATTCAGTCCCCAGAAGGAACAGAGGGAAGGCCTGTGATATATAGTAGAACTAAGGAGGCTTCTTACCACGAAGCAGTTTTAAGGATTGGAAACAGAACAAAATTAGGATTTGCTTTCATCTCTGGATACACAGAAAGAATCTAGCTCACATGCAAGATCTTCCTCCGTTTTCAATTACATATTTCCTGTACAAAAGTCTTTATGCCTTTTCTTGCATGAAGGCAATGGCATGTAATTTCATGTCTAATTTTAGCCTAACTGGATCTTCACTGTTGCATGGCAATCATTTCATTCCTCGCTGATTGGCTCACTATCTCATTACTGGCTCCTCAGTAGCCATGGCAAAGTCTCTTCTCTCTTTCCTCAAGCTTACTATGCCAACTTCAACCCTGCTTACCTCTTTTTAAGTAAACAATCTCACCTATTCCCTTTTTTGGAGGAAAAAAAAAGATAGAGGCTATCCAACATGAGCTTATTCTCCCTACTATCCCATGCTTAAAAATTCCTCTTCCCCAATTCTTTCCTTATTAGCTATGGGCTATGATGAGAATGCGGTCCTTCTCCTAACCAAAGGTAATCTCACTACTGGTCATCTTGATCTTATCTGCTCCTGTTATCTGTTAGCACCTTGCCTCCTGCATAATTTCCTCTCCTTCTCTAATCTTACATATTTCCTTTTCACCAGATTGTACCATCTTGAATCCTCAAAAATAAAAAAAAGCAACAATAACAACAACAAAAAAAAACCCATTCACTTGAACTAGTAATCAATCTCTCATTCTAGCTGTCATTCTAGAAGTCTTCACCATTTCCTGGTCAAATTCCTTGAAAGGATTATCTACACCATTGCCTCTATTTCCTCACTTCCACTCACCTTGCATATAGACTCAAACTACTCATTCTAAAGTCAATGGTTTCATAATGCTAAATCCAATGGTCTCATCAATTTTCATTGTATCTGAACTTTCTACAGTTTCTGACACTACTGTATATTCTCTTTCCCTTTAGACTGTGGACTCCATGAGAGCAGGGACTGCCTATTATCTTTCTTTGTATCCCCAGATCTTAGCACTGTGCTTTGCATTCCATAGACCCTTAAAATAAAAATGTTTATTGACTGGCTGATTCCTGCTATCTGCCCTCGTAGGAGGATAAAATCACAGATTCTTGAATCATTCAATCCTTCCATCAGCAAGTAGCTTTTAATCACCTATAATAGGGCACGCACTATGCGAGGCAGTGGAAATACAAGGACTGCCCTCAAGGAATGTTCAAAATGGTATGAATATATATGTATTGTTATTTAATTGATTAATATTATTACTCATTAATAAAGGCTAGCTGGACCCTGCAATGTATTTTAAAAAACAGTGGCTGATCTATTAAGCACAGACCCTTTCTGCTTTCTCCCTCCTACCTTCCTCAGACCCTGAAACTGGTTTTCACAAGTTTCTTATGAACTATGTTTAGGTTTTCTCTCTGCTTTAATTCTAATTCAGTTGACCTATCTCTCCAGGATATATATAGATATATATATATAGGTATATATAGATAATAGATGTAGATAGAAAGATAGATATAGATATAGATAGATGTACATATACATACACACATGTATATAATGTGTATTTTATATATATTTATGTATATATATTTATGTGTATACATATATATATATTTATGTATATATATATATTTATGTGTATACATATATATATATATATACATATGTGATATTTTATAGAAAACTCATTCAGAATCAATATATTTAGTAAATGGTGAAGTCATGAAACTGTCAGTAGTGAAAAGTATAAATATTAATATTCCATTGACTCTACTCATTGAAGTATTTTTGTTTTGCTTTGTTTTGTTTTCGTATTGGTCATTGTACAGAGTTGATAGCACTAAATTTGGTCATCTAAAGTTATGTTTTGGTTTCTTCCATCTTTTATTCAATTCTGGCTTGTTAAAATGTAGCATGTCCTGATGAAACCGAAAATTTGCTTGCAGAAAAAAAGATAGCATTACTATCATTATTATTGATGGTTAAAGTAATTTACACTTCTCTGAGTTCCATGAGATTTATAAGAATGCAAAAAGGGCTCCACAAGAAAGATAAATGATGAAAATGTTATCTATCAAGAAGAAAACAAATACATTGTGCAAGGGTATTTCCATGATGTAATATTCACTCTACCAAACATCCCACACATTGTAGATACTAACTAGTACCTCCAGAACAGATTGAAGAATGAGAAAGGAAAACAGGAAAGGAAGCAGACAGCTGGATTAGACAGTGCTATGAGTATTAGTGATGGGCAGACTTCAAAAGATTTGGAGGTTCAGTTTGGACAAGTGCCCAGAGATTCAAGCAAGGGCTTACTCCAAACCTTCCACAACTTCTGATTTTAAAAATTGGGGTAGGAATCTTATGAGACCAGACTTTTTAGTGTTCAGTACTGTGGAGTTTTTTACTGCCCAGAGTATAAACACATACATGCATGAATACATAAGGAAAATAAAACATTCTGAGTCTGAAAAAACACAGACAGTTCTGTTAATATAACAATAACAGTAGTTATTATTAGCATCCTATCATTTACTATTATAGCATATTTTAGGATTTTATTGAAATTTTATTGGTGTAGCAATATTCCTGTGTGGACAGCCCACAATGCACATTGGCCTCTAATTTCTAACTTGCAGATTTTAAAAGTTACCTGGGGGCAATGAGAAATTATTTGTCCCCAGTCACACAGCTAGTATGGTCACAGGCAGGACTTGAACACAGTTCTTTCAAACTTTAAGGCAGGACATCTATCCACTGCCATATTGCTTCTTCTAATAATAATAATAACATTGAATGTAACAGAAATATTAAGTGGAAAAATAGGATGGCAGGGTAGTGACTTCAATCGGGACCATTTCTTCTAGATAAAGATAAAAAAATGAGAAGGATGTGATTAATTTCAATTGTGATGATGATGATGATGATGATGATGATAATGATGATAACAGATCAGAACACTGACTGAATACTCTTGGAACCACCTGAAATCACTTAATTGAAAAAAATAGTAATGGCTGATGATAGGTATAGAACATTAGACTAGATGAATGTAACCAAAGGTGGTTTACCTTCAAATGGAACCTATGAAATGAACAAGATCTAACAATAGAATCACAAGGCCCTCCACAGGCAACCTCTATAGAAACTCAGCCAACAACATGCATTCCATTTGTGAAACAGATAAAATAAAAATCTTCATGTATGCATAGAAGGTTAAGT
Source organism: Phascolarctos cinereus (assembly GCF_003287225.1). NCBI lineage: Eukaryota > Metazoa > Chordata > Mammalia > Diprotodontia > Phascolarctidae > Phascolarctos > Phascolarctos cinereus. The sequence goes on along the minus strand of NW_027556402.1, from coordinate 51,292,165 downwards.
GTAAAAGAAAAATGTCAGGATAGTAACTTGTCTCAAGACTATTTTTATCTCAATTTCATAGAAAATGATGATGATGAGAAGAATAAAGTGTCACAGAAATCAACCACTGCCGAGTCACTTACAGATGACTTAAAAACATCAATAAATGGGCCCATACCAAATACTCATCAACTCTAAACTTCATGGAATAAAAAGTTCTAAAAAATAGAGAAATGTAGCTGAAGGAAGAAGAGCCACATGGGAGCATGGTAAATTGCATGTCATCACTGTTCTCCAGACTCCACCTACTGTTTCCCCCAAAATGCTTTTGATGAGCATATAGATGGGGGAGGGCAGGGATAAGGAGTGTCATCTTATTTATTCAACTAAAAAAAAGCAACGATTTTAGCCAGCTGCATAAAAGACTACTGAATATTAAGCACTAAATGGCAATAGTAGGATAGTGACTGCTCCTAAAAACATTTCATTCCACTGAATACAAAATGAGAAAAGCAACAGCAGCAGCAGCAGCAGCAATAATAATAATGGTAGGAAAGTGTAGTATATTGGCTAGACAGCTGACCTTGTTTGTCATGCTTCTAATACAAAGTGTGATTATTGGCAATTGAATTGACTTCTTAGGGCCCCCATTTACCTGTCTCAGACAATAAGTTATAGAGTGCTTGCTCTGTAATCTATTTCTACCTGAAATATAAAAATGTTATGCTAGGAGCTTCCCACAGCAATGAAATCACAGTTGAAGAAGAAGTCATGTCTAAATCACATATTTACTATTAATCTTTCTTTCCTCACAATTACTTTTTGAGGTAGGTCAACAGCTCTGTAAGTACATATTAAATAGATTTTTTTCCTTAAGAAATATTGGAATGATACCAATTTCTTGTTAACACAGCTGTCTACACTGCATCCTGATCCAAATTTAAGGCATTGTTAGTGATGAAGCTGCTATCATCATCTCTGAGTCCAGATAAAATCTACATGCTAATTCTAACCTATTTGCAAAGGCTTCCTCTCAGTAGGGGCACTATATTACTCTAAAATATGAACCATAGAAGCCACATAAAACTTTGCGAATTGGAACCATGGATATAGTTAGTAGATCTGGTAGAGCTAAGAAGAAATCTATGTGTGATTCTAACACAGAGGTGTGTTGAAGCCTGTTCCAACTGCCTTTCAAAAGCTGATTGTTAAATTTTCATTGTGAGCATTCACACCTTGGAAATCAGCAAATTCTACGATCGATTCTTGATTTATTTAGTTTAATTGTCTCTGCTTAAGAAAGTGGAAGATAAGATGCTAATAATTCAGGTTAAACTTAAAAGAGCATCCTATTTTGTTTTGTTCTGTTTTTCCAGAGAGCTGGTTGTGAAACATTTACTAGCACAATAGCATTCCTAACTCAAAATGCATCCTGGTTTTATTTCTCAAAGAATTTCCCCATAAAGTTCCCAACTTCTCAGCTTCCCTATTGCTCTCAGAGGAAGTCCTAGATTTGCAAGCATCAGATTTGTGATTGCTTTCAAACCTCTACTCTGAACAAATTTTCTTCCACTAATAAACCATATTATTCTTTGCAAGATGTTTCTTCTTCATTTTTGAAGAGGATCAATGACATCATGAGTGATGTCTTGATTTGTGCAGGAATTGGATTTAAGTGAAGCAGAGATGACAAAGTCATCAGCCTCATTCTCTCTTCCAGAGTTATTGATGTCTAGTGGCAAAAAAAGATGATGGGGGGAAGCTGGGCGGTACAGTGGATAGAGCACCAGCCCTGGAGTCAGGACGAACTGAGTTCAAATCTGGCCTCAGACCCATAACACTTACTAGTTGTGTGACTTTGGGCAAGTCACTTAATCCCAATTGCCTCACAAAAGAAAATGACTGGTGATGGCCTGGGATGTAGTGTCATTGTCATCTTCATTACCTGACCAAGCTCTAAGCATTCCACAGTGCCTACATAAGCCACCATCATAGCCATTAGAACAAATTGTTTTCATTCACCTGTTTCACTGGGGAAAGTCTTCACATGCTTGGGTTAGACACCCCAATTGTTAGCCTGATGGTTACCTTCAACTTGGTTTAGCCCATCTTGCCAAGAGGGTTTTACTAGGGTGTGGCTGCTGCATGTTACACTTTCTTAAACCCACAAGTGAGAGTTGGGTAAAAGGTGGACACCAATGGTGGATGAATAGCCCTGAAAAGGTCTTAGCAGGTCCTCACACCAGAGGTGCTAGTCCTCCCTGAACATCCATGGGTGTTCTTGCATAAGCAATAACAGAGGTGCTCATATTTAGGCTATGACCTTTTCCCAACCCCTACTGACACTACTCCCCACAAAAATTATAGACTCCATGTTTTCTCAGTATTTTTGTAGGCAAGGTATGGTCCCATTCTTCTTCAGAAAAGATGAAAAGTGATATTGACTGATTAATGACACACAGTGATCATGAAATACACAGGATAATGTTTGCAGTGTGGTCCCCACAAGGCTTTCTCCTGACAGACTGTAATCTGTGATCACAGAGGAAGGGCTCAACTCAGAGCAATTTGATTTATGGATATGTAGTTCCAGATAGTCCACACAGCAGGACAGGTGCACGACTAACATTCAAGCTATGTGCTATCACAGTGGGTTCTCTATAGCAGAGACACTGACCACGGATAGCCCATCTGAGTTGTGTAAACAAACCCCTGTGGGGCCCTTTAAATGAAAGACAGAACTTACACACACACACACACACACACACACACACACACACACACACACACTCCTTTACCTCCGACAAGGAGTCATGCCAATAAATAATGATATGTTAACAACTATTGACTCTGGGCACATGGAAAATTGACCTGCAAATTATCCTGACTCATTATACCCAAATGGCACAAAGCTGCTCAGCCTTCAGAAGACACCCATCACCTCATTGTTCATTGCTAATTTCAACATACATTTTGATTGAATTTTAAATGGCATTTAGATAGTACTTGTGGACAACATCTTTTTTCCTTCTTTTTTTTTTGGCTCACTGGTCATGATTATTGACGGAACAATTGTTCTTTTCTCAAAGTCAAAAGGGTCTAAGTTAATAAAAGATCAAAAATTAAGAAGTTTCCCTCTGATAATGCAAAACCAAAAGGATATTCTCAAGAAACACAAAACCTGTACCAAGACCTACTTTTCTTTTATGGTTCAGCTCTGGGACTTTCTATGGTAAGCCTTATTTGATATTTGAAAACTCAGCAAGTTGTGAGCCTCCATTGTCTCATTTTTTTTTTAAATTTGCTAAAATGAACTTTTCTCTTATTACTTATTGAGATTTCCTAATAGTATAATAATACCTATGGAAAGAAAAGACAAAAAAATGCAGCTCCCTTGCAGTGGAAAGAGCATTGAATTTAGAGGTCATTGGACCTGGATTTGAGTCCCAGGTCTGGTACTTGAATCTTAGACAAGAATGGGCCTTGGCTCTTAGACAAGTCACTCAACATCAGTAAGCCTCAGTTTTCTCACTCATAAAATGAAGGTGTGAGACCAGTTGTCCTTTGAAGAGGTTCCTTCTACCTCTTTCTCTATGATCCTATAATCTGCTTCATCTCTCTTCACCTCACTTTTCCCATTACAAAGTTAAAAAAAAGGTAGAACTAGATGATGTATCCCTATCTTCCCTTCTACATAGAAATCCTATAATTACATCATCTTAACTATTTTAGCTAATGCTAGAGAATCTACACTAACAGAGAAGAAGAATTCAATTTCAATTCAATTCAGCAGGTATTTCTTAAGCAACTACTACATGAACTTTAGCTTGCTATGCCATTGTAATATAGAGAAAAATGAAGCCTAGCCTGCTCTCCAAGTTACATTCTCTTTGGGGTGGGAGGGGAAGGAAAGGAAGAATATGCACACAAATAAGTAAATTTCAAATGCCTACAAAGATATTTCAGAGGATCAGAAAAGGTCTTGTACAGGAGGTACCGTTTGAGCTAAGCTTGAGGAGGGTTATGGTGGAGGTGAGGATGGAATGCTCTTCTTAAGTGGCAGGCAGTCTGCACAAGGGCAGAGATGTTAGAGATGTATGTATTATGCATAGGAAAGAAAAGAATCCAAAACTAGCTCATGCTTTAAGTTTTGCAAAGCATGTTGCAAATCCTATCTCATTTGGCCCTCACAACAACTTTGGGAGGAAGATCCTATTACTGTCTCCATTATGTAGATGTGAAAACTGAGGTTAGCTGATTTGATCAGGGTGAAGCAGCTACTAAGTTTCTGAGTATGGATTTGAACTTGGGTCTTCCTGACTCTAGGTCCAGTTTCTATTGACTGTGCCACCTAATTTCCTAATAAATACAGGTAATATATATAATTATTCTGTGTATGTGGTTACACAAGGTATACACATACATATGCATGAGTATGTACATATGTGTGTGTTGTGTATATGTATGCATAAATGTATATGTGTAAATCTATTTATATACATATATGTATATATGTGTATACACATATATACATATATGTATATATGTGTATACACACACACACACACACACACATATATATATATGTATCTATCTATATATACATATATGGAATAACAAAGCAAGCTTCTGTAATGTGTGTAACAGAGCAATACAAAATCAATTTGGAAACATAGGCTGGATGCAAAGAGTCAGAGAAGTTGATGCTTTATCCAAAAAGCAACAGGAAGACACTAAAGACTGTTTGAGCAGGAAGTGGTGTTGTTAGATTGATGCTGTAGACACATCACTCGGGTAGCTACGTGAAAGATAGATTGGAGAGGGAAGGAAGTGAAGTCCAGAAGAATAATCAGGAAGCTGTTGAAGTAGACCAAGAAAGAGGTGCTAAGCATACGAACAAAGGCAGAGGTTGCATCAGTGGAGAGAAGAGGGCAACTGTGACTGATGTTCTGGAGAAAGGACAGCTAAGACTTGGCGACTGATTGGATACAGGGGATTGAGGGGAGAAAAGTTTATGTAACTTTATGGTTGTAAACCTGGGTGATCAAAAGATCTTGGTGCCATCAATTGAAACAGGTAAATTTGGAGACTGGGAATAATGTTCCTTTTTCTTTTTTTTTTTAAACTAGAGTTAAAGCTTAATTAGCATAAGGAAACCTTCAATGCCTCACCCCCATGAACAGACTCCTTATACCAAAGTTCATAGTTGCTTGGGGACAGTAAGAGTTAAAGGCACTACTCCAGGCTCACATGGTCCATTTGTGTAAGAGGCAGGATTAGAAGCCAGGTCTTCCTGACCAGCTCTCTATGTATGTGAAATACATGCAAGTTCCCTGAAGTAGAAGATTATATCTTATATCTTATATCTTATATTTTTACTCCCCTGAGTACCTAGCATAAAGCATTAAACAATCAGAATGTTCAGCAGAAAACTGCTTGATTTAATTAATTAAATTAACTACTTTTAATCTCTTTCATTTCCTTCACTAAACACACCAACCAGTAAACAGAACCAACCATGAGAGAGCTGATAAGAGAGTTGGCCTCAGAGTCAGGAAGACCTGAGTTCAGTTCTTGACTTTCATGTCTCTATGGAACTGTGAGAGCTATCGAACTTCAGTGTTCCAGATGACTCTCTAACACAGTAAGCTGTTTAATAGGTGCCCAGCTGTGTCAGCTGAGGGAATTTCTTCACAAGACATCCTCTACACAGATAAAGTCAGAGGTCTGCCTCAAAAAACAAAACCATTTTGTCAAATCAGCTGAGAGTTGTGGAGTTTGTATTTGCTTTTGTTTTGAGATTTGCTCCCTATCATCATTCTCCTTGTTGGTGTTCAGTTGTTCAGTTATGTCCAACTCTTTACCCCAGGGACCACACCGTCAATGGGGCTTTCTTGGCAAAGAGACTGGAGTGGTTTGCCATTTTCCTTCTGTATTGGATTAAAGCAAAAAAAAGTTAAGTGAGTTGCCCAGGGTCACATGTCCAGTAAGTGTCTAAGGCCAGATTTGATTTCAGGTCTTTCTGACTCCAGACCCAGCACTATCCACTGAGTCACCTAGTTGCCTCCATCATCACTTTTACTCCTTCCCTATTCTTGAGTAGGAAGTCAAATGAATCGAGAAATAAGCAATTAGAATGGAAAAGGAGACAAGAAGAATCAATGGTCCATAAACTGGGTTATCATTCCCCTGAATAACTAGAGGAAATGATTGTGAAGATCACCTATCCATTCATTCAACAAATATTAATGCAATGCTAAGTACATGCAAGGCACAAAGGCTACAGTACTAAGGAGCCCTTCTAACTCTAAATCTTAAGACTCTAGGATTCCATGGTGGAAAGTGCAAATTATGCTGTATTCATGCATCTTAATACCAGAGGAGATAGCCAAATAGTTGGTAACAAGACCAGTAATTCTGCCACATTTGTTTCTCTTTTCCTTTATTGTAACCTCTTTTATCTCCTTCTAAAGTTCAACGTAGTGAGGAAATAAATCATATCATAGAACAGTTTAGGCTTGTTTGCTTTGCTCAATACTAAATATTACCTAGTCAATAGGATTTAGATTCTTGAAGAAAATTCCAATCTTCAAAATCGGAAATTACTTTGAAACAGGACCACCATGCTGGAATGCTCAATGTTTCAAAAGAGCAATAGCAATAAGATTATGGATAATACATTCTACCAAAATTTGAGCCGTTACTTACACAGCAGTTTCAAATTTACAAAGCAATACAAAAATTTCATACATAACATTTTTATTAAAGTATACAAACAGTATGAGTAGCTTTGACAATTACTATTAACAGGATTGTAATTTCTGAATTCCATATATTTTAATTAAGACACTGATAAACAAGCAAGTGCACTTATTATTAGAACAAATTTCTCTTAAATTCCAATCTTAGCTTATTAAAAATATAATAAAAGACTTTTTTTTAGTTTAGTATGCAAGAATTAGATTGTTTGACCTCTCTTTTAATGACTTAATTAGTTGTACTAAAGCCCAGCTGGGCCTCTGCTGACAACATAGCTAGATATTTCAATCAGACTGTGTTATGGAGAATAAGTAATAAATGCTACCTTGTCGCCATCCAGTCCCAAACCAGAATGCATGCTGGTAATGCTAAATTTGATCAGTATGCCTCATATTTCAATTAGTCGTGGTCTGAATCACGAAAACTGTGTAATGTGTATGAATTCCTGATATCAGATACAGAGCTACAGACTCCCACAGTTAGGACCCATTGAGTTTGCTTTTATTAGCAGCCAATTAATGGCCAAAATCTGCATCGCTTTTAAAATTTATAACCCCTCTTCCAGCTGCATCCATGGCTTCTACTATACTATACACAATCAGATCCATATCATTGTCGCAAGGCAAACAGCTGCAAACTGTATTCTGTCTGCAGAAGTAAAAAATCCTTCCATACAGAAGCTTTTTTTAACCTCTTAGAAGTTCTTTTCAAAGCCCAGCAGCACCCGTCACTTTGCGACAATGAGCGATTTAATACAGAAAGAAAGAAATCTACACCAAGGTAACCTCTTGGGATGTGCTAGGTTTTCAAACGAATGAAACCCTATCACTTTGGCATCGCACAAGGGCAAGAAAAGCCACTTCTCCTGACCAAGGCTAAGAAAATATAAACATATAAAATCTGACCCTCATCCAAAGTTAACTCATTCAGGTCTAGGCAGTCATGAAACCAACATGGATGGCGTGACATGAGTTTAATATTCCAAGGAATGTATACAGATGAATGGAACTTGAACTTACATGCAAAAGCCATAGAGGGGTCCTTGCCAAAGGGGCAGGGGACACAAAAGACTATAATGCTGCATCCCCCATTGAGGAAGGTTTTAACATATACTGTAATATTTCTAGACAATATTTTCAGAAACCAGACTCTCTTTCTGATATACGATATGGCAGGAAATTTTGGCGTGATCAGATTTGGTCTGAAAACATTACGGCTTTCTGTATTGCTATTATCATGACTAAAAGCCTGATCAAGGCATATAGGGCCTCCGAGTATAATTTTAAGTCCCTTACCAAGTACAAAGTGCTCAGATTTTGTGCTAAATTGTTTTTATTTTGGACACTGGATCATAAAACTGTTATATGGGAAAGATGTGAAATGTTTTAAATTCTTCTTTCTCCTTTTTGTCCACTTGGTGGATGAGTGGGTGAGAGCAGAAGTTTTTTTTTTTCATCTTTTTTATTTAATAATAAAAGTGGGAAAGATTGAATAATACAGGCGAATATAGTTCACCTTGCTAAGTGATGATAATCTGTCCACAGTACTGCAGGTGGAAAAACCAAACAAACAAAAATATTCATCCAACTGCCACAGAAGGCAATTTAAAAAAAAAATCAGAGAAACTGCTTCCATGTCTATTCAAAGACAATAAAATCTTTTTTTTCCACAAAATTCAACTGCTAATAACCAGCATTCTTTCTAACTGCTTAAATACTGTAGTAAGACTGGTAATACCACTGTGAAATCATAAATGAGTACTTCAAAGGTATTGTATCTGTTACAAATTTAATCTTCCTTGCTTTGTCACAACTGATTTCATCCCCGCAACTCTGAGATGTGCCATAACAACATTTTTGTTGTCCCAGACAACCTGAACCAAACTGTTAAATACCTGTCTGATGCCCCAGAATGATCCCTACAAGAGATGCCTGTGGAATCTCCAGCACTAGTCTGAAAAATCTGCAATTACTCTGTTCCACTTAGTAAAGAGAGAAACAAGTTGGTTTTACAATGTTGATGAGGCACTGGCATTTTAATGACAGAAACAGAAAACCTGGGCAGCGTTGCGTACATAGCCTACCCTTAGAAACTCTTATTTTCAATGGAATACAACATCAAACTTTTACTTTACATGAATTTATATATTATTTAGCTTTCATGTTATATAACGTATTTTCCCTATGGGCAGAAGCATGGAATTCATTTGTATCACAAGTCTGGGATAGAATAAGAAGTTGGAGGATGTATAATAATTTCTGTCCAGATGCTAAAGTATGTTTTTTTTTCTATGTGATAGCAGGTTCTGTAAATCACTTGCAAACCATGAGTTTTACTCCCCCTCAGCTGTGTTTGTAAATTATCATAAAATAATATTTATATATGAAAGTTTTTTTTTAAAAAGTTTTAGTTTATCAGCACAGGGATATTGCTGATAACTGCCTAATTGGCAAAGTTGTTGAAATGAGCAATTGAGAAAACAGATCACTGAGGTTTTGACATAGCTTAATCAGAAATACTAAGATAAAAGCCAATCCCTCAGGGCCATTGTATTTGCACCTCTCTGAGAAGGATTTGGGGTACACAAACTAATGATGCCACTAATAATATGCAATTAGTGCACACCACACAACAGTTCAACCTTCCTTTTATGTTGAATGTGAAATTTCCTATCTGAGGTGTTTTGAAATATGTTTCTCATGAAGCAGTGTATCATAAACATATAACACTAGTCTGATCAATTTGAGTATACCTGAAAACATTTCGAATAAAAAATATTTAATTTGTAGGTTTTGTTTATAGAAAGACCAGACCAAAATGTGTAATGTCAGTGAGAAGGAGTTTTTACGCGCACCTATTTCTTGTGGAACCTTTAGCCTAAGCCAAAGATTCATATTCCTCCTGTAATACGTCACCGTTAAAAATGTCTGTGCTGTGTGAAAATGTAAGCTGCAAATCTGCAGGGAGATGAACAGCTTAAAAGATGATACAAAATCACTTCAAAAATATCTACCGATGATCTTATTCATGTTACTCTGTTGAGTTAAATATGGATCTTGTTTATCGGAACCAGATACAAAAATTCTACCCAGAAGGTTATTAGAAAATAAAATTTTAGATTATCCAGATGGCCAAGCAGAGAAGTAGCCTTATTTGAAAAGACTTACTTTGTTTTGTTCTGTTTTCTTTAATAAACCATTCATATATTTATGTTCAAAGCTCGAATTAGTACAAGTTTTAATACATTGTGAAACTTGCGTAGCAGGCAGTCCATTACACATGTATTAGAGATGCCCATATGCAATCCACTCATGTGACTTTTTCTCTGCCATTCATGAATTATGCAGTTATCCCTGACTCATGAAAATGAAAGTGCATTAACTGCCCACTGCCATGTATTGTCTCTCCTGTGTCCTTGTGCATACATTTCGATGGTCCATTATTCATTTTGTTTCTATGAGTGTGTAAATGCATGTGCATAATAGAAGAATTTTCACACTAAGGTGAATACAAACTCAACACTTGTTTGTGAATGTGCTTAGGTTTCATTATAGAGAATCAATTTTTAAAAATACACAGGCATTGTTGATGCCACAATGGGGGGGGGGGAAGATCTGATAGGGCTGATGGGAAACAATAGATGGAATTCCCTCCACATAAATAGTAAAAGGTAACCTACATCTGAAGATGTTGGTCTATAAATTTGAAACAAAGCCCTAGTCAAATAAAAGCCATATAACCAACCACCTACAGCTGCTTAAATATTGGAGGGCTCTTTTTCCAAGCTTTGTGCCTAGTTAAAATCATTCCTTTCAGCATTGATTGAAATCTAACTCAAAGGCCATCATGAACATTTCTCACCTTTAATTTTCTAAGCTTTTGTCTTTTCTCTATAGTACTTAAAAGATATTTAGATGACCACAAATTACAATTTCAGTACAAAGTCAAGGCCAAAATATACAATAGATTCTCCTGGTGAACATTTGAAAAATACTTAGTTTCATTTTATCAGTGATTAGATTATTACAAGCTTTAAATGAGCTAAAAATTCTAAAAACAAAAATGCCAACAATTTGTCAAATATCTGGATATCTCTTCAAATAGGCCTTGTTATTTTGCTTATGAAGTATGCATAATGATTTCTGATATAGGATACAGTAGGGATTTCTAGCATTTTATGTTGTGCCTAACATACCAGAGTCGTACTTTTTGGAGTAATCCTTTGTAATAAAAAGGAATAAATTTTGTCAGATATATGGGTTTTTAGCAGTGTGTAATAAAGGTTCTTAAAAATGTTGCCTCAGGCAATGAAAGCAGGATTTGACTTCTTGAAGAAAACTAAAGTAAAATATTTTTCCCACACTATAGAATCTAGTCATTATTTTTATTATAAATAGTCATGTTCTTATACCTGACTTGTCTGGGAATAAATATGTGAGTTCAAAATTTCCAGTTCAACATTTCCATTTTAAAGTCACCTTTACACAAAATATGTTTAACCATTATATTTACATAAAATGAAATATAACTATTTTGTTTCTCCAATCTTGAAATGTATTTGATAATTCCAATTAAACTTGTTCTATTTTCTTTCCTTATATGAGAAATCAATTGGCATCATTAATACACTTTACATATGAATAAAAGATTTTGATATATTACTTCTACATAGGCATGTGCAAGTTCAAACAGAACATTACTTCATCTTTTCCTATTTCCTCTTTTTTCTTTTTTTGTACTTTAATTCCTTTTTAAAAATAAACTTTAACCTTTAAAAAAGTATACCCAATGGTTCTGAGGAAACCATTCTTTATTATATATTTGCACAATCAGTTTTATTCACTTAATTATCATTTGTGATTTGGTGTATTTCTGCAGATAATTAATAATTGTATATTGTCTAAGTAGAGATTTCTAAAATGATGCCGTTTCTAAACAATGCTATTGAATTCTATATACTTGTGAGTTGTAATGGCTTATCTTTTTTTTCTTTTCCTATGGAAAAGGAATACATCTGAAAAGCTAAGTGAAAAAATCACAGCTTGGGGGTTATTTTCAAATTCAGTAAGACAATAAAAAATGCAAAGGGGGGGAATGTTCAAAACTCTAATTTATATTACTCAACGGATGCTATTTTCCTGCCAACTGAATCTTAAAAATCAGTCCATTAGCTGCTGAAGTATAGCAGAGATATAATGTGTTAATCTCTGACACATAACATCTTTTATGCATATAAGCTTTGTTTAACAAAAAGCCTTTTTCCCAAGGCAATAAATACACTCAAGAATAATTTAGGATAAATGTAAGGTTGCATTACTATCTAGTACATTCACTTAAATCACAAATGAGGTGTGACCAGCAGAAGGCACTGTTACAATAAATATATGTAGATAGATACTACTGCTCATTTACGAAGTGGTTCAAAATTGAGATTAAAGTTCTGTGAAGTTTTCTCAGTATTATTGTTGTTTTACCTATACATTCAATTCCTAAGCGATCCTTGGATGTAAATCATTTTGCAAAAGTGGCTAAAATTTTTGGGAGGCTCCTTCCTTTGAATTATTTTCTTTAATAACAGCCCATCTGGACTACAATATTTCACTTTTGATCTGTTAATTTCATAAGAGAATTACATATTGGCACTTACCAGGTTTCATACTGCATTTAGAGATCAATATTGTCAGGACCCTAGACTTCCACTGTTGGGTAGCTAGGTATTTCATCCACAGTAGGTCAGCCTGCATAATTCACTTCCAAACAAGCTGCTAAAATCAGGCTGATTAACCTTTAGTGGTTTGATCATCATTTGGTAAATGAATGCCGCCCTACTCTTTAAATGGAGCTATTCTGGGTACATTAAAATACCCATAATTAAATCTCCGCCCAACATTACACTTAGCAGTGTTATTTAGCTTATGTTAGTACACAAAATATCTTGAATGCCTCTCCAAGTTTACAAAATCCATGTTAAAGGGACCAGCATTGAAAAAAAAAAACGTTACAGCATGTTTGGATTTTTGTATTTCAGAATCCTGACTACTTTATCTGAATTACAGATTTAGAGCTTTGTTATGTGTGGTAGTTATGATAATATGATCACTAAAGGCACAGAGACAGGGAGACTCAAATCCCTTTGAAAATCCCTTTCTCTATTTCCTACAGCTGCTGCAGGAGTTTAATATCTGATCGAATGATGAAAAAGTACAGGCCAAACTCCAGTTTTAATAAAATTTTTAACAGGTCTACATATAGTTATGAAAAATGTTATTTGCAATGCCAATTTTTAATAAAATTTTCTTAAACCAAAGAAAAAATCCCCAAGGGGAACCTGATATGAATGTGTTTTTTCATATGTACTATTTAAGGCTCTTTAAAGGTTATGAAAGTGACTGGTAAAATAAGTTCTTTTATATACAAAAAACCTGAATGCACTCATACTTTTGCATTTTAATCAAATAAATAAGCAAGGCTTTCAGTTTTGTATATGGGCTCAAAAACAAATATTATCACTTTACATAGACAGCTTTTATTGTTAGCAGTAATAATTCACATATTAAATAATAACCCTATTTTAAACAAGTCGTAACCCTACTAACACATTTCATGCATTTCCTAGTCCCAACTGTTCCGCTCTTGGAAATAACTCTGTTTAGTATAAATTTTTGCATTTGGTAAATCACCTTTCATTTGACAAACAATACGTAATTTGGAAGTATAGTGGTTTTTTTTTTTTAAGGGAGGGAGAATTAATGAGAGGAACCATTCTACTATTCATTAGAAGAAAAAAATAAGCCAGTGTCATTTAACCCAAAATTTCACTTCAAAATTTTCTAGGAATTTTCCTGTATGGTGTTTGAGGTTTAAAATACACCACATGTCAGATGAGGGTTATCATAGTCAGGACAGTCCTATATATACAGAACTGTAAATCCTTGTTTATCCTAATAATACTGCCTAGAAATAAAGTCACAAGTTAGCAAGACCTTCCTCCATCCCAAAGTATTTGTATTTACAGGGATAGTTTCTGACCAAAGAAATTTGAAGCAACATGTTCACAATAGAATAGAAAGTTATACTTCTATTTTTAATTTCCTATTGGTAGCAAATGAAAAAATCGAAATGATACTAAACAGAAACAACAGATTCTACTATAATCTCTATGACGTGTGAATTGACATTTTTGTTAGAAACTTGGGCCAGGGCAACATTTGTGATGTTATCTTTTCTCACAATTATTTCTCAACTCCTTTTATTACTTTTGATGGTTTCAGTACATTTGTAACTGAAAATGTCGATACTGGAATGTGCTTCTAGATATTACTACTTAAACAGAAGAAACTCCAGTGAAAGATCACTGACTTGAAAAGTATAAGCAAGGATCACTGGTAGAATGCCTACAATAAAAGATAATATCCCTAAAATATACATATATGCATATGCATGGTTTTTTCCAAAATATTCAATTTATTTCTTAAACAAAATAGATAGAAGAACTATGTTTTTCTCTAAGTGTGAGGTCATGATTTTGCCTTGTTCTATGCTTTTTGTCACCAACATGAATCCTGAAAGGAAACTGAAAATGGGTGAGCCTCTTGGTTCAAAATTCACTGTCTTACTATTCTCTCTCACTTATAGACATAAGAAGACATTGTGCCAAATTTGGTTAATCTGATTTTGTCACTTTACTTTTTCTTCATTCCTATTTTAAAGGATGTTTGGGGATGGGGGTGGGGAGGTCAAATTTCCAGTGACCCTAATCAGGGGATTTGAAAAATTTTGGAGGAATCAAAGTAACAAGAATGGATGAAAGAATAATTTATTGCTGTGACTATTTCCCCCCTTGATTTCTGCATTGGGATTACTGTGGATTATCTCCACCCAAACCCTTTTTTCATATCCCTGGGGACACCAAGTGGCAAACATAAAGTAGCTTTGAGTGGCAATTCAAAAATCCTACTGTAAGTTCCAAAAATTATAGGTGTAAAGAATAACCAGTCATCCCAATTATGACAGTGGTGTTGTCAGATATATTTTAAATTTTTGAGTGAAGCAAGTCCTATGTGCTTTGGGACACACACATATATGTGTATATACACATATGTGTATGTGCATTAATGCATGTGTGTGTACATATATGTATACATACATGCATATGTCAATATTTCAGAAAAATACATTTGTCTTCAAACACTCTTGCCCTCCAAAAAGAAGCAGTTTTGACATATATTTAATTTCTCACATTTTATATCATATTTTATAAATAAAAAGGAGAAATCCAATCTTTTTTCTGGCAAAGATGTAGCAGCTATCTTTTCAAGGAATAATGTCTCCATTAGAAAGAATAAATTAATAAATTGATTTGAAAATAGATCAAGTACATAATTAAAAATACTTTCTACAACAAAAAAAAAACTTGTTTCCTGTACATACAGGATTCCAATAAGCATTCTATTGACTACAACAATAAATATAAGAAAGTATCCAATGAGTATTATTCCAACAATAAAAATGGCCATACAGATACTTTATGGGAATTTCAATTACACTTTTTAATGAATCAAACCTTTGTTTCCTTTTATTGAAATAGGAATTGAGGTCTATAGAAGTTAACTCCCTTCCCTACTATCAAATGCTAAGAAATATAATAATGCTATTATGATAGCATTATAAAATACAAACATATAGACTAATGGCTATGTAAAATAGCATTTATAAAATTAAGTCTGTGAGTAGATGTTGGAGCACATCTAAAAGTAATTTTTTAAAATATTTGCATGAATCATTTTGAAAAGTGATTTATAGGTGACTTTAACTAACATTGTTCCTCCCCTCCACATTCCCAACTATTAAAACATGAACTCATGTTTGAAGTTTATGTAAGGTACTCAAGTTTGAGAATTTTTTAGCCACAAGTAAATCTTCATATTCAAAATGGATTTAATATCCAAAATTGTGAATTCTTAGTTTAGGTTGGCAAATAGTATTTAATGATGCTTGCAAGGTAAGAGGAAAAAAGTTGAATATATTAGAAAAAAACATAACACCACCAAACAGCAAACAATATATTTATAACGGAAGATAAATATTATATATATATATATATATATATATATATTACTATATATTATGAATATTGTATAAACAGTATATTTGATTAGCTTAATGCTTGAAATTAACATCTCTAACTTTCATAACGCACCTTTAACTTTTGTTCCACAATGGGTAATATAGAATTTTTTTTAATCCATTTTTGCAGTGGTTAAACCTTTTAGAGTGTGTCCCCCAAATTTTGAAATGGTGACCAAGAAAATACCAAATAGTTTGGGTTTCAGGTTAATGCATTTAACAGCTCCCTCTTTCCTGTGAAAAATCAAACTTAATATGGTAAAATGTGTGAAATGAGTAATATGATGTGCCTTTTATTCATGGGTATAGTATTTTGCCATTTTAGTGTATTTGGCTCCCCCTTCCCAATCTATCATTGTTTCCGAAGATTAATAATGTGAGATGCTAGCAAAAGCCATGGTTACAGACTGATAATCCAAGATTACTGCTTTTATTGTTAAGAAACTAGCTTCAGTTAAAATTTATTTAAAACACTGCATTGCATTTCCCAAATTGTATGGATTCCATAGTTTCTATGGAAACCACCTATGGTATTTTTCAACTATGAGAGACAAGAAAGTCTGTTACTATTATTTTTTCCACAACTTGATAATAGGATCGGTCAAAATATTTACATTTTTAACTTGGTATAAAAGATTCAACTAGAAAATCTTTTAGAAATTAAGCTAACACATGAACATGAGGGAAAAAATTAATGCATCAGAGAAGGTATGTTTTAATTTTATTAATTAAAATCAAGTTCATTTCTTCTTGTATACATAGAAAAAATTTAGAACAAATTATTCATGGGCATCAAAGGGTTGCTGTAGGTACAAGGCACTGAAAAGTGCATTAACTGAAATTGTGCCTACATACAGTTCTGTTCTTTCCCCTCAACATTAACTTTCCTAGCCCTTGAGAGATTCAGTTTGGAGATTCATTGAATGTTTCTTTCCTCATCATATTTTTTTTAGCAAGTATAACTTTTTTATGGCTTCAAGATTTCCAAGAGTTTTATAGTTGCTCTGTTTTTATTATCCAAAAATAATTGTACCTGTCTGCTCTGATTTCAGAAAGTCAGTGCATTTACACAAAGAAACAAATTCAGATGTGGCTATTCAGATCACAAAAGAATTCACAGATGATTTCTGGTAAACAAAGTCTTCCGTATTTAAGTGTTTGTTTATAGCTCTTTTGACAGGCTAGGACGGCAAAGAAAGTTGAAGCTCAAGTGCTTGGAGTCACAGCCAAATGAAGATTAATCAGGAAGAAAGATAAATCATCCCTGGCATTAGAATGCAAGTTAAAGGTAATAAATGACTCAATTAGCAAAAATTTAATTTGCAATTAATTTTTCAGGACAGCATCGAAAATGTAAGAGGAACACCTGTAGACAGTCTTGTCTATAGAATTCTTTTAGGTCTTAGCTTTTAAAATATGGATTCCGAGATTCTGAGAGGATTCCAGGCTCTTCAGGTATGTACATATGGATTGCTTTAAAATGGAAGAAGTGGAAGAATGCTTTGTCTTTACATCTGAGGGTGGATATTTCCTGCTCCCAAGCTTAGTATCACACTAACTTAGACACTCTAGATCAAAGTTTCTTGGTCAGAGTCTTTGACATTTATTTACAGAAAACCATGCAGAGCAGCAATGAGATGGAAAATAAAAGCTGTCATTGTTTTACCGTATGTATGTGAAAAGAACCTATTACTCTACTATTAAGACATATGCAAACCTCTTACAAAATATATAATTTGTCCCTTTATTTTTGGATGTAGGATGAATAGCATTGGAAGGCAGTGAATAGCAGAAAGAGAGAGAGACAGTGAGAAAGATAGAGACAGAGAGACAGAAAGAAAGGCAGAGAGAGAGAGACAGACAGACAGACAGAGAAAATCTGTAAGTAAACTTTGTCTTCAGTAGATGCCCAGCTGTTACTAAATTCTAACTTTATAGATTTGGGAAAAAAAAAACACAGATGAAAAAGAGAACTGCACTTAATAATAACAATAATCCTCTTAACCAGTTAGTTATTACCAAGAGCAAAGTATGCTATCTTAGGCATTAGACACTAATGACAACCTTTTTTTTTTTAAGAATTATTGGGGAAGTTTTTAGAATTTCAGTTTACTGAAATATAATATAGAAAACATGATTCAAATGGTAAAGAACTCTTAAGATGCTTGAAGAGAAGATAGTAAAGTTAATTGTCTTTGGTCAAGAGGAATTTTTAAATACATGAATATTTCCATGCATCAATGTGCTTGGGAATATTTAATCTTCAGCTCAGTTCAACAGAACAGCTGTGTACCTAGTCCTGTGCTAGAAACAATGAGAGATAAAAAATATTCACTACCTTTCTATAATTTATAATTTCATTATAAGTTGGACGTTCTCTACCTGTTGCTATTAGGACTGGTAACAGGAAATGTATGGAATTTTGTTAAAGCAGTATGGGTATTCCAATACTAATTTTACAGATTAGGAAGCCAATGTCCAGAGAGTTCCACTGATTTACCCATAGTCCCATGGTTAGTAGCATCTCATTAAATTTTTCAGCTGAATTAGAATGATCATGCTCTTTTTTTGATCACCCAAAAAAGTAGTTTATATAAATTAAAATAAAAGTAAGTTCTAATGCAATATTTAGTGTTTCACCTAAATATTTTGAAAATTAATTTAAAGTTCATGAGTATTATCTATACTTTGTATACACAAAGAAGACCAGAATGGGTACCAAAAAAAGACATCATTATTCTTTCATTACATGTTTGTCTAATTTTTTAAGAAGCTTTGAAATATAAATCTTTATACTTCAGAAATAAACATTGCAGGTTTAATAATAAAAGAAAGTTGTTCAAAGGGTGAGAAATCTAAAAGAAGGGAGAAAAAATGAGTTCCTTATTTCAGTTCAATCATTTTTTAAAATGAAAGGTGGATTTAAATGGAGCTTTTAAATCAAGACATAATACACCAAAAGGACTATAAAAGACAAACACATGCATTAAAGGTGGCACACTTCAAAGTCAGAAGACAATTCATACCATTCTAAATCTTCCTTACCCCTCTCTTAGGACAATTTCTTTTATTTCAACACCATTCTATCCCAACATTCCATCACAAGGCTGAACATTCCATCAAGACTAGTGATATGTGACACTGTATTCAAGGTAGTACATTACATTCTCAACTATATACACAAACAATAAGAAAGCTACTGACTCTGTGAGGCAAAATGGCAATTCAGTTTTTCCTACGAAATTTTATTTTCCTGAAGAATGCAATGTTTTGAGACATATAAATCATTTTATACTCTCTGTGTCCATTTGTTTCTGATATTAATACGTAATTGTACATGTGTAGAGTTTTAGCATGTCCTGAGAATTTGGAAAGTGATTTACAGCCTGATTAAGAACATTACAAATTATTTGACAGGTGTGTAGATATCAGCTTTGCTGTTGTTGTTGTTCTTTGAAGTGACAGAACACTGTCCTGGATCTTTAAGGGAGGTTAAAACTGTTATCCATCACAGGATTTGCAATTCATCACGAATGAAGTAACATGAAACAAAAAAACCATATCAATTTCTGTTTGATTTTAAATATCTGTTTATGATTGCTATTTCACATAATATTCCACTGTGGAATTTCAAACTTGTTTTCAGGAGATCTGGTTTTGAAAGAAGAGTGTCGAATGATATAGGATATCTACTTTTCCTTTGCCTACTGCCTAGCGTTTTTTGAGGTAATGATTTTTGAAAACATAATCTGGTACATCTAGATGTCCATATTAAGTAAAACTATCATGGGAATCATTACAACAGCTTAGTGATGCAAAAATGACATTTTTTTTAATGGTAAAACCTGGAGACATTCAACTCTCATTTAAATTGATAATTTAAAAAAATGACATAGTTTTAGTTTATTGAAACATTTTGACTTCTAAATATATGAATGTTATTATGATTTGCAACCAAGCACTCTCTTTTTGAAATGCAAAAGATCTTTTTTTTTCTATTAAAAGGATAATTTTTCTTTCCTGTGCTAAGAAATTCTGTATGAGAAAATTTGAAACAAAACTTGCCAAAAGTTGAAAATTGTAGAATTATTTTTTAATATTTTGAACTGAATTTCAAAATGATATGACATGTAAAAAGTCAAGTTTAGGATGGATTCTTTTAATAAAAGCACACACAATAGGTTTATGGGTTCTCTCATTTAAGGATATAAAGGAAATTGTGTATGGGCAATATTTCAAAAGATGAGTGATTTCATCATTATACTTATTCCCTCCACATATTAGTCAACAATCTGCTTGGCATTTGGTAGCTTAAAAAAAAAAAGTCATCACCTGGTGGCCAATTTCCAGTGATGAGCTAAATGTATTAAACCTAATTAACAAATTAAAGTTATTATTTCATTTATAAATATACTAAAGTGGGGAATCACTCCCCAATATGATGGCATAAAATAGTATTACATGCAATTATGGATTACACTAATCAAGCATTAACCATTTGCCAAGTCATCACTGAAGTCTTCCTGAATTTTATTCTGTCACTGCCTCATACAAAAGATGCTTACTCTTCCATTGGTCAGTCAATAAGTCGACAGTAGCCTAGCATTTATTAAGCACCTACAATATGCCAGGCACTGTGCTAAGCTCTGGGTATATAAAGAAAAGCAAAAGACAGTCCATGCTCTCAAGGAGCTTATAATCTAAGGCAGGAGATGGTGAGTGGTGGGATTGGCGATCTGAAAATATCTATGTTCAAAAAAAGATATATAGAGGATAAACTAGGGATAATGAACAGAAGAAGGCATTAGAATTAAGAGAAGAGTTAGGAAAGGCTTCTCATAAAAGTTTTAGGTGATATAAATTAAGTAGCTAAAAGGCTTATATTTCCAATCACCTAATCAACAAATAAGAAAAGATTTAGGCATTGAATTTAACAGAATTTTCTAGATCTGAAAAATAAAGGGTTTGAACTAGATTGACTCCCACCTTTCTTCTAGCTCTCATCCTAGAATCCTTTAAGGTCTTCTGACCTCGAAGGTCCCTTAAAAATCTAGGATATTATGAGCTGAAGTGAGGTGCTTTATTATTAAGTTTAATGATTTATGATTAGAAGAGTTCTATATACTTGGTTAAAACAGTGGTGGCTGAATGAAGCGTGCACAGACACACACACACACACACACACACACACACACAACATGTAGCTAAGATTCTCAATTAAAATTACTTTGGCTAATTAATTCATCTTAAGGAACCAATGTCTTAATGTTGGAATTTCAGTTTGTTCAGAGACATATACTTTTAAAAAATAAGAATAACTTTTGGAATTACAAAATACCTCCCAAATTTTCAGTAATCTAGAACCTAACAAAGTTTTATCTGAACACTCTTTACAAATCTATGCAAAAATTGACTTTGCTTAAAAATATTACATAACCATTTTCTATAAATTAAGAAGGCTAAGCTAAAGACTCAGCTAAATCAGATAATTTCCAGAGCATTTAGATGAAATGTAAAGGAAGAAAACATATATATGAAGTAAGCAGATTGGTCACCATATCTTTCTCTATTCCCATATTAAAAAACCAGTGGACTCACTATATTTGCATTCTAATAACTCAATACTGGATTGTCATAAGAAGCAGAGATGACACTTAAAATCAAGACAGTAAGAGGAGCTGGACCAAACCAAATACGAACAGAAGAAATCCACACTCTAGACAACATAGTTTTAGAGGTACTGGATGATTAATTGCCAAGGTATGAGCTAAAAGAGGAAAATTCCAAAAGAGAAGAGAAAAGTTCAAAAACTACATCTTATTACAAATAAAATGAAAGGGAAGGTATTAGCAACTACCAGTTCATTGGCCTATTTTCACATCTATTAAAAAACATTAATAGTTCTTCTTCATTCTCTTTCTTTTATATATGCTAAGAGAATGCAAGGTTCCTCCCTAAGAAGCAGCAAGTGCAAGATGTTAGCTAAAAATATTAAATCAGTGTCATAGAGGATGGATTGCACAGAATACATATAAAAAAGGGTGGGGAGGCTCTCTAGATTCTCCTGTTGGGTAATGACCTTGTGCTGATTTCATCAAACCCTAGTCCACCAAATGAGATTCTTGGTCCTTCAAAATAGCAATCCACAAAAATACTGAGCAACGCACATATGAAACACAAAGTGGATCAAAAATTTCTATTGCCTGAATACGCGACGCTCAGCTGGATACATAGGTCATTGAGCTAAAACATAAGTACATATAACTTAGATAGTTCCTGCAAATAGCAATGAGGTGGGTCCAGAACTGAATAGAAGAGCAGACTATATTTTGTTTAAAAATCTGGTTTCAGGGCCCTTTTAATCATCTCAACTTCTACTTCCTATAAAATAAAACAACAGAATCTCTCTTTTTCTTATATCTTCATCTTTTTTTCTCTCAGTGATGAAATTGCTGCACATTGCTAAAAATCATGGAATACCACAAGCTCAGAAAAATTAAAACTGCAGAAGAGCCAACATGCAATAGAAAGATAACCTCTGGGGTTATGTCAGTATGCTATCGACAATGAAACTAGATTTTGTCATAAGATGAGCTAGGTGGCAATACGAATAGAGTGCTAGTCCTGAAATCAAAAAGGCCTGAACCCAAATCCAGCCTCAGACATCTGATTGCTGTGTGACCCTGGGCAAGTTATTTAACTTCCGACTTCCCTCAGACTTAGTTTTCCCATCTGTGAAATGTGGTTGCTAATAGCATCTCTCTCCCAGAGTTGTTGAGAAAACAAAATGAGATAACATTTGTCAAGTGTTTTGTAAACCTTGACAGCTATATAAATGCTAGCAATTTTTATTATAGTATCTTCAACCTGACACTCTAAGTAAAATACATTATAAAATATATGTTCAACTGGTAAGGGAGGTGAATTAGTCAGGAGGCAAACAATCCAAGCGTAATATCTGAATCCATAAGGCATCTAATGCATTGAGTGGTTTCTCTGGGGGCAGTTTCTGGAAGGACAGGGACAATAATTGCATAGAATGGGAAGCATGAAAAGGTTGTAAACAGTAATAGTTGGAAGAGTGCCCATACAGATGAAATCATAGCTCAGTTAAGATCTTGAAGCAAATACACTAAGAAAATCAGATCCATGACACCTATTTTAAAAGAAAAAATGTTGCTTTTGTTAAGAATTCAAGTCCCAGAGAATTATAAACCTGAAGGCATTATCAAATTGTATGCTTTTATTATATTTTTAGTTTTAAAATGTAGAAAGTATTATTGCAATATGTCTAGAAGTGTATAGCTAATAGAGCATCTATTTCTTTATCATCATCACCATTATTATTAAATTAACAAGCATTATTTTTTCTCCTTCCCGCTCCTTATCTATTGGGGGGTTGGAGGAAGGAAGATCAACATTCTTGTAACAGCTATGCATCTATTTTTTAATCAAAATATCTTTCTGGCCTAATTAACAGCTCACATTTCAAAATATATTTGATATTTTGGCATATTTCATGTATTTAATACAGTAAAACATGGAGAGAACACTAAACTTGCAAACTGAAGATCTGAGTTGAAATATCAGCTCCACTCCTCACTTGACATCCGACTAGGAGAAAATCACTTACTGTCTTAGGCCTGAGATTCCTTATCAGTAAAATTGAGGTAGTTCTTAACAGCACCAAACTATGGCATGGTACATTACGATAGAAAGGTGTACTTGGAACTAGAGGATGTGATTTTAAAGCCTGACCTTGGGTACCTCAAAATCTCATTGGGCCTACATTTCTTCATCCATAAAATGGGCTAAAGGACCTCAGCTCTAAAAGACTGTTGTAAATTAAGTGCTTTGTAAACTCTTGAAGTTATTGCAATAAGACAACAGATCTGCAGTCTTAACAATGTGAGTATTCCTCCTAATGACTAAGTTACAAGTCATCCAGGTTTGTCCATCCTGCAGGATGACTCTTCTCCATACCCGATCATAAGTTTGGCATGATTCCCCACCTCCAAAACATGCTAGGAGTCTTCTTTATGCTCTCCTGACATCACCCATTTACAAATGGAGCATATGGCTTTCCACTGGTTAACACTATCTCTTTTTCCCTTTGTTCTTGCAAAGGGCTTTTAATGATCGCAGAATTCTTTCTAAAACAAATATTTGTCCTCCATTTTCTTGATATCCTTAACAAAACGAAGATGAAGCCACCTGAAGATAGCAGTACACCATCATTAGCAGCCATCTGGAATCACCAGAAAAAGATTAGTGTCACAGAGATGAGGTTTTATGGAAGCAAGCAATGTGGGACTGTTGTGCAATTTCCTAAATGTAAATAACTGCCTTATCTCCTATTCTAGCTCCTCAATTCTGACCACAACTCATTGTCTATCTGAACAGCTGTTCAAAAATAATATATTGATTAGACTTTCATAAAATGATGTTTTTTCTAGATGAATGTCACATTTTGAACATTTTTTTATCTGTTTTGTTTCTTCAATACTGATAGCTAGACAAATCTCTGCTGCCATTAACACGGACAAAATGGCACAACTATTCAACAAGTTGGCTATATTCCCAAAACTACCCTCGGGGGAAAAGATGCAGATATCAAAACTATTCTTTTGGGTTCCATTTCTATTGAGCTATACAAGTCCATTTCAGGCCATGAGGTTTGTTTGTTTTTGATTTAATTCAATAAGCATTTATTAAGCATGTACTACATACCAGGGTTCAAATAGCTATTGGAGATACAGACAAAAATGAAAATAGAATCTTCCAGAAATGATTAGATTCTATTCAGATGATCATAATCATCATTTCAAACTTAAATGGGATGTAATATTTTGAATTAAATATCTTTAGAAATATACCTATACTTGAAAGCAATGTATATAATTAATTGTATACTTTATAAAAAAAAACATGTAGGAAATTTTTTATAGATTTTTTATAGATTTTAGTTTTATAAAGAATCCCTTTTTATATGTTCTGTGTGTACGGAAATAATCTTTAGGCAAAAAAGTGATTAAACCCAGAATAAACAAAAATAAATTTGTATTTAGGAAATGGCAAAATTATTCAATAAATAATTATGACAAAAAACTCCACTGATTGATTTTTTTTTAATTTTGCCCTAACAATTTTAAAATAAAAGTACTCATGAATGATTGTGTTAAAGGATCATACTAATTACAGCACTGTGTGTGTGTGTGTGTGTGTGTGTGTGTGTGTGTGTGTGTATGTATGAGCATATGAGGATTTCTATAGGTAGGGGAGAGAAAACAGAGATTGAATCTCTGACTTCATTGATACAAGTAACTCTCAGATGAGGAAATTCCTCTCTATCAATGCCTGTCAACACCAAGTTGCCCAGAAACTAACTTTCTTGCCCAGGATCATATGGCTAATATATGTTAGATGTGAGTCTTCAGGGCTCCAAACTAACTCACTGTCTACTATGCTATTCTGCCTCCATTAATGTATGTGAAATAAATAAAATCTTCCATATTATCAGATACATAAATACAGGACCACTGGACCAGAGACATGGTATAGGAAGTTGTGACTGCCTAAAAGAGTATAGTAAAATACTTACACATGTTGTATTCTTCCTTCTTGGTTTTAAAATAACTTTTGTTATCATCATCATCATCATCATCATCATCCCTATCATCATCATCAAGACTGAGTCTCCTTATCTTGCTCAGGCTGGAAATAAAGTGTCCACTTAAAGGCCTGATCCCCATAGCTATGGGAACAATGCTATAGCCAGCTTTATTTCCAACCTGACTAGTTACTTCACCCTGCCTCAGGCAACTTTGTGTCTCTCCAAATGCCTGGGGCTCACCATACTATTGTCAGATTGAGTGAAGATGCCCAATCAGCTTTAGTCCTGATGCAGTTCAGACAGAACTCCTGAGATCAAGGCATTCACCAGCCTCATCCTTCCAGCCTTAGGTGTATGGTAGTTACCATATCCATCAAAAATTATTTTAAACAGGGGCAGCTAGGTGGTGCAGTGGATAGAGCACTGGCCCTGGAGTCAGGAGGACCAGAGTTCAAGTCCAGGCTCAGACACATAACACTCACTAGCTGTGTGATATTGGGCAAGTCACTTAACCCCAATTGCCTCACTTTAAAAAAAAAATTATTTTAAACATCAAATGGGTAATGTTCCACTTAAAATGGACTTGGTTCCAACATTTAAGATAAAGGAAAACGTGGCTTAAGTGAGTGATATTTTTTTTCCTGAAATGAGAATAATTATAATTACAGGATTATTAGAACTTATATCTGGAGTGAAAAAAAATTATCCTGTATTGTTATATGTCTAATTATCTGTCTATATAAAATATAAAACTTGTGAATAGATATGTAACTTGTGAAAACTTAACGAGCTTGGCTTATTTATTCATTTTTCATTTACCAAAAAGTAAATAGGAGAAAGGAAATCAATTGTACTCTGGTCTTCTTATTTAGAGAAACATTAAAATATTCTCAATTATTATGTAAAGAAGTACTGTATGGGGCAGCTAGGTGGCACAGTGGATAGAGCACTGGCCCTGGATTCAGGAGGACCTGAGTTCAAATCTGGCTTCAGACACATAACACTTACTAGCTGTGTGACCCTGGGCAAGTCACTTAACCCCATCACTTAAAAGGAAAAAGGAAGTACTTTATGCTGACTATATGATACCATTCTAAATATTGAGAACTAGAATATTTATAACTTCTTGACTTGTATGACGCATAAAACAAAGTGTGTATGTGTCTACCTATTTTTTCTTTACTTTTAGAAATTTGCTCCAAAAGCCTCCTAGAGTTTACAAAAGTTTTTTTTCTTCAGTTTTGTATTTAGAATGCAATATTTTCTCGAACCATGTTTTGCTATTTAATTCATGAAATATGTTAAGAAACAATGGATTTTTAGAGTGTAATAAATAGAATACAATAATAGAGAGAACTGTTTACATGCAACAGAATGCCCATATAGATACCTGGAATACTACTTATTATTCTGTACATGTACATATCTATAGAAAATGATTGAACCAAAATGAGAACTTTATATTTGCTAAATATCTACAAAAGGACATCATGTCATTCCATTTAACATGATTCATTATTATACAGATTCAGACATATCAATAAGATACAAGTACTAGAGACAGAGACAGATAGATATGAACTGAAGATAGTGTAGGTTTTCACCTGGAGCCCACAGATTCCTTGGGAATGTTAGGAGATCCATAAACATGACTAGGAAAATATTTCATCATGACTTTCAAATACCTGGTTTCCTTTGTCACCCTACATATTTGATTTTATGCATTTAAAAACATAATTCTTAAGAGGTTTCCATAGGCTTTGCTAGGCTGCCAAATAGGCTTAGGATACACACCGAAAAGGTTAAAATGCCTGAAATAGAGACAGAGACACAGAAACAGAGATAGAGAGATGAGAGCAGAGAGAAAAAAAGAGAGACAGAGACAGACAGGAAAGAGAAGTGGGTTTGGTGTTGGAGGAAATACAATGAATTCTGGTTTATATGTATTGATTTGGAAATTACTATAGGACATCTAGTTGAAAATGCCTAATTATTCAATAAATGATGTGTGCCAATAGTTATAGCACAAAAGGAATATTTGTAGGCTATAAGAAAATGAAACAGTTTTCATCATGCATTTTACATTTATAATCTATTTTATCGGTGTAAGGAACATGTCCATAGGATTTCATTTTTGACAAAGTTTTGGGCCAAGTACATACTTCCCAAAGAGTGGTGTATAAACATATAGTATGGTAAAACCAAAAGATGAGGGCTGAGGGGAAGAGGCTCTGCAAGGTGGGACCTCTAAAAAACTACTATAGGGCAGAGTGGAGGGGAGTCACAAAATGTGGTGCTATGATTGGAATAAAGAAAGAGGATTATATGCTGCATTGGCCGAGGTATGCCAAAACTACAGCAGGGGCATGATGAGAACAGACAGAGGGGGCAGCTAGGTGGCACAGTGGATTCAGGAGGGCCTGAGTTCAAATCCGGCCTCAGACCCATAACACTTATTAGTTGTGTGACTCTGGGCAAGTCACTTAACCCCATTGCCTAGCCACAAAAAAAAAAAAAAAACAGAGACAGAGAAAGGGCCCGAGAAGGATAGAGACAGAGGGATAAAGAGATGGGCAGGATGAGGCAGAGAGAAACAGAGATAAAGAGCAAGACAGAGAGAAATAAGAAAGAGATAGAGACAGAGAAATAGAGACAGAGACAGGGGGAGGCAGAGAGAGACAGAGAGACCTGGGCCTTTGATTTCACTAGTGTGGGATAATTCTAGATTTGGTGATTCTGTCAACTTCTCTGAAACTTTCAGTCTTAGAGGGTCATCTTGGGGCACTTATAGGTTTAGTGATTTTACCATAGTCATTCAGAATAGTTTTGTTAGAGATAAAGCTTCAGTTCATATCTCTACATTCCAAGCAGGCTCCTACACCATACTTCCTCATCAAATCACATCTATTGGGATATATAGATATATAGAGATATAATATATACATATATATGTATATTTATGTACATGTATGTATATGTATGCAATTTATTAAATAAATAAAATATAAATATACATAATATAAAACTATACAATTTAGACACTTGATAAATTTGAGTTAGCCTATTAAAGAATACTGAATACCTACTCAGGAATACAAATAGAATATTAGGTCATTGAGGACAGATTCCATTTTTATTGCTGTATTTGAATCCCCATAGTTTAGTAGTTCCTGTCACAGTAAGTACTTAATAACTACTTGTAGGTTGATTGTTCTGTACCCCAGGGATAAATGCAAGGTGATTAGAAAATAGATTAGTGGTACATCTTTTATATTTAAAATAGCTTCTTTCAAATACTAATAACTAACATGTTTTTTTCAAGAAATTTCCTATGATCAAGCTCTCAGATAGAAGACTTATCACTGAAATCATTCATAAAATGTAAACTTTTTATGTAAAATGGCTTTTATGAGCATGTTATCGTGTAATTTTATGTAAACTTTCTAAATTCAGATAAGCTGTTTGGACAGTTCTTCAGTGTTATTACAAATCGTGGTTCAAATTTATTCTCAGCAATAAATTCTAACAATATCTGACACAATGTTGAACTTGCACTCCTCAGACAGCAGAGTGTATGGAAGATGGCACTAATCACCATTTATATGATACTTTCCCTCTGCAAGCTTTTTATAAAAATTAATTAATGGGAGACTATTGTATTCCCAGGAAGAGGAAACCCACAAATTTCTGTGAGTGACTACATGAAGAATAGTCAAAACACGCTACATAAGAAATGGTTATATAGCATCATAGCTTTTCAAATACATGACCACTCCTGGATCTTATAAATAATAAAATTATTTAATACAATTATAGATTCTTAATCTGTAAGACAGTTTAGTATTCACACAGAATAGAATTTGATAGTGAAAAACAGCCTTAAAGTTCAAGTAGACTAATTCCTTCAATCCTAAAATGAGGAAACTGAGGTCTAGAGAGAAATTCAGACCTTCCTGTCTGAGGTAACACCAATGTTAACAATAATAACAATAATAATAATAACCATACTATAGAGGAGGGATTTATTTTCAAATAACAATAAATATATATTTACATATTCTTACCACATTTTAAAACTCAATTATTGCATGTTTAATATTTTAACACAAATATAGCACCTATTTAGTTTCTGACAGAGTAATTATATAAATATCCTTTTATAATGATCATCAATAGCATTTATTTAGTGTCAGCTGTGTTCAGATACTACGCTAGATGCTGAGGATACAAAAACAACAAAAAAAGGAGTCCTTGCAATTAAGGAGGTTATATTTAATCAGGTGAAATAATAGGCACACATATATCTATATACAAGAGGTCATTTGGGGATGGGCAGTTACGTGGCACAATGGCTAGGGTATTGGGCTTAGAGTCAAGAAGACCTGAGTTCAAATTGAGCATCAGTCACTTACTAGATGTGCAACCCTGGACAACTCATTTAACCCTGTTTGCTTTAGTTTCTTCACCTGTAAAATGAGCTGGAGAAAGATATGTCAAACCACTCAAATATCTTTTGCCAAGAAAATCCCAAATGGGGTCACAAAGAGTTAGATATTGTTCAAATAACTTAACAACAACAACAACAATGTAGAGGCAAAGGAGATGCTGACAGTGGGGGAAATCCATCAGTGGCTTGTGAACTGCGCTTTAAAGGATGTAAGAGGAAACTAAGAGGTGGAGGTGAGGAATAAGTATATTATAGATATGAGAGAAAACCTGTACATAATTGTTTTCATGTTATCTCCCCCATTAAACTATAAGCTCTTTGAGAGCAAAGATTGTCTTTTCGCCTTTCTTTGTATTTTCAGCCATTGGTATAGTACCTGCCACATAGTAGGTGCTTAATAAATGTTAGTCAACATGACAAAGTCACAGAGAAGGGATTTCTGGAGATAGAATGGATGTGGAAGAGTTTAAGGGAGAGTGAAGAACAGAAGATGACTCCAAAGGTCTGAAGTAGATGGCTAGAAAGGAGCTGGTCCCAAAGAAAGAAATAGGGGAATTGGGAAGAGGGGTGGATTGGGAATTGGGGGAATATAACGAGTTCTGTTTGATATGTGTTAATTTGAAAATGACTATGGGACATTCAGTTGAAAATGTTCAATAAAAATCCAATAAATTACACATTTTCCAATTGTTATAACACAAAGGAATGTTTGTAGGTCACAAAAAATGAAATAGATTTCATCTTTCATTTTACATTTATAATCTTATATGTGTATAAGGAATATATCCACAGGATTTTATTTCCAACAAAGCCTGGGGACAAGAATATATTCCCCAAAGAGTGACATGTAAAAATGATGCTTTGAAACCAAAATATGAGGGTTCTGAGGGAGAGGGGCTACAAGGTAGGATGCTGAAAAACCACTACAGGGCTAAGTGAAGAGGAGTTACAAAATGTGAGACTGTGGTTGGAATAGAGAAGATGCTTATTTGCTGTATTGGCAGAGTGTGCCAAAACTTAACATTGAGACTGTGATGAGAACTATGTAGACTAGAGCCTTCCATCATTTTCCAGGTTACCCCAAGAGCCTTCTAGGAATCACCCCAAGAAGACAGAACCAACTTGTAAGCTTCTGCCATTTGGACTGTGGAATATAAGGAAACTATGCCTTCTGCTAAACTGGGGAATTGGGAAGACTGAAAGGGACTTTGATTATAGTTTCCTTGGAATTGTAAGAAATTTGTATCCTTTTCTGTATGGGTGCAGAGAATATTTTACTATTTGTTTCCATTCTTTATTATTTATGCTGTTTCATGTTTAATTAACTCATCATCTTTGGTGTGCCTTGCTGAATCTGGGAATAGTTTAAGAGTACTTCATAAAGTATCACAAGGACATGATGATTATAGAGTTGAAATTACAAAAAGGTCTATTTTTCCTAAGATGAAGAATTGCTGTCAGTCTATATAAAATGCATTTGATCATATTTTAGTCAATGTTTTACTTTATTATATGTTTCTCAGGAGGAAACCACAGGGGAGCCAGAACTGTGCTATTGAGATCTCTCACATTATTAGGATTGTCATCAATGTATTTCAACATTGTAATTTCTCCACAAGGATTGGCACTAAAAGCTAACACACACACTCAGTCTTGCTGGCAGGACATACAGATGCATGGGCAGGGTGTGTCTTCTACTTTTTTAAAAATTTTCCACTCTCCTAACATCCTTACAAATCAAAGTTCACACCAGGGACAAATCTGACTCTTCAGGGAATCCCCACATAGCCAAACACCCAAGAACTGCTGGAAAGCACTCCAAACACACCCTCAAATGGTCCAGTAATCTGCACTTGAATCACTTCCACAGACTGATTCACACTCTAAATTTCTATACAGTCACATCACTTTTTATTAACTGTCTTCCTAACATTCTGTTCCTGTTCTACCTAAATACCAGTTCTTCCATCTACCCTAGCAAACTATGAATGACATTTCTTTCTATCCAAGGTAACTCTTCCAATTACTATTATCAAGAGAAGATCCCAAAACTATGAGAAGCTATGAACCCTTTTCAATTTAGGGCAGTGACTCTTCAGAGTCTAATTTTCTCTTTATATTAAAAAGCATTCCCTTTGAAATCACATCACCAAAAGCAAGAATCTGAAGTTAAGAAAATGGCAACTAAAAAATTGAATGTTTAGGTTATAAACATAAAAAATGTAATAATTTTCATTTTATCAATACAATAGATCCACATGAGTTGCTTAAATGTATACATGTGGCTTATGGGTAGTATCGATGGATAGGATCTGAGATCTAGCCCAAATCTTGGGAGAGGAGAGTCAAATATAATTTCTGTAATACCAGCACAATAGCTGGGTACTGGGGGCTGGGTGAGAGTGTGCTGAGAGTTTGGGTGAGAGGAGGTAACGGTATCCCATCAGCAAATCCCAAGGCTAGGAAAGCTTTTCTCCATCATGTGAGAGGGAATTTAAGATAGAATTGAGAGAGAAAGAAGAGAGACAGACAGACAGAGAGACAGAAATCTGTCACATTTCACATATATATGTCTAGTCTAGCAGTACAAAGTTCTGGATGAAAGAGGTATTATCCTTGGTCATAAGGATATGTAGCCCTTAGCTTACATTCACCAACACAGCTCTTTCTCTCCAAACATTAGTTACACAAAAGACCACCATGAATGGTGAATATTGAGCAAACCCAATTATCCAAGCAAATAGCAAATAGAAATCAGAGATACTCTACTGATTATAACATACAAAAGAATAAACAAGGGTCAATAAGCTTTTCAACTGGGAATGAGATAACAACTCAGTTTGAAGAAGAAGTTTGAGGTCCACTTTGCAGTCTCTAGAATTTCAATCTAGTGTTTCCCAGGCATGTCCAAAATCCCAGATCTTTCTCTTTCCTCCCTTCAACGTCCTCTGTCCATATGTCTCACTAAAAAAGTTCTGTAACTCACTTAGTCCTTTTCAAAGATACACAGCCTCATGCTCAGCACATTATCAACAGACCAAGAATCACATTGCCTTCCACATATACAGTAGCATGCAAAAATGTCCTGGTCTTGGGTGGAAGCCAGGTTACATTCCATATCAAGACATGTTCATTTTTTTTTTAAAGAAGCATGTAATTAACTACTGAGACATTTTAAACTCTCTTTCATTAGATCTAAGAATGACCCCCCCCAAAAAAAGAGAAAACAACTATGATAGCACTTATCTTCAAGAGGCTTAGCCTATTCTGGTAAAAAAATTAGCAAATATCAAGGGCTCTGCCTTCTAGCAATAAAGTAATTTCCATGATAATTTTAATTTCCTTTCCCCAAAAGTGATATGTATAATGCTTTCTGCTTTGGATTTATTTGTAATTCTCTTTCAAGGAGGAGGAGGGAGGAAGAAAAACACAGCCAGATCTCATTGTCTCTAATGCTAGTGATTCCTAATGCTGATATTTTTTGTTGTAATAAAGTGACTAAGATTTTTAGATTATCATTAAGGAATTTGTAGAATTAAATAATAGAACTTAGAAAATCTAACTTGGTAGAAACCATACACCCTGAACTATACAAGTCTCCATTGTTGCAAGATTTTTTCACACACACACACACACACACACACACACACACATAACGTGCATATGTATTTATACATACAAGTATGTGTGCATGTATATGTGAAAACGATGCCTGAACCCTGTGGGAAAATGCATTTATTATGTGCCTGCAGAAATTTGAAATCCTGTTGAAATAAGACATTGTGGAAAAACTAAAGCACTTTATAAGTGAAAATCATTTATACCTATGTTTTGTATTATCCCCAGGGAAGGACAGCAGTAAGTATGTTCTTTTCAAAGCATGCCTTTTTTAATCAATATGTTGACAAAGACCAAAGAAGATAAATATTTTTAATTGGTTTAACAAAGCCCGCATTCCTTCTGGCAAATGATTTTTTTTTCTGATTTGCAATCAAGTAGTTTTGTTTCTCCCTGAATTATTTCTAAGAGATAGTGGTCGAAAATGGTCCTTTCATCCTAATTCTGCAAAGTCCTTATGATTTAAACAGGAAGCATATCATTTATTATACATATATTTGGGGTCTACAAACCATGTTTATACATCAACTTTGATGTATATTTTTATGTAACTATACATCAGTAGATGAAAATTAACTATTGACTTTGAGAGCTACAAAATGTTTATATTGATATGGACCACATTATTCTGTAGCATGTGAAATTAAAACTAGCATCCTAGTAAAAGAAATCATTCTTTGAAGCCGCAGCTACAAAACCTAATTTAAAGCAACCATTGCAGCCGAGCATTTCTTAAACAAATCGTTTTATATGACAGCAAACTTATCCAGTTAGCTTTCTTGTTAGTCAGTTCTCTATTTATTTCACCATTTCATATCCAAAACATAAATACATCTGTTCTATCCTGTGAAGCAAGATCCAAGACAGTACAAAATCATTCCCTTTTGCAAAAGTACCAGGAAAGAGGAAATTCTTATTTTGGAAAACATGATAGAGTGTCCAAAAAAAAAGTCACTGGACTTGGGGGATTCCCCCAGCTGTACAGTGACTGTATCTCTCTAACCTTAGTTTCCTTGTCGGTAAGGTGAGCCTTTTGGACAATTTGATTCAGTTCAATATTAAGTACCTACTATGTGCTTGTTACTGAGTATATAAAGACAAAAACCAAACACTTCCTATCCTCAAAAAGCTTCCATCCTATTGGGGGAACACAGAAGGGTGTAATGGAGTGTTAGACTTGGAATTATATAACCTAGATTTGAAATCTGGCTCTACTGCTTACCATTTGTATCATCTTGGGAAACTTTTCTTAGTTTTCTAGTATGATGCAAGTGAAACTGAAGGAGAGGACACTAAATGGGAGAAAGGGAGAATCAAGAAAGACTTCACAGAGGAGATGGCACCTGAGTTGAACTTTTAAGAAAATCAAGAATTCTAAGAATTGGGGATAAGAAGAGAGGCACCACCCAGGAACCAGGAGTGGTTTGTGTGAATGCAAGGATGTGGTGAGTAGAGTTTGGTATCCAGAGCACATCAAGTAGCTTGGCTTGGTAGGGCCATAAACTTTATGAAGAGGAACATTGTGAGATAATGCTGGAGATATAAATAGGAACCAGATTGTGAAGGAACTTGAAAGTCAGAGTGGAAGCATCTCTATTTTATCTTATAGTCATTAGATAACCACTGAATGTTTTTAAGCAGAGAAGTGTCAGTGAGTGCCAAGAAGACACAGGAACAAGGGAATGAAGGATGAAGGGAAAATAGATCATTGAACTAGATAACTATTGAGTTGTCCATGTAAAGGGAGGAACACAAAGCCAGAGCCTGGCTGATGGGCTAGGAGAATAGGGATTAGTGAAAGATTTGAAGTCACAATAAGGATGTAGGGAAGAGAGTTGGAAGAAATTGGACTTGGTGAGAACCTAAAGACATTACCCTCCCCCATCCCCACCCAAGTGGAATCAAATATATTACTAGCTAATAAGTGATTCGTAGAAGATGTTCAATCATTCTGAATCAGCTGTCTCTATGAATGCAGTCTGAATGTCACTGATTGCTGAATTGAACTGATTCATTAGGATGAAAATGAAAATATAAAGATGAGAAGACATTGGTAGAAGTGCCAAACTGCTTAAAAAAAGTTATTCCAGGCAGCTAGCTGGCGCAGCGGGTAGAACTCGGGCCTTGAAGTCAGGAGGACAAGAGTTCAAATTCAGTCTCAGACATGTGACACTAGCTGTGTGACCCTGGTTAAGTCACTTTACCCTGATTGCCTCACCAAAAAACAAAACAAAACAAAAAAAGAAAGTTATTCCACAAAATTAGAAATAGATATTGGCTACAATCTATACCATATATTCAAATAGCACCGTGTCTTGGACATCATAAGCACTTCATAAATATGTAGGCTTAGAATATGAATTTATTTGCAAAAACATATGGAGGATGATAGAAGATTATGATCAATGTTTCACAAAATGAGGAGTGATGGAGGAAAAACAAAGTCTGCAGGAAGCTTGGCAGGCAATCCACTTACCAATATTATCTCAAGAGTATTTAAAATTACACCTGGAAAGAACACAACAGTCATGAAAAAAATGAACACAACTGTCAACATTTCCATAATAAAACTATTTTCTATATTGTTGGCAGTAAAACCCTCATATTTAGGCTCAAACATCTTAATCTCTAATGCGCTATATGGGGAGATGGGCATTGAAATTGTGCTTAGGATACAGATGAGAAGACCAGATGGACTAGATCTAGTATTAAATGCAACAAAATCATACTTGAGGAAACACAATTTTGAAAGAATTGAGGAACCAATTAAAGAAAACAGATGCAAATGATTAGAAGAAATAATGGACCATATTGTTATTAGAAAAAGTGATCAAGAGGACATTATTAATTATTGACACATGCATAATTCCTCACATCTCCTTAATACTCTTATCTCTCCAGAGTTTCGTGATGTGGTTCTCTCCTGGTTCTTCTTCTTGAATGACCTCTCCTTTGTTTTCTTTGTTGGACCTTTATAAATGTCATGCCCGCTAATCATGGGGGTCTCCCAACACTCTGTCCTGGTCTCTCTTCTCTTCTCCTTCTATATTCTTTCACTTAATGATCTCATCCTCTCCCATGGTTTCAGATATTATCTCTAGGCAGATGATTCTTAGTTCTGGTGGCACAGCTTTAGCCTCTCTCTAGTACCACATTTCTAACTTCTAATCAGGTGATTTGAACTAGATGTTCCATAGCTATGCTAAACTCAACCTATTCAAAACAGAAAATTCATTGTCTTTCCCACAAAAGCCTGTCTTTTCATAACTTCCCTGTTACTTGTGGAGGGTACTACCATTTTCCCTTTCCAGCAGGCTTGCAACATAAGTACCGTACTCAATTTCTCACTCTCTCACCCTCCTTCATATCAAATCAGTTGTCAAGACCTCTCATTTCTACTTCAGTAATATCTCTAGTATTAGTCTCTCCTTTGACACTATTGCTATCCTGGTGCAGGCCCCCCTCACCTCACACCTGGATTACTGCAATAGCCTTCTAGTTGGACAATTGTATATTTTAGGGATTCGTTTTCTTCAGTGTACTTTTTTTTTCCATTTGGCCAATTGTATTTTTTAAGGATGTGTTTTCTACAGTTAATTTTTGTCCTTCCTTTTCAAAGCTATTGACTCTCTCTTGCATACGTCTCATTTCTTTTCCCAATTTTTCTGCTACTTCTCTTATTTCAATTTTAAAATCCTTCTTGAGCTCTTCCAAACAGGCTTTTGGGGCTTCAGACCAGTTCATATTCCCTTTTGAGGTTCCAGATGTGAGTTTGTTGACAGTGTTGTCCCCTTCAGAATTTCTGCCTTGATCTTTACTGTCCCCATAATAAGAATCTATGGTACATTTCTTTTTGTTCATGGTATTTGCTTGTTTCCTGGACTTTAAAAAAAAATTGAGCTCTCATGCTAGGGAGCAGGGGGCACAAACCCAAGCTTCTTGTACTGGGAGCCCAGGATCTGCTCACTGGCTTTGTGTGTTGGGGCCTCAGATGATGGCAGTTGGAGGCTGTAGGGTTCTGGCAGCTTACTTGGTGTTGGGCTAGAATCAGCAACACTAGAGCTCTAGGAGTAGTAGTGGGTAGTCTGGCCCTGAAGGTTGCCTGCTCACCTGGGCCTTTCACTTTCTTTGGCTCCTTGCAGATGGATGTTTCACTGCTGCAGGTTGTTTCTCCACCTGGGGCTTTCCCTCTTGGAGTTATGCTTCCCAGAGTTTCACTGAGGAGCCAGGAGACGTGGCTGCTAGAGAATGGTACATGGTTGTTTTCTGAGCCAGCTTCCATTGGTTCCCCTGCCCATCCTGAGGCACTCAGAGATCCAGTTGTTGGTGTTTGCCTACTCCATCATCTGGGTTTCAGGGTCTCCTCCTGGTATGCTGAGGTTGGGCTTTCTGCTAGCTTTCTAGGACACCTTCTGTTCTGTACTGTTCCCCTTCCCCCAGGGCAAGAAGGGCCTTTCCTATTAATCCCTCAAACTACCTGGGTTACCAGACTGCTGCACTGCGTTTTTCTACTGGTTCAGCTGTTCCAGAGGTTTTCCTGGGGTGATATTTTCTGGGCTTTCAGAGGTTAATAAGTGTTGGTGAGAGTGACTTACTTCTTACTCCGCCATCTTGGCTCCTAGAAGTAGAACTCCCTGCAGTAGCCTTCTGCTTGGTCTTTCTGCCTCAAGTCTCTCCCCAATTCACTCAATCATACACTCAGTTGTCAAAGTGATTTTAAAGCGCAGATCTAACCATATTCCCCACCTCATCCTCCCATTTAATAAACTACTATAAATTAAACTCCAGTGACCTGTTATCATCTACAGGATCACATATAAAATCCTCTATTTGGCTTTTTTTAAGCCTTTCAAAGCCTGCCCCCATCCTACCTCTCCAGTCTTCTTATACCTTACTCCCCTCCACATACTCTATGATCTAGTGACATTGGCCTCCTTTCTGTTCTGGCCTCAAACATGGCATTCCACCTCCTTACTCCTAATGTTTACATTGGCTCTTCCCCTTGTCTGAATCTCTCTCTTTCCTTATCTACAGTTCCTAGCTTCCTTACCTTCCTTTAGGTCTCAGTGAAAGTTCCACCTTCTGCAAGAAAATTTTCCCAGTCTTCTATAATTTTAATGCCTTCCCTCTGAAGTTTATCTTGTATATGCCCTGTTTATCCATAACTGTTTGCAAGTTGCCTCCCCCACTTGACTGTGAGATCCTTGATACTAGTGATCTTTTTTTCCCTTTCTTAGTATTGCCAGTGCTTTCCTCAGTGCCTAGCACACAGTAGGTGTTTAATGAATCTAGTTGCCTGACTACCTGTTTTTTCATAAAATCTTCATGTGAAAGATCTATATATGTATATAAAGAGCATCTTTTATTAATATGAAAATGAAATAAGCAATTCTCTACTACAAACCATATTATTATGGTGCCACAGCTGAGTGAAGAGGTACAGTGAGTGCAAGATTACACTGTTTATTATTCATTCATTTTTTTTAAAAAAATGTAAAATAAATATACACAGTGTATTTTGTGTGTATATACACGTGTATGTGTTATGTATGTGTATATGGATAGATAAATATATACATGTATGTATATATACACACATGTATATACATATACGTGTGTGTGTGTGTGTGTGTATACTCAGTAAAGGAAAATGTTGGCCCTCTTCCAACATGGTATCTCCCATTCCATATGTTAAGATCATACAAGATTACTTGACCCTCTAAACAAGAGAGTAATTTTACCATAAGATTATCACTATCAACTGAGGCACGAAATGTGGAAATCTGTGATTGCCAGAAGTAATCATCAGCACAGCCTATCCAGGCCAGAGGGGACAGGGATTTCCTGTAGTTGAAGGTGATAGCCTCCAGATGCTCCTGTTTGTAGATGTCATTGTACTGACCGCTTCATCCCAGGCTCTCATTAGGCAACCAATTTGCTCATAAATTGCCAAGCAGAGGGAGAAGGAAGAGAGGGGGAGAGAGAGAGAGACATGGAGAGTATTTGGCTTTCTTCAACATGGTTCAAAAATCTGCTAATGACCCTACCTTAGGTTAGGTTAGTAACTAAATTATTATCTTCTATTATGATCAGGAAATTTGATTTGTTTCACAATTATAAGACAGATCTATTTTCCATATATCTGTAGTTACTAATCCAGATTTTCAAGTCTTCATATGCAAATATATCGTCCATTTGCCCCAGTATTCTACAGCTTCAGATGAGTGACTGTCTTCAGAACTCTAGGTCTGACTTAACTTCAACAACTTCTTTTCTTAGAATTCTAAGTGAAACTATGCCCCAAATGAGTAAACTGTCAAGACAGACTTCACTTGGCAACTGTTTTGTCTGAAGCAGAATTATGCCCCAAGCAAAAAGATTGTCAAAGGTCATTCCCTTCTACTTCCAAGACTACAGAGCACATTAAATCAGATCAACTACTACTCCAAAGACTTCAGCCTAGCTATCCATATAGAAAACATCACTTGAATAATTAATGCCTGTTATCTGGATGAACATGCAGTTGGGAGGAAAGCCTATCAATCCTACTGGATACCTAAGTGGTGTAAAAAATACCATAGGATCATAACTAAGAATTGGAAGGAATTTCTCCCAAATTATACAGATAGAAAGTATTAGATATACAAGTTGAATGCAGTTTCATTAACTCAGAGCCAGGGTACTTTCTACTTAATGTAACTGTCTTCTACCATACCACGCTGCCTATAATATGTGATTAGAAAATGAAAAAAGTAATGAACAATGAATTAGGAAAATGAAGACATTTATTAAGAGCCAGTAAAAACAGATGGACAGCCCAAGAGTTGTACTACATCATTAGGGCCGTTCAGGAGCAATATTGTATGATATTTTAAGGTGTAGAAAAGAATGAAGGCAAAATTTAAAATGCTGAACACCTTTTGTACATTTAGGTGTTTGGATTGCTCAGAGAGCAAGGGTAAGATCCAATTAAGCCTCCAGGCCATGGGAAGGATTCTGATGCATTTGTTTGGGTTTCCTGGGGGGAAATCTCCATCAGATGTCTTTGAATTCTTCCTTTATGAAGAAATTTCCAGAAAGGAACCTGGGGGACAGTGTGAATCTGTTTGTCCCTTCCTTTTGTGTGTGTTATCTTAGTATTGCCCTTATACAAGAAAGGGAAAATATTCCTAAAAAAAAAAAGCTTTAGTCTAGGATAAAGTCTTTCATAGACAAGTTCAAATTCAGATTCATCTTTAATATAGTGTTGGTTTGGAGACTTTATTCTATAACCCCAAAGGGCTAACTTTGAGATACTAGATATAGCAAATGAATGAGCATCTGTAGAATCTATCTATTGAGAATTTCTCTTCTATTTGGACATTAGACAGGAAATCCTCCATGTCACTGGAGAACACCTTTGGCAAACAGGTTTCCCTGTTTTTTACCTTACAAATATTGAGTAAAGTTATCTCTGAAGTTACATCTATCAAAGAATCAAGTATGATTTTAACATATGTATGAGAGATATCTTGTTGGGAAAGAGACTTTAAGACTGTTTTCCTTTATTGAGTTATTTAGTCCACTTAAAAAATAATTAATGGATATAGCAGAATCTTGTATTCTGTATACCTCTCAACGTCTGCAAAACTGTGTCCTGCTAAAGAAAATGTCCACAAAATCCTGTCCCTTACTAATGTCTTAATTAAAGATACCATTGGCAAATACATAATAAAACTACTATGTATTAATATGATATTTTATGATTCTCAAAGTACTTTACATCCATTATCTTATTTGATTCTAAAAATTCTGTGAGGTAGCAATTGTAGTTCTTACTATCTTCATTTTACAGATTAGAAAACTGAGACTTATCTAATTAGAAGTGCAGTGACTTGCCTTTGGTCATAATGCTGTTAGAAAGGGGGATTCACCCAAAGTCTTTACCATACTGAAATACTTTAAACCAACTTCATAGACCATTCTCATAAAGATTTTCTTCACTGCTTCTCAATTTTTTGTAAGGTGGTGATAAATAATATCATTAATTATATTCCTCCATAATGTTTGGCAGATGAGCTTGCATTTCAAACATGCATTGCCCAAGGCTGCCATGTCTTTGCATTTCTACAGGAAATCAAAGGTTCACCCGTATTATCTTGGAGCTCTTCCTTGAGGTGACTCTTTTACTTGGTTAAATTTCTCTCAGCAATGTTTGTAATCATATTTCTTTACTTTTATCCTTTTCTTCAGAATGCAGAACTCATTTAGGTTAGTTTGGGTTATTGTTATTTAATCTGATGTTAGTCATTTTACATTTATCCTTTATCCTCCTAGTTTAGTGCTGATTTTGACCCCTGTGTGCACAGATTCAGTGAATCTGAAATTACTTCTATAGTAGTGATCAGTTATTGTCTCTCTGCTAAGATATTGTCAATTTCACTTGCGTGGACATGTGTGTGTTTTCAGGATCTACCACATCCTGTGCCTTTCAGACTCTCTTTAGGGAAAATAATAACAATATATATGTGTGAATCTTCTTAGTAATCAAGTAACCTTTAGGGTTTTTTTTTCCATTTCTTAACTCCAATCCTTATTTTTCAACATATTTTTCACCATCTTCCCCTACGTCCACCTTTCCAGCATAGTCGTCAAGTATCAAGTTATATATGCTGATTTGTTTTGGTAGATCTTACCAAATTCTTTATAGAGTTTCTTTAATCCTACAACAGATATAGCATATTTCCTTCATTGCAGACAGTTCAGTTATACTCATCAGAGCATCACAAAATAAAATGACCTTGTATCTAATGAAATGAGTCTTAGGGTACCAAAAATTTATAAAACATGTTAAGATTTGCAGAATTTTTTCTCAACAAAAGTATTGTGATATGAGTAGTACATGTTGTTATTCATGTGTTAGAGATAAAGATGAGACTTATCATAGTGAAACAACTCATAGCTAGTAAGTAACAGATTTTGGATTCAAACTACAATATCCTTACTCCTAGTCCCCACAGAAAAAAAGCAATCTCCTTCTTTTCTTTTCTTTTCTTTTCTTTTCTTTTCTTTTCTTTTCTTTTCTTTTCTTTTCTTTTCTTTTCTTTTCTTTACCTTTTTTCTTTCTTTTTTTTTTGCTTTTTTCTTTCTTTTATTTTTTGCTTTTCATTGAGGCAATCAGGGTTAAGTGATTTGCCCAAGGTGACACAGCTAGTAAGTGTCATATATCAGAGATCAGATTTGAACTCAGGTCCTCCTGACTCTAAAGCCAGAGTTCTATTTACTGTACCACCTAAATGCCCCTTCTTTTCTTTTCTTTTCTAATGGGGACCCAAGACTATAGCAAAACATTTAACCCAACCTAACTGGTAAAAAATGTAAGTATATTTTTTTAAATGTTAACAAATACTAGCAAAGGTAGACCTGGCCTCATTAAACATTAAGCATGTCATATTTTCAAAAGACTTTGTTTTCTTGATAGAAGCTCATTGTGGTTTTCTGAGTTTAACTGTGACAAACCATATTTTCTGGCTTCCAAGACAGTGCAATATAATGTTTTAAACCAAAAGATTTTTTGGATCATTGATTTACAGATGAAGGGACATGAAAAACCACCTAGTCCATCAAACACATGGAACTCTTGCCACATAAGGCCCACAATGCTCCCAATTGTAGTGGAAGTAAATTAAAATGTAATTGGGAAATAGTTAACAAAATAAATAGAAATACAATAAAATACTGATAATGTTAAAATGCAGTTTTCCAAGTCAATGTGCATTCACAAAAATCTTTATGTAATTTTCATGCCATCTATTTCTATTTGCATTTGATACCACTGGTCTAGTTCAATTCCATCATTGACCAATCAACAAACATTGTTAAGCATTTAATATGTTCTAGGCACTGTGCTGAAGTCTGGGGATACAAAAAGAGGCAAAAAACTATCTGTGACCTCAGGAGACTTGCACTCTAATGGGAGAGAATGTGCAAACAAATATACACAAAGCAAGTGCTATACAGCATAAATAGGAAATTGTTGACATAGGGAAGGCACTAGAATTAAGAGGGCTTATGGAGGGCTTCCAGCAAAAAAAAAAAAATGGGATTTTGGTTGAGACTTAAAGAAAGTCAGAGAATTTAGGAGCAAGTAACCAGTAGTCCAGGTACATGGGAGACAGTGAGAAAAATAATTCTGGAACCAAGAGATGAAGTGTCATATTCATGAAACAGCCAGGAAGCTGGTGTCACTAGATCAAAGAGTATGTGTTGACAGGTAAAGTGTAAAAAGACTGGAAAGGTAGGAGAGGGCTCAGTTATAAAGGGTTTTGAATGTACTTGCTTCTGAAGGCAATAGGAAGTCACTG
The DNA here is from genome assembly GCF_003287225.1 of Phascolarctos cinereus. Classification (NCBI taxonomy): domain Eukaryota; kingdom Metazoa; phylum Chordata; class Mammalia; order Diprotodontia; family Phascolarctidae; genus Phascolarctos; species Phascolarctos cinereus. Next base: position 51,248,280 of record NW_027556402.1, on the reverse strand, counting down.
GGGTTTATTGAGTATGGGGATAACGTGATCGGACCTGTATTTTACAAAAATCACACTAATGGCTGTGTGGAGGATGGATTGGGGTTGGGAGAAGATTGAGGTAAGCAGCCCCTCTAGTAGGTTATTGAAATAATCCAGGAATGAGGGGACTGTATCAGAGGGGTGGAAATGTTGGAGAGAAGGGAGCATATGTCACAAAGGTGAAATTGATAGGCTTGGCAACAGATTGGCTTAAAGGGGTGAGGTTGAGAGATAATGAGCAAGCCACAATGATTCCTGGGTTGCAAGCCTGAGGGACTTGAGAGAATGGTGGTGTTCTCCATAGTAATAAGGAAGATAGTGAGAAAGGGGCAAGGGAGGATTTGGGGGTAAGATAATGCATTCTATTTTGGAGATGTTGAGTTTAAGATATCTATTGAATATTCACTTCAAGATGTCAAAAAAAAAAACGATGTGAGATTGAGGTCAACAGAGAGCTTGGGGATTTGAGAATCATCAAGGACAGAGCTGGCAATTAAATACATGGGAGCTGGTGAAGATATCAACAAGGGAAGAAGCGTAGAAGAAGAGAAGAGGGCCCAAGACAGTACCCTGAGAGACACTTATTATTAGACATTGTGGTCTGGAAGAAGATCCAGCAAAGGAGACAGAGAAAGCGCAAAAATCAGAAAGCTAGAAGGAGAAGCAGGAGAGAGGGGGAGTCCTGAAAACCTAGAGAGAAGAAAGCATCAAGGAGGAGAGAGTAATCAACAGTATTAAAGACTTCACAGAGCTCAAGGAGAATGAGAACTGAAAAAGACCATTGGATTTAATGGCTAAAAGTTCATTAGTAACTTTGAGGGAGCAAGATCTCATTTTTAAGAAGAATCTGAAGTCCAGAAAAGTTAAATGTTTCTACCTCTTATGAAGACCAATTCTGTGACTAAATATAACATATTTTTGACTGCAAAGTGATACAAACATATTAGTTTTCTTGATTGTCATTAATTATCATGTAAATACTTTCTTGACCATAATGGCACTTCCATCCCAACAGTACACAAGTAATCACTGCATCTACAATCATCCAGCAAGCATCTACTATGTGCCAGGATGGGTGCTAAATACACAGGACTAAACAAGTAACAAATAATAATAGCTAATGTATGTGATGTGTGTGTGTGTATTTTTAAGTTTTTAAGGTACTTTGCATACATTACTTCATTTGATCCTCACAAACATCCTGTGTCATAGATGCTATTACTATCCTATTTTGCAGATGAGTAAATGGAGGATAAAAAGATGAAAATTGAAACTATTCTTGCCCTCATGGATCTTATGTGCAACTGATGAAGAGAAAATCTGAACATATAAACACATACAAAATAAATACAATATCATTTCAAAGGGGGCCACTTATATTTGGTCATATCTGGAAAATGCGCATGAAGTAGGAAGTGTTGAACTGAGCATTGAAAGAACCTAGCAATTCTAGAAGACAGAAGTGAGTTCTAAGTACATTGTAGGCATGTGGCATGTAAGCATGTACTAAGGCACAATGAGGAGAGAAGGAATATTACATGAAGAGTTAGATGGGCAGTTTGGCTGGATTAAAGAGTATATTTGAGGGAATAATGTATAATAATAATGATGTATAATGACCTTAGAAAGATAGACAAGAGCCATATTGTAAAAGCCTTTAAGGGGCAAACAGATGAGTTTATATTTGATCCTGGAGGCAATAGGAATCTTCTGGAACGTCTTGAGTAAAGAAGTGGCATGGTCAGAGCTGTGTTTTAGAAATTGCACTTCGCCATCTGTGTGTAGAAATGAATGGCTACTTTGGAGACTATTGCAATGGTTCATACCAGAGTGAGCAGCAAACGTAGGATGATAGTGTTGTGAGTGAAGAGAAGAGAATAGTTTCCAAAAATGTTAGAGGGGTAAGACTCGGCCATTGTTTGGCTATGTGGAGTGAAGGAATATGAAGAATGGAAGACATCTCTGAGGTTGCATAGCTAAGTCACTAGAAGGATGGTAATGCCATCGCTAGAAATAGTATAGTTCAGAAGAGGAGTTCGTTTGGAGCGGAATAATGTAATCGACTAGTAAAGTTCTATACTTCTGTTGTCTATAATATGTACTCAAACTTGAATCATCTATAGTAAGGGACTGAATGGGAATAATAAAGTGTTCATCTCTAACTTCTGCACACACACTCCCAACACCAAGGATGCTCTAGGGTAACCACCAAGCTCTCTCTGATTTTCAAAGAATGGACTATTTCCCTTTTGCTCCACCTCTCTGTGGGATACAGTAGGCTCCCAGGCCAGGGCACACCTCCGACTCTATTGGAATGAGATTATACCAGATTTACTCTTATAAGGTGGTCATTGATGTTTTTTATCCTATTTGGACTTCGTGTTTTGTTGTTGTTGTTGTTGTTGTTTTTTTTGTGAGATAATCAGAGTTAGTGACCTGCCCAGGGTCACACAGTAAGTGTCTGAGTCTGGACTTGAACTCAGGTCCTGTTGACTCCAGAATCAGTGTTCTATCCACTGTGCCACTTAGATGCCCCTGTCTCTTTCATCGTTAGCCTTCAACTATAAGATTGTCTTCACTTTAAAATATATTTTGCTATTGTCTGCTTTGAAATATATGTCGTTCTCTGGTCTGTCATACATACTGAAAGTATAAGAAAATAAAAATTACTTAGATGATCAAAGCACAGGGAAAGACTCTTTTGCACCAGATCATCCCTCTCTAAACAAAACATTTTCCCTCAAGTTTAATTGGCCTCATCTTCTCAGGTGAATCTTCCCATTAATAGATGTGGGTCACAGTGAATCCAGCAGCATAGGACTCCAATGGGAATCTGGTAAGGCCTATGGGCCCCTTGTCAGAATAGCATGTAAGATAATTATTTGATATTTTATAATATAATTTAATAATGATACATAATTTTAAATGCAAGATGAACGAGAAGATAAGAGTATGAGTTCTAGAGCCAGGATAGGTGTGAGTTCCAATACCACTTTTCATATTATCTGGGTAACTATGGACAACCTTTCATTGCCTCAGGTTCTTCATCTGTAAAATGAGCAGAGTGGAGGAATTGGTCTTTTCCAGCTCTAAACCCATGGTCCTATGAATATTTATCACATGCCTACTAACCTCAAGGCCTGATCCTAGGTGTTATAATAAAGCTGTAGAACCAGTATTTGACAATAGGGTGATCTAGATAGATCACTGGACTGGGAGTCAGAAAATTAAAAACCTCATTCAGATACTTACTAACTGTATGACCCTGAGGAAGCCATTTAACCTCTCATAGTCTCTCAGCTTCAGTTTCCCCATCAATAAAATACGGAAAATTGTGTAGCGTGTACCTTCCAATGTTATTGTGAGGGGGAAATGACATAATATTTGCAAAGTGCTTTGCAAACCTTAAAGAGCTATATAAATGATAGCTATTGTTGTTGGATGACATGTTTTATTTTCACCTGAGCATGATGAGATTTCTCCAGAGCTGCTGTGTAAATCCAAAAGATAATTCTGACTTTCTGTAATCTGACATTTAACTAGGAAATATACTGCATGTAACACTTCTCATATGAATTAAGAATTCCTGGACAGAGCTTTGTATAAGCGGTTAATTATTAATTTTATTATTACCAAAGCATAAGACAAAATTAGAGGCAGTGTGGTCTGATGGATAGAGGCCTAGGCTTAGAATCAAGAAGACCTGAGTTCACATCACCTCTGATACATACTTACCATGAGACTCTGGACAAGTTACTTCATCTCTCAGAACCCTGAGGCAACTTTCTGAGGCTCTAAAGTGGTAGAAGATGTTAATCTGCATTGGGAGAGGGAGTTTCCCACCAGGAGCTCCCAACACTGAGGAAAGCATAGATCTAGTAAAAAAAATATATAATTTCTTCTTTACAAGAAGACATAATATGAAATGAGGTACTAACATTTATAAGCTCAATTTCTTCTTAATCTGTTTCTCATAATTTAATGTTTCATACTAGTTCTACCTACAAGGAAAGAAGAAAGAGGAAGAGAGAGAGACAGAGACAGAGACAGAGACAGAGGGATAGATATAGATAGATAATGATCTGTATCTGATCTGTATCTGTATCTGATATAGACAGAGAGATAATGGTATACATCAGCATACAAATATTATATTCTTTGTATATATTTACAGGTATGGAGTTCCTATGAGGATCAAATTAAGCCTATGAGAATCCCTTCAAAAAGATAGTTACACATATGTAAGTGTATACGCCTCTATATCGACATCTAATACATATATATGTGTGTGTGTGTGTATGTCATTATATATATATATATATATAATACATGCATATATAGGTGTATTTGTGTGTATACTATATATGTATTTGAAAATATGCATGCATAAATATAGATATATACATATAAATGTGTTTTTGTGCATCATGTATGTCACATTATTTATGTAATAACATGTGTATATAATGTAATATGTTGTATATGTACACTGTTGCACTACTACATACATAATGGGGTGTGTGTGTATATATACACACACACACATATATATATGATATAGTTATAGATATATGTAGATTTACATAGATATCTATAGGTATGTCTAATATATGTGGATACCATCATATATATTGTATGTATATATACAACACACTATAAATCTGTGTATATATGTGTACATAGATATACTAGATACTTATATCTATATGGATATCTGTCTATATGTATATACTATTATATGTAATATATCTATATACCCATATATACAATAGTTTATCATTATATATGTAACAGTATATGTATGTATCATTATAAACATTATGTACAAAATATTGTATTGATAGATATAGAAATAGTCTATAGACAATATAGACTATGATAGACATAATTTAATCTTCACAGAAATTCCACAGTACAGCTAGTTTTAGAGATGAGAAGATTGAAAGATGGCAATTGTTACTCAGCCCAATAAATTAGTGTCATATCTGGGACCAGGACTAACGGAGCAGGACATGGATTTCCAGTTGAATGCTCCTTCCATGATACTAGATGTTCTTAAGTAGCTCTTTCTCAAAGTTAATAGCTCAAAGTCACAATGACATTCATTACCTAATCAAAATTCTGTTTTACTACTTGGTCTTCAGAGGTTACCGAAATTTCTGGTCCACAAATCTTTTAGAAATAGATGTAATTAATTAAAAAAATTAACTCCTCAAGAGGAAGTACTTTCTTAAAATAAAACAAAACAATTTGTATCCCTGATATCTAACATGTGTCTTACACTTGTAGGTGCTAAATAAGTGTTTGGGTAATTTTCTGTTAAATCAGTCAGAAGCCAGTTTTTTCCAACTTCTAGAATATCACAAAATGCTGATAATTCCAGTAGCTAAAAGATTATAAACACTGTGAGAATAGAAGTGATATCATTACTGTCTCCTAGAATTGAGCATAGTTTCTTACTTATGGTAGCTGTTTAATGAATATTTGTTGATTATTATTGAACAGAATATCATCAGTTGTGGAGGGTAAAATAAATATAATGTAACCCATAATGCATAAATATTAAATGATACTATGGATTAATCTTAGCATTAGAAATTAGGATATAAAAGTGAATATTTGAAGTGAATATAATACATAGGATTAGTCCTGAATTTGTCTGTCTTTATATGTAATGAATAAAAATTTAATGCAATGAAAAATATTATATTAAGGTATTGCATTTCACTGAGAACTATAAGAAAAATTTGTGGTTGTCATTTTTGTTGTTGTTTTAAGATTCTCTTAATTTATGGCTAACAAAGAACTCTTGTCACTCTGAGATATTTACAATTTTAAAACCCAGAAAACAATTAAACTAGAAAATAATTTGAAAGGTTAAAAACATAACTATACTTTATCCTCTGACAACATTAACTAAAGCTGATCACGTATGAGAATACTTTTTTTTTTTAAGAAATCAGATGTTTGACCAATGGAAAGGTAACTGTAGAACTGCTTCTTTTAGTCCTTAAAGTTTGAAAACTAAAAACTCTCTCTCTCTCTCTCTCTCTCTCTTCTCTCTCTCTCTCTCTCTCTCTCTCTCTCTCTCTCTCTCTCTCATACATGCACACACACATACATGTCATACACGGTTAAGTCTATTCTAGTAGAGTATAACCTTGTTTGCATTCACCGACCACTTTGGCAGTCTGGCAAAGCCTGTTACTCAGTTATGTGGATATGATAGAAGAAATGTTTTCAAATTATGAAAATAAAATACATACAATTGTAAAGGAAACCAATCTTATTGTAATAAAGATGCATTTTCCCCATCCATGCTCCTAGACCTTTTGCAATTTAACCATGGACCCAAGTTAAGAGCCCCTGCTTCTAGAAGTTTGACAGGTATTATTTTATGCAAACAAATGCACATGTATATAAAGCACAGCTCAGATTCTTGACCTAAATATGAAAAAGCTAATAATTTGATAGCATGATTTATGTCAAATATTTTCCCTTTATAAAATAAAAAATTCATCTTAAATAAGAATACCATTCAAAGAATAGACATATATTGGCTAATATGGAGTACAATTAATTCTTCCCCAAATGCTTGAAATGCTTATGTATATCTTTCCTGTGTTCCATATTTCTCTCTCTGTGTCTGAGAAGTGTTGCTCAAACTTTTATAATGTTTTTCTTTTGTGAAAACTCTTCAAAAACACCTAAGGGCACCACTGACCACCAATCAAGTCTCCTGGTTCTAGCTCATCAACTCTAACTTAGTGTGGTGTCTATCAAGCCAAAAATAATTTGTTTGATCTACTCAGGCTTCCAGTTATTTATTTTTTATTCCTGATTTTTCCCTGAGGGCCCACTGCTACCACTGACCCTTATAAAGAGTAGCGAGCATTGGAGAAAGACAAAATTTTGAGGCCATGCTTACTTTGAGCAACTGAAAAAAAAGCTTTTCCAGAGTTGGCTGTTGATCCACCAGCTCATGTAGGCTCAGCACTCAGCAGTGCAAGGCAGCTCTAATCTAATTCACACTTCACTCCCCCTTTTCCTCTGGACAGTGGCTTAGGGGGAAAAAAAAGATGAAATTCCCATGCCTGGCACGTCATCATACAGAAATGCACGTCTAATTGCCATGACTGGAATTCTTCATTCAGCTAAAATACAGCCACACAATGACTTTTACTGGGAGCAGCCACTGATCAACCTCGGATTCATTTTACCCTGTCTTCATCAATCCCCCTCCTTCCTATTCAGATGCCATAATTTTTAAAGAGAAGTAATTATAATTCCTTCTCTGATGCCTGATGATGGCATGGATGTGACCCCAGGTTCATTTTTGGATAGATCCTACCAAGCTAGAAAGAATTGCAGCAAAACCCCTCACCAGATTCTATCCTTTAGGGCTCAGCATAGCTGAGTTTGGAGAGATTTCTATTCTGCCCATACCTTTCCTTTCATTTTCTTTTCCAAATTCTAAATGTCCAGAAAATCCTCATGTTTATAACACTCGTTTTGATAACAATAGCTAAAAATTACACAGCCTTTAAGGTTGGAAAGTGTTTTATGTATTATATCCCATTTGATCTTCATAATCACCCTGTGAGGTAAATGCTATTATCATCCTCATTTTACAGATAAGGAAACTGAGACTCAGAGAGGTTAAGTGACTTAACTAAGATTACACAGCTAGTTAGTGGCTAAGGCAGGATTTAAACGCATCTTCAAGTCCAGCATTCTAGCCATTGTACCATCTCATAAGAAATAAGGGGTATATAATACATTCTTATTTTTTTACATTTGTTCCTTCTTTTAGCAAATAGAATGATTCAGGGAATAGTTGGTCTTAGAGGAATGACACTATCTAAAACTCCTTATGAAATTCATAGTGATGAATTCTTTTGTTCAGAGAAACTCTTAAGAGCTTTCTAGAAAGCTAGATGGTTCAGGGGAGGAAGAGACGTGGAGTCAGGAAAACTTGACTTCAAACAAGATTTCAGACATTTAATTGCTCAGTATGACTCTGGGTAAATCACTTAACCTCTCAGCCTCCATTTCTTCATTTGTAAATAGTTGTAATAGCACCTATATCACAGGATTGTTGTGAGGATCAAATGAGCTAATATTTGTAAAGCATTTTGCAAATATAAAAGTGCTGTATAAATTCTAGTTACTATTACCATGTAAAAACTCTCACAAAATTCATAGCTATGAATCTTTTGAAGACAAATTCTCAGGAACTATTTATCCAGTCACATGGTACATAGAGTTTTGGACTTGGAGTTGGGAAGTTTGGAGTTCAAATTCTGCCTCAGGAATTTACTGTGTGAACTTGGATAAATCACTTAACATCTCTCATCCTGTGTCCTTATAAGCAAAGTGAGAATAAAAATAATAACTCTACCCTAACATTATGAAGATCATATGAAGTGACCCACATAAACATTTTGCAAGCCTTAAAACTCTACAATGTCATTTATGACAATAATAAAGATGATGATGATGATGATGCCATTGGGTTAAAATCACCATCCGTGGTTCACCAATGAAATTGTAGATCTTCGAAGCTCTGAAACAGAACAATTGAATTGCCATTCAGTGGGGAAGAATACTTCTGGGCATTTACAAGCCTGAAACAATGCCTAAGTAAGAGTTTCGTTGTTGTGTTTTGGCTAGACTGACATACAGAGAGGCCAGTTCAGGAAAAAAAAAACATATTTCCTTCTTACTCTTTTAAAAGACTATCCCTTGCATTTGTGGTGGTGGATTTAAAGAATTGGCACACTAGTTACTTGCTGACTATATAATCACTTTTTTAAAAAATCTGGAGTGAAACAGAATAAAAGATATTCAAGATTCAGGTTGCTAAGGCTTTGACTTCCATCATTGAGAGTTATTCACATGTGTTCAATCCATTTACATATTTTATATGAATGAATATCCATTTACTATGTATTAAAAATGGAATATATATCAGTGCCAATCACAACAAAGTATGATATATGTAATATCCCTACAATGAAATACACCACTAGGCATGCATTGTACTATGACTTAGAAGGAAAATAAATTATTTTGTGAGCATTTTACTTCTAAGTTGGATAGGGTTTTTTTAATCAAAACTTTCCATTTTTGCTAAAGGAAGGGGACAACTGAATTAGATAGATAGATAGATAGATAGATAGATAGATAGATAGATAGATAGATAGATTACAATGTATTTCTCAAGATTGTTCTTATAAATATGAAGACTTTCTTCAAATTTAGAACTGGGAAATAAAATGAAAAACAAAAGGAAGGAGTAAGAGGAGAAAATTTTAACTTACATAAAATCCCAGTATGCTAACCCCATGAAAAGAAAAGCATCCCAGTTCTGTATAGCACCAAAATTCTTGAGAAAGGAAACAAAAACAGTCACTTTAAGATATTGCACAATTCTATGCTTTCTAGTCCTCTGGGAAATCCAGAATTATCTTGCCCCAAAGATAACACAGTTACTGAGACATGGGAAAAAAACTCAATTTTTTTTCATGCATTCATAATTCATTCATTAATTCATTTATTCATAGGACAAACTGAAATTGGACACAAACTAACTAATATGATCTGTTAGGCAAGTGAGCAGAGCAGTAACTAGAAACATTTATGTCTTAGAAAAGTGGAGTGTTGGTGGAGGGTAAAAGGGGTAGATTCACCTAGGGGTCCAGTCACCAGAGAAAGAAAGGAATGACCTAGCATATGATAAATTTCTCAGTTATTGAAGGGGAAGAAAAGCTCCTTGTTTGAGACCCCCATGGCTAAAGGGGTGGGCCTAAGTAAGGGAGAAAGTATTGCTCAGGATGGTGCTGTCAATGCCCACTAAATTTTCCACCATGGCAAAGCTCTGACTGCAAAACAATCCTGAGATTCTCTGCTCTACTGAAATAAATATACCCATCAGAAGATATTTTGTTAATTGTAGTTTAAATGTAATATGTCCTTAGGATATTTATAGTGGAATTTCAGTTCCCTAAAGGGCTAGCCTATTAACAAGTTGTTGTATATGAATGTAATGGAATATAATTGTTCCCTAAGAAATGGTGAGCAGGTGGATTTCAGAAAACTTGGAAATACTTGCATGAACTGATGCTGAGTGAAGTGAGCAGGAGCAGGAGAACACTACACAATAACACCAACATTGTGTGATGACCGACTTTGTTAAACTTAGCTCTTCTCAGCAATGCAATGATCTAAGACAATTCCAAAAGACACATAATAGAAAATGCTATCCACATCCAGAGAAAGAACTATGGAGTCTGAATGCCCATTGAAACATATTATTTTCTCTTTTTTTGTTATTTTTTTCTTTCTCGTGGTTTTTCCCTTTTGTTTGGATTTTTATATGACTAATGTGGAAATAGGTTTAATATGATTGTACATGTATAGCCTATATCAAATTGCATGCCATCTTTGGGAGGGGGGAGGGAAGGAAGGGAGAAAAAATTAGAGCTCAAAATCTTATAAAAGTGAATTTGGAATGCTAAAAATTAATTATTTAAAAGATAAAAAATAAAGTGGTAGCCTATCTGAAATTATAATATAGAATAAGCAATTTGAAGTGATAAATAACCATATTAGGTAACAATTGGTTCAATTTCAGATCATTAAGTAGTATCATGTTTTCTGGGCAACACAAAGTAAAATTTGGAAGCTTTGGTGTCAGAGAGATGTACCTCATTCAATCAATAAATATTTATTAAGCTCCTAATGTGTTCTAGGCACTGTGCTAAGCACTAAGAAGGCAAATGCAAAAATGAAAGAAAGCCCTTCATCTCAGGGGCCTTTTTGATTGGGAGAGACAACACAAATAAAGGAAACTGAAAAACAAGGTAGGGAAGGAGAAGGAACCCAACTGTGGGCATGTGCATGGTGCAGTCCAATCTAGAGAAGTACAACCACATGGGAAATGAAGAGGTGGCTGGCATGGAAGCCTTCTTTTAATTGAATCTTTGGGCAGAGTTCTTTGTTCTGCTCTCCAGCCTTCCCATCAGAGGGGTTTTTGTAAATGTTTTAACCTTCTATTATTCTTTTCATTATCCAATTCACCCAAGTGTTGGTCAATGGGCAATTATTAATAAACTCAAGTAAAGAAATAAATATTTGTTACACACATATTATGTGCAAGGTACCATAATCTCCATGAAGGCAAGAAGCATAGCTAACTAATGTAAACTTGTGTACCTCTCCCATAAACTAGCAAAGTGCTCTGCACACAGTAGGTGCTTATGAATTTCCAAGCATTTGGAATGTCAAGATGAAAAATGGCAATCTTTGCCCCCAATGAAATTGCTATCAAGTAGGGGGAATGAGACATGGGCACAAATAAGTGCAATGTACCAGTATATGATTAAATACATAGGAAAGGTCAAATAGAGTGCCACAAGAAAAAAATGAAAAAAGAAGAATTTTATATAATTAAAGGGAATCTGGGAAGGATTCCTGCAGGATGTGCAACCAGAGCTGGGTCTTAAAGGAAAAGAAAAATTTCAATACATAGAGATGGACTGAGAAGAGATAGTTATTGGAAGCATCTGGAGAAGGGAAAAAGAATGTATGCAAATCTACAGAGACAAATGAGTCTATGGTGAGGTTGAAATAAGGGTAAAGAGTCAAGTTTTCCTGGAGAATAAGAAATATAAATATCGAATAGTGCATAATATGACTAAACTGGAATTTACTCAGTTTTTGAACAGAAGGAGGGCACACTAGGAATTGGGCATTAGGAATCATTCAATCAAAAAGCAATTATTTAGCACCTACTATTTTGCCAGGTACTGTGCTAAGCACTGAGGACATACAGACGAAAATGAAGATGGCTTTATCAGCAGTGAGAAGAATACGTTGAAGCCCACAAATTGTCCTTAACACCTCACTAGCTCTCCTCTGCCATACCCTAGCTGTTGCTTGCACCTTTGCAACACTTCTTCAATACTTTACCTTCTCTCTTAAGACACTGCAATCCACCTGGTGCAGGCCCTCATCACCTCATGCCTGGAGTATTGCAGAAGTCTGCTGTTGGGTCTGACTGCCTCTGTTCATCCTTTATTCAACCACCAATGTGATATTTCTTAAGCTCAGGTCCAACCACGTCAGCCTCCTACTAAATAAATTTCAGTGGCTTCTGATCCTCCAGGATCAAATACAAAATGCTATTTGGCATTTTGAAGCACTTCATAACCCATCCCCCTCCTTCCTTCTCAGTCTTCTTACCCTCCATCACATACTCTTAGATCAGTAACACTGGCCTTCTGGCTGTTGCATGAACAAGATACTCCATCTCTTGGCTCTGGGAAATTTTTCCTGATTGTCCTCTATGCTTGAAATGCTTTTTCCTTCTCTAATCTGACTACTGACCTCCCTGTCTTCCTTTAAGTCCCAACTAAAATCCCACTTACTACAGGAAGAGTTCCCCAACCCCTCTTAATTCCAGAGCTTCCCTCTGTTCATTATTCCCTGTTTATGCTGTATGTAGCTTGCTTTGTATATACTTGTTTGCATGTTGTCTCCCCAATTAGATTGTAAGCTTGTTGAGGACAGGGATTGTCTTTTGCCTCTTTTTCCATCCCTAGCACTTTACACAGTATCTGGCATATAGTAGGCACTTAATAAATGTTTATTAATTATTTATTGATTATAAAGTGATGTGATTGGAAACAGGAGAGGGGCAAATATCTTAAAGTACAATCCTGAGTTCTTTCCAGAAAAAATACAATATCTAATATAATATTGACGATGGGAAATCACATGTTAGTGGTTATGCATTGACTGTGGTCACATGTTGTTCAAACTTCTTAGCCTATGATTCAAGACCATCTAGGAGCTATCTTCAACATGATTATGAGGCAGCTGGGTGGCTCAGTGGATAGAATGCTGGGCCTAAAGTCAAGAAGTGGTGTGTTCAAATTCTGCCTCAGATACTTACTAGCTGTGTGATGCTGGGCAAGTCACTCAACTATGCCTGTCTTGGTTTCTTCATTGATAATACAGGAATAATAGCATTTTCCTCCCAGGGTTGTTGTGAAGATGAAATGAGATGATATTTAGAAAATGTTTTGTAAAGTAATATATAAATGCTAACTATTTTTTACTATTCCCACTTACATACTCTATTCTCTAGGCAAACTAGCCTACTCACTTTTGCCTGATCTCACCACAGAATGCCCTACCTAACTCTATACATTTGTACACACTCTTATCCTTGCCTGGAATAGAGTCTCCCAATCCCACCTCCTCTCAGCGTATATCTGTATATTGAAATTATTTTCTTCCTTCGAGGCCTAGCTCTGGTCTTACTTCCCGTATGAATCTTTCCCCAATTCCTTCCAATAAGATTCCCTTTTTTGTTGACTACTATGAATAAATGACCATTGTCAACATCAAATGCTGGCATCTTTGTAGAGATCCCAATGTCCTTTGTGAGTGTTAAAATAAAAGTATTCAAATGTCAGTGGTCTCATCTAGTAAAGTAAGGATAAATGAGAAGGAGAATCTTAGTGAACCAAAATTCTGCATTTTTCATGCAGATTGTCACTTGGGGCCAATCTATTCATGACTTCAAAATGCTCTCAACAGGTGACAGGATGAGAAGGTCTAAGCAAGAGTCAAACTCTATTGCCCACCTGCTCAGCTGGATCTTAGAGAAAGAAAGAATGCGCTATAAGCCACTCTGACACTTGAAATGTCCGGAATTTATTTTATTTTAACTTTCTCAGTTAACACCACAGCGACATGTGTTTCTTTTCCTTTGGGGAGATGTCACTAAATAGGCTGTGTTTCTTTTAGTGCACTCAGCACTATGCTGAAGTGAAAAGTTTGCTTATGAGCAGACTAAAAATGAAGAAATCAGCTAGAAAGAATTCTCTTATTCTTGCTAATGGAACACAGTAACTGAATAGCTTATTGAAATCTGCAAAAAATATTCTCACATAGTTTCACCCTTACATTCTACCTACAAACCATTCTTAAAACTGCTAACCAGTGGCAAAATATCCAAGAATTTAAAACTAATAGCTCATCTAGTCCAACTACATAAATTTTCAGGTAAGACAACTACCGTCTAATTAGAGAAGTTAAGTGATTTGTCAGAGATCACTCAACTTGGAAATGACAAAGGGAGGACTTGGAATTAGTTCTCTTGAGATCCATTCAAGTGTTTTGTTTTGTTTTGTTTTGTTGTTTATTTTTTTTTATTATACTGCAAAGCTAGTTTTTGTTTCATACCCTGCCTTCCTTTGACATTCTTTTTGGTGAATGGCATCCAAAAATGTAGCAGAAGGGAGGCCTAGGGATCATTCTCAAACTGGATAATTCATTACCAGATGAATGACAGCTTAATATGAAATGCTGCTTTGATTAAGTATTTTTTTTGTTCTTGTTTCATATGCTTTTATGGAAGGGGGTGGATTGGGTTGGAAATAAATGGGAAATGGCTCTTTGAGTCTTTAAGATTCCAAGGTTAATGAAGTTATTCAAACATTCATGAATATGACTGTTTTGTTGCTTTAGAAGTCTTCTGAAAATATATTACATGTGTAACATGGAAGAGGGTCAATGGATTCCTCAGATTTCCTGGACTGGAGCTCCTGGGCATGTGCTTTCTCGCTTCAAGAAGTAGGGTATGCACTCTACCTCACTGAGAAAGGATTTGTGTAAGGAGACAAAGAAAAAAGTTACCTGGAACCTCTATGAAGGATAACAGGCAACTAAGCCAGGAAAAGCCAAAGGGAGAGGAGAAAGACACCTTCCTTTCTCTATCTCTTTTTTGAGTACGTACCCAGCATTCTTCTAGCTTCCCCTTGAACTTCAAATAAGGTAGGGAGAGATGAGAAGACTTCTCTTTTCCTTCCCTTAGAAGTCATAGATTATAAATCCTTCAGTGATAAGTCAGAGAACATGTCCATCCCAACACAGTCTGCAAGTACATGAAATCAGCATTAATTTTTGTTTCTTAAAGGGAGTAATAGTAAGGATCTGCCATGTTCCAGTCACCACTCAAAGCACTTTCCAAATATTATTTCATTTGATCTCACAACAACCCACTGAGGTATTATTACCTCCATTTTACAGTTGAGGAAACAAGCAAACAATGATAAAGTGCTCATACAAATCCAAATGTCTGAAGTCAAACTTGAACTCAGGTCTTCCTGCCTTTAGTCACAGCACTCTATCCACTGTACCACCTAGCAGCTTCTTCTCTACAAGTTCTACAAGAATCTTGTCTCAGGCATTTTTAGCAGACTAGACCATGTAACCTCTTGGGGGGGGACTTTCTCCATTTATTTGCATAACTGTTTTGTGAACTTTTCTAGACTCCCCAATCAGTGAAATTGTGATTATATATTTAGGGATTCTCATGTTGGAGAGAAACTATATTTAGGATATCTTCAATTTCAGATGGGGGGGGAATTAAAACTATTTAGATTATTTGAATTTTAGAGCTAGAAAAAACCTTAAATATCATCTAGCCCAAAGAAGTAAAATGCTAAATACCTACTATGTAAATATCTATTGCACATAAAAGTCATTTATTGCTATTAATAGAAGGAAGGGACCTGGGTCATCAAATGGGTACATAATACAGGAGAGTCAAAAGACATGAGTTGGAGCCAATTCGTAGGAAAAAACCTCTTACTTATAGTCAATCCAGTAATTGCACAAGATAATTCATGTGGGTCTTCATTGGCTAGAGCCACTGTTGACAGAAACTATCCAGTGTCATTCTATAGTAATGGGCTAGGCAAGAGAGTGAAAACAAGAAGAGTGTTTGAAGCAGAGAGTCAATGCGTCCACCATGCTCTTAGGCTTTCCTGATTGTCAGGGGCCAAGAGGGAGTTGGTCTTATGCTTTAGCCCTGTAAATGTGCTTTCTGGGGCTCCACTATCAGACAGCACTGCCATTTCAGTATTAAAGCCACATCAAGAGCAATCAGTGGTGACATAAGTTGTCCTTTGGTTCTGCTTTTTGCTTCATGCTTGAAGCCTTCCTTCTTCCCCCAAGGAAGTCATCTGTAACAAAGACTTACCATCTCAGGGGATGCTCCCCTTTTTAATCCATCGATCTAACTCAATAACAAGAACAACAAAAAAAAATTAATTTCCTACTGTGGGCAAGGCATGAGAGAGAGCATAGAACAATGGTTAAGAGTTGACCAAAGTGTTAGGAAGATTTGGTTTATGTTTTGACTGCAAAACATGCTACCTGTATGACCCTGGACCAGTCATTTAACCTCTTACTGCTTCCAAGTCTCTCTCTAAATTTATAGATGCAGTGAGTTATGTTGCCAGCAGATCTTCAAATTAATAAAATCACAGATCTAAACCAAAAGGGGGAAATGTGCAAAACACTGGGCTAGACATTATGGTTACACAGTCAAACCAATATGGTTCCTGCCCTCAAGGAACTCACTTTCTACTAGAGTTGGGGGAGAATATAGGGCATGATGTATGTGCAGAGAAGTACTGCATAATACAAGACAATTCAAAGAGGAAGAGGGTACTAGTAACTGGGGGAAATAAGGAAATCTTCCCTGAAAAAATTGCCTGCAGGAAAATCAGAATTATGATCACTCCAGAGTTGCCCTCTTCCCCTTACCCCCATATTGTTTTTCCCTTTGTACTCACTTAAGAAAGTAGCAAATGTGTTTCTCTAGACAACTATAACTTCCTAGTATTCAGAAAATGTTAGTGTCTCTTCTTTCATGTAGGTACCAAGCCTGCCCTACTCTAAGCCCTGTCATGTTCCCATCTCCAACTCCAGGTATTTGATTTTCCACAGAGGAGTTAATTTTAGGTATACATTTTTTCCACACATAATACCCATCCTCTTTCACTTTCCTTGCCCTTATTCTCTCTATTACAATGCATTCTTTTTCTCTATCCCCTCCCTATATCTTCCCCTTTTTGAGACCATGTATGATCCTAATCATGACTAATAAGCATAACTCATAATAGTAATGATACATCAATATCTAGGAAAAGGAAAGCCATATGATTAGAAGAGAAATTAAACATAATAAAGAACTACTGTCATAGACTTATAAGGTTCTTGAAAATTACTGTCAGAAGCTCCACAAAAGTCTGCACCTAATTCTCATCCTTGTTTAATTAAACCTCTTATTCCCTAAGCACCAGTACTTAGATGCTTAGATGGATCTGTGGCCTCATCTGCATAGTCCTGAATCCTTACATACTTTCTTATCCTGTGTGATTCTCACCTGTATCTTTGCATAAAAAATATGGAAGATCCAACCAATACTCTGGAGGCCATCTTCTCTTTCTTTTAATAACATAAGACTATCTATGCAACATTCAAGCTATCCATCTGTTGTGTCTTATTCTTCCAAGATCAACCCTTCAGTCATCTGGAACAATCCACCAATCTAAATTTAAAAAAGATCATTTTAAAACAAATAGAGAAGAATGAAAGATCTTGTTTGTATCTTCTAACTATGGGTAGAGAAATAATTTATGACCTAAGAGGGGGCAGAGATGATTAGAAAAAGAAAATAGATTCATACAGCTAAAATATGAAGAAAATGAATGGATTGGCATCATTAAAAATTGGATGATTTACACAATCAGGAAATCCCTCATAACCATAGCTAGAAGTCTAACTTTCAACAAAACAAGAGCTTGAGGAGATCACAAACAAAAAAAAAAAACAGTTGAATTTGGTATTAAGTGTCTTTAAGATTTCAAGGTTAATGAAGTTATTCAAACATTCATGAATATGACTGTTTTGTTGCTTTAGAAGTCTTTTGAAAATATATTACATGTGTAACATGTAAACTGATGAAGACAGAATTAGAAGAGAAATGGTAGCATGGGAAAAGTATTTGCATCAAATTCATATTACCATTAAAAATCCAAGACTGCATTTTTATCACAGTCAATTCACTACAAATGGCATAGAATAATACATTATTGTTTTACTGTTTACTGTTTGTTGATTACAAAACATTAAGCATTCAACTTAGAATTGTAGCTTTAAAGGATTTTCTCTAATCATGAGCTTGCCACTACAAATTATGACCATTAAAGATCTCTTGATCATAGCATATAGACTCATAGAATCATAGATTTTATTGTTAAATTTGGAGGGATTTTATAAAATATGTTGTCCAACCCCCTCACTTTATAGATGAGAAAACTGAGACACAGAGAGGTTATAACTGCTAGCCCTAGGTCACATGGGTAGGGACAGAGGGAGAATCTGAACCCAAGTCCTCTGATTCCAAAGCCAGACTACTTTCTACAGCAAAAGAAAATAAAAATAATATGTTTAGCTACATGATGGTCATGAAAATCAAGCTAAGCATATAAAACAGAAAGATGTATATACTGTATTTCATGGAAGCTGTGAGGATGCTAGGTGGCAATAATGGATAGATTATTAGCCTTGCAGTGAAGAAGCCCTGAGTTTAAGCAATTAGTGGCAGTGTGACCCTGGAAAGGTCAGTCAACCTCTTTCAGCCTGAGTTTCCTCATCTGCACAATAAGGATAATTGTTATGAGAATCAAATGAAATAAAATCTTCAAACAGTGCATAAACATTAGTTATTATTATGGTATAATAATTATTATTATTTACTTAACAAAGTCCAGAAAATAAATTTCTTGAAATGGTGAGATCTTTCAGATGTTATAGGTGACATTTTGGCGTTACCTATTTCAGTCTCTACAACTTGAGAGGCCTTATATGACATAGGTCCATTACTATACAAAAGATCAAACTACAATCCATGTGTAAAAAGCCAAGTGGATGAAAATGGCTTTTGTTCTGACAGTGATATGCAATTGAATAGGCAACCCTTTGAGTCAAAGCACCAATGCAGTGCATGTGGACACTTGCTAAAGTCTGTGCTTGGGAACAGTGAATTAGGCCCAAAAATGAATAAGAAAAAGGAGACTGAATTTAGAAGTTGCACAATGTCTTTAATGAGCCCAGTCTGCTCTTTGGCTCAACAAGTCATCTTCTTAACCCAAATATTTTCCTAATGATGTGAAGTCGTTGCAAATATTAAAAGAGTGCAATCCCTGAAGAATCAATTTTTTCACCAACCCATAGGACAATGAATGGTGAGAGAAGAGAGTATATTTTCATAGATGTCCCATTTGCAACAAATAGCATTAAGGGGCATTATCCAGGCAATGTATAAAGAGAGGAGAAGGAAAGCCAGTCATATAGCAATTATCAAGAACAACATATCAAGCCTGAGTATGGCTCACTGGTATGCTCAGAAAGTGAAAGACTCACAGAAAACTCCTTCATGAATTGGGTGGAACCTTAGGAGGATATGTGGTAGAATAGGAAGAAGAATTGCATATGAAGGGATGATACTAATAGTTTGTGATCGACACTACTAAAAGGACTACATCCATAGATGAAATCATGGGTTACATTAGCTTTTTTTGACTACCATATTTTACTGTTTTTGACTCTTTGAGCTTTTCAAAAAATTAACAAGCATGTAAAGGCCTACTTGCCAGAGACAGCTATGTGACACAGTGGTTAGAATAGTGAGCCTAGAGTCAAGAAGACCTGAGTCCATATCTGGCCTCAAACACTTACTGACTGTATAACTCTGGGCAAGTCATTTAACCTTTGTCTGCCTCAGTGTCTTCATTTGGGGATACTAATAGCACCCACCTCACAGAGTTATTGTAAGGACCAAAAGAAATAATATTGGTTAAAATGTGTAGTGCGGTGTCTGGCATAGAGTAGATGCTTGATAAATGCTTCTATCTTTCCTTTCTTCCCTTCTTATGTGCCAGGCACTGTGCTAAGCCTCAAAGATACAAAGAAAGGCAAAAGACAGACCTTGTTCTCAAGGACCTTACAGTGTAATGGGGGGAGGGGGGGAGACAACACGCAAACAACTATGTATAAACAAGATATATACAGAATAGGAAGTGGAGCCAAGATGGAGGAGTAAAGGCAGGGACTCCCCTGAGCTCCTCTGAACCCTTCCAAATATCTTTAAATAATGACTCTAAATGCATTCTAGAGCAGCAGAACTCACAAAAAAGAAAGAATAAAACAATTTTCCAGCCCAAGACAACTTAGAAGTTCAGCGGAAAAAGGTCTGTTGAATCAGGGTGAGAGAGGAGTGCAGTGCAGCACAGCCATGCCAACACAGACCTGGCCCCAGCAAACCAGGAGCATGCCTCATGGCAACTGAATCAGTGGCACCAGTGGTGATTTCCAAACCTCTCAGCCCACAGATGGTAAGAGGATAAAACAACAGGTCAGAATGAGATTTACAGGGGTCCCTTTGCTGGCACCAGGGCAGGACTCTGTTGCATTGCTTATACCTGAACCTGGGTCACAATCCTGGGTCTTAGTTCCAGTTCAAGAAGGAACACTAGCACAGGAGAGCTTGCAGCCACAGGGGAGAAAGAACCCTGGTCACAGTTAGAGGGTTGAAAAGAATATGTGTGGTTGCTCACAAACCAGTGCACAGTATAGGAGAATAGTAAACACACCTCTTCCTAGATTAGGGGTGGGGAACCTGCAGCTTCAAGGCCACATATGTGGTCTTCTAGGTCCTTGGGTGTGGCCTTTTGACTGAGTTCAAGTTTTATATAACAAATCCTTTTACTAAGGGCATTTGTTTTGTGAAGTCTGGATTCAGTCAAAGGGCCACACTTGAGGATCTAGAGGGCTACATACGGCCTCAAGGCCACAGGTTCCTCACCCCTGTCCTAGACCACACCACCTTGGAAGAACCAAAAATTTACAGGTCCCCAGAATTACCTCTGAAAACAGCTGTACAAAAAACCTAAAGCTTGAGACAATGCCCTCTCCACTTAGGAAGCAGACTCCGACTTTAGCACAGAGTTAAAAGTCAAGAAATAGGCTATAAAATCAGCAAACAACAGAAAAAAAATTCTGACCATAGAAAGTTATTACAGTGACAAGGAAGATCAAAACATGCACTCCGAAGACAACAAAGTCAAAATCCCTGCATCTAAAGCCTCCAAGAAAAAATATAAATTGGTCTCAGGCCATGGAAGAGCTCAAAAAGGATTTTAAAAATCAAGTAAGAGAGGTAGAGGGGGGAAATGGGAAGAGAAATGAGAGTGATGCAAAAAAAAAATAATAAAAGGGAGTCAACAGCTGGGTAAAGGAAGCACAAAAAAAACCTGAAGAAAATAACACCTTAAAAAACAGAACTGGCCAAATGGTAAAAGAGACACAAAAATCCAATGAAGAAATGACTGCCTTGAAAAGCAGAATTGGCCACCTGAAAAAGATATACAAAAACTCACTGAAGAGAAGAATTCTTTAAAAAGTGAAATTGGCCAAATGGAAAATGAGGTACAAAAGTTAATTAAAGAAATAAATTCATTATAAGTTGGAATTGGCTAGTGGAAGTTAATGAATTTACGAGATATCAAGAAACAATAAAACAAAAAGAAACAATCAAATAAAATCAAAAGAGGAAAAGAAAGAAGAACATGTGAATTATCTCTTTGGAAAAAGAACTAACTGGGAAAGTAGATCCAGGAGAGATAATTTAAGAATTAGGTCAATGTTTGTGTGAAAATACTAATAAGAAACATTTAAAAAATATAAATTAAGATTAAAATTTAGAGAAGCAAAAAATTCACAGTAAGTCTGTACAGAAGCCCTGTACAGAAAGGAAAAGGAGATCTGATAGAACCTGCCAGTCAAACCCACAAGTCCCTCCATTAAAAGCAAAACCCCTATCAAAGAGACCTTGTAAGTAGCTTAAACTTTAGACAAATTTTATTTCCTTGGACTTAGCTATCTCTCTTTCCCCTATTTCCTCACATGATACACAGCCAACTGGAAAATAGGGTCAATAATATTATTCAACTAGGTTTTACTAGAAAATTTTGATGGCAATTAACATACTGAATAAAATGTGAAATAGCAATATTGATTCTGGTGATTTAGTATATCTCCACAATTTATGTAGGTATACGTGAATGTATGTATGGACATATATACTGTACAGATGGATGAGTGTATACCTCAGTATGTACAATATCCTAAAAGACTTTTAGGAAACCCCTATTGCATATGCATCTGAAATCCAAGGTCAACCAAAGCATTAGAGCAAAGATCACTATGAATTTAATTCAGTCTCATCAGAAACTTGAGACAAGTATTTCTTGAAATATCTTTGTATCACTGTAGTTTAAAATGCTAGTTTATTTTGTTATTAAATATTGTTATTAAAATAAAATTATTAAACTATTATTAAATATGTATCATTGTTAATATTTACTTAATGTTGATAATAATGAATTAGGCAGCTAGTTGGAATGGTGGATAGATAGCTGGGTCTGAAGTCTGGAAGGCTCATCTTCATGAGCTCAAATCTGGCCTCAGACACTTACTAGCTGAGTGACCCTGGGCAAGTCATTTAACCACGTTTGCCTTAGTTTTCTCATCTGGAAAATGAGCTACAGAAGAATATGGCAAACCTTTGCCAAGAAAACCCCAAATGGGCTCACGAAGAGTCTGAAATGACTGAACAACAACAAAAATAATGAATTACCAACAAACATCATTCTTTACTAGGTCTGTTCTTAATTTTCTAGGAGAAAGTGCCACTCAAATGATTAGGGAAAGATGTAGACCTTGCATACTCTAGAGCTTTGGGAAAGTCCAAAAGAATGAATAAAACTACACAAAGAATTAGAAAATAAGAACTATGAACACAAACTAGAGTCAGAGTTCTTAACTTGGGTCCATGGATAGATTTTTAGAGATTGGAAATTATTTTTTAAAAATATTTTGAGAATTTTATTTCAATGTACTTACTTTCCTTTGTACTTACATATTTTATTTTATGCATATAACAATACTATCCCAAAGAAGATCCATGAGTTTCACCAGACTACCAAAGTGCCTGTGACTCACACACAAAAAATTAATAACTTCAAACCTGGATGAGATGGGATCATTTAGCATGGAAAAGAAGTGGCTTAATGATGATGTATCTTTTAAATAAGGTTTATTGATTTTTTTTCAAATATATTTGTCATTTCTCAATATCACTGAACCCATTACCCCTCTTATGAAATGAAGTATGTTTGGTCTTTTTGTTGGGGGGGGAGTTTCATTGATATTTTTAAAAAATTACTTGAAGAGTAAGTCAGGAGTAAGTAAATGATGAAATCATGATTGACCTTTAACTGCTCCACTAGGTGGCATACTGAAGCTAGGTGATGAATAATCAGAAAGACCTGGGTTCAAATACCACCCCTGACACTAATTAGCTGTGTGGCCCTGGGCAAGTCACGTAATTCCTCTCAGCCTCAGGTTTCTCATCTGTAAAATGGAGATATCATCACTTAATTTAAGGTTGCTGAGATTATCAGATGATTTACATAATATAAGATCATTTCAATTATTTCATTTTGTTTATACAAAATCATTGCATAATGAGATGATTTGCATAATATATGTAAAGTACTTTGCAAACATTAACTATAAATATTAGTTACTATTATGTTTGTTATACAGGGTGTTCCAAAAGTCTTAGTGAAGTCTTCAGCTTTACTAAGCTTAATAAGCACCTAATAAAGCCCTACTGCTTTTAGAAGCAGCAGGAAAGGGTTATGATTATAAATAAGAAAGCTTTTTTTGAACGTGGGAGATTCCCTTGCTATTGTAAGTCTCTGAGGGAGACAATAGAAATTCTTTCTTGGAAATCTTCAGGTTAAGGGACACTTCTTAAGGGGTCACATTCACTAACTGTTCTCTTAAAGTCCCTCCCAGCCCTATGGAGCTATCATCATTCAAGCGATGTTTCGCGTATATATTTTACCACTTATAATGTTTCATTATTCTCATCCTTGCAAAAAAAAAAGAGAAAGCATTATATGTTTGTAATTATGTCAAGCTGGCGGATATAATGCTGGGTCTGGAGTCAAGAACAGTCATCCCCCTAGTTCAAATCCAGCCTCAAATACTGTAGTGTTTTGTGGGACCCTGGGCAAGTCACTTAACCTCAATTTGCTTTATCTGTAAAAATGGGGATAATAATTTCACCTACCTCCCAGGGTTGTTATGAGAATAAAATACTGTAATATTGGTGAAACACTTAGCACAGTGCCTCGCACATAGTTGTTGTCATATAAGCATCAGTTGTTGTTTCAGGGAAACTGTGCAGGGATATTATAAGTAGTACCAATGCATGTCTATTACTGCAACTTCCACAAAATGCCTAAATAAAGAACAAGTCACTTTCTGGGGAAAAAAAAATCCAGACCTTCTTTTGGTGCAAAATTAAAGACTAATTTCCCCTTACTGTTTTAGCAAGAGTGAAAGATGAGAAAAGATTATGCAGTTAAATAGGCATTACGCCAATAAAATGTTAGCTTAATTGAAATTTCAGGTGCTTTGCTTACTAGTGTATTCCTCATGTGCTCAGTACTAATACTAGGTGTTACGGGGATAGAGAAGGCTCATAAAATATGGTCCCTGCCCTCAAGGAGTTTATATTTGAGCTAGAGAAAGAAGACAAATACATGACATAGAGCAGTCAATAATTTGAAAATTATCATTAAATTCTGGGTTAAGATCATAGACTTAGATCTAGAAAGGTACTTCAAGGTAGGTCATCAAATCCAATTTTTTAAAAAACATTTTATTGATTTTATTTAAATGACTTGGTCAAGGTCACACAGGTCTTACATAATAATGCTCCTCTGTCTCTCGGTTTAGTGTTCTTTTCAATATATCACATTGCCTCTGAGACACAAATTATTTAACTACGTGATTCAGAAAAGATATCAACAAGGGTCAGGGCAGTCAGAGAAGGTGCCATGAAGAACAAGGTGTTTGAAATGGTTCATGAAGGACTGACAGGGAGACAGAGAATATATTTCATAGAAACTCAGGGTAGAAAGGACTTCACAAATACCTGCACAGGAATACCCTCTCCACCATCCCCCCTAGAGTGGTGGTTCAGTCTTCACCTGAAGGCCTCCAGAGGAGAGGAAGCTGCCACTGCTGGAGCCAGCCCCTCCCCCACACTTTAGGGAGCTCTAATTGTTAGGAAGTTTTTCCTTTCATTAAAACCAAATATGCCTTCCATGTCACTAGCTAACACTGCTCTTCCTTGCCCTCTGGGGTCAAGCAAAACAAGTCTAATCCCTCTTGCACATGAAAGCCCTTCAAATACCTGAAGACAGCGCCACTCACCTCCAGTCTTCCCTTGTCCAGTCTAAACATCAACTGGCTCTTCCGCCAGTCCTCAAATGGCACGCTCATCATCATCCTGGTCACTCTAAGCTAGACGTGCCATGACCTGTCAACGTCCTTTTCAACATTTGAGAGTCAGGACAAAATAGAATGCTCCAGATGTGCACCGTCTAGGGCAGAATAAAGCAGCAATACCACTCCCCCTTCAACCTCTCCATGCCAGTGAGTGTGCTGGCATGCACACACATGCACCACACACACACACACACACACACACACACACACACACACACACACCCAGCTCTAGACACTATACTTCTTTAATACAGCCCAAAGTTTTGTAAGCACTCTTGAATCCTATTGACCTTTCAGCTGATAAGCTAACCAATTACTACTCCCAGATTATTTTCTGTTACCTAACCAGGTTAATTCATTAAACTGAATTATTTCTTTGTGCTTTTAGACAGTGACAACTTAAGTGTTAGTCTCATCCAACAATTGTTTCCAATGCCAACATAGCACATCATTGCTATGTTGGATTTGTGAAGAAAAAGAAATAAATCATGAGTAGGAATAAAGCAATCTCTCTAAGTAATAAAAATAATGCTTCTCTGCCTCCACTCCCACGTACAAAAACAGGTGAAAGGTGTTCCTATTTAAATAATTCTTTGTCTATAAACTTAAAAAAAATGTAACAAGAAAAATGACTTGTGAGCTTCTCATTAGCACTTTCCATTCATTCATTTACATTCCACATAAATTAACTGTATTTTCTCTAACATCTAATTAGGTACTAAATTCTCAGAATGTTTTCCTGTGCTTTTAGGGTTAGTTTTCTTTTCCTTCCAGTTTTCGTTAGCACAGTAGTACATCATGTCATTTTTCAGAAGGAAATCATTTGTCAAAGTGCTGAGAGCTGCCATATTTGCTGACAAGTGTCAATCAAAATGTCTCCCAGCTACCCTACAGAGTCAGCCATCAGCCAAACCACACTTTCCCAGGAACGCCCGAGCCTGGCATCTTTGTTCTGTTTTCAGATAAACAGATCCAATTTCTCAACAAACAGACTGCTGCAGTCCTTTTGATAACAATGTAATAATTCAAAACAAATGATGGTAGGCTTTGATGATAGCACTTTTATGGGTCATGAAGAAATCCTCCCACCAACATCTGTTTGATTTTATCTACTTGAACTTTATCCTCCAGTTGAAGATTTATAAGCTGAAATCATCCCAGACTATTAAAGTCAGACTAATGTTGGAGCACTAACACGGAGGACCAAAGTATATTTCACAGTCATCTACCTTTTGAAATGCTGTTGTGTAAAAGAGGAGAGACAGAGAGACAGAAAGACAGACACAGAGACCGAGATAGAGATAAAGAGAGACACAGGGAGAGACACACAGAGAGAGAGGATGAGGGGGAGGGAGGGGAAGGAGAGAGAGAGAGAGAGAGAGAGAGAGAGAGAGAGAGAGAGAGAGAGAGAGAGAGAGAGAGAGAGAGAGAGAGATGTCAAAAATTTAGAGGATTTTATATTTGACTGAGGTATATTTCTTTACCCTGTACTGTTTCTTCTATTATTGGCATGTTAAGAAATTTAACTTGTGCATTATAGAGAAAGCAACTTATTTGCGGCACCATTATTTAGAAAGACATTTATAAAAAGACCAATATTGTTTATATTTAAAGCTTGTTTTCTTAGTACAAACCATTATGGGTAAGGGAAATTCGACTCAGATTTGTTCTTTCTTTTTTTTTTCCCTTAATTTCTTCATGCACTACAAATAAAAAACATGACAGCGTAGTACTTGTTACTTATTGCCCCGATCATAAAGTTAACTTAGAGACTTTAATTTGAAGAAAGGAATGTCAGTATAGCACCAGCCTGGGAGTCAGGAATCCTGAGCTCTGAACATAGCCTCTCTGTTAGGGCCACTCAGCCCAGGCAAATAAGTAGACTGGCGGCCCTGCTGTTAGGGGCGTGCCTTGGGTCTGTCTGCAAGCACTTAGCAATTTGAAGCTGACACTTTCTCATTTCTCTTCCATTCACCTCTAACCCTGACCAGCCCAAGAGGAAAGAACCACTTTCTCTGTCTCCCTGTCTCTCTTTGTTTCTGTCTCTGTCTCTCCGGTTTTGTCTCTCTGTCTCTGTCCTTTTTTGTTTCTATCTCTGTTTTGTCTCTGTTCATTTCTCTGTATATGTTTCAGCCTCTATTTCTCCGTTTCTGTTTCTGTCTATGTGTTTCTCTCTCTGTCTCTGCCACTCTGTCTTTCTCTCCTGCTCTCTCTCTTCCTCTGTCTCTCTCCATCTGTCTGCCTCTGCTTCTGTCGCTCCCTGTTTCCTTGTCTTTGTGTCTCTATCTCTCTCTTTTTCTCTCCCTCTTGTTTTGGACAGAAGAGAAATTGCAAAGCCATATTTCTAGATCTGTATTTAAATTACTGCAGCTTTGCCCACCTCCCATTCCTGTGTTCTCTTTCATGTTTTGTTTGATGGCTTTTTGAACATGGCACAATTGTTTTTTCCCAAATGTTTCCCTTTTCTTCTCCCAAATACTCATTCAGTCTCTCAGTAGAACCAACGTATGAGCACATATCACAGTATAATTCCAATAATGGATTTCACCTTAGAACCACCTCTTTTTTTTTAACCAGAAGGGATCTTTGAGGTCTTTTAGTCAAAAGACCTATTTCAATGAAGAGGAAATTGACACATGGCATGGCTAACCAAAATAGTGAAGGTCACAAATTGAGTTAGTGGTAGATTTAAGATTAGAGAAAAGGTCATATTAACTCTGACCAAAGTTTTCTGCTCTATCTCTAGTTGGAAAATAAAGAAGTTACTCCACTTTCATTATCTTCACTTTCTTGTTACAAAACATAGCTCAGGCCATGAGCACCTAAGTATTTCCTAACTACTGATTAAAGATGATTTTCTGATGACCTAGATATTCATGTATGTGAAACTTTTTCATTTTTTCCAAATGATGCTACAAATACGTTAGTACTGGGGGTAGGAGTTATACGAAAATGTTTTATTTTACAAAAGCTACCAGTAGATTTTACTTTTAATCTATTATAATTAGTTTCTTATAAACACACTAGAAAATAAAAATTGACAGTATGATCAATAATCATTCATTGGTCAGGTCCTATGTGCCAAGCACTGTTCTCATTTGTAAAATGAAGGGGTTGGATGAGATGGCCTTAAATTTCCCTTCCAGCTCTAAATCTATGTTCCTTCGATTATAAAATATCATTAAATCACTCACAGGAAATAGTTTTGACTGTTTTATTGGTTTTTTCAATGTTATGTGTATGCAAATATGAGGTTTTGTTTATTGAAATTGAAATAATGGATTCAGAGAAAAAATATATAATTCTTTTATTTTCTAATTGCTACTTGAAAAATTAAAACTTCAAGAGCCTCGAAGAAGAGATTAGCAAATAATTGGAAAGCATTTAGGCAAATCACTTTGTTTCTCTCTGCCATGTTTTCCCCATTCATCAAAATAAGACGCTATTTTCACTTACATGAGATATGAGGAAAATTCTTTATTGAAGACTTAGAGAACCTTTCATTAAATCACCATCTTCCTGAGCGGCCCTTGGCACTTAACATAGGTGCTGATAAAAGCCATCTCTCATCCCCTTTACCCTCAAGTTACTGGCACCAAGTATTATTATTTGCAAAATATGAACATGGGCCATACTTAAAATTTAAATTCCACCTACTTTATTGAAGAGAGACCAATGCATTTTTATCATAGATGCAATTTCCAGGAGGCTCAGATTTAATATATAAGATTATATATATGACTGTCAGATTTCATTTTGCTCCAAGCAGCAACTGAAACTACTTTACACATGTTAAAACTATTTTACCACAGTAGGAGGAGATGACCCCATAGATTAGCTCAGGCTCTTATCACAGTTAAGGTACACAATACATTCTGCACCATTGAGAAGAATCCTCTCGTAAAAAGAGTGGGGGGAGGGGAAAAAATCTCTGTCATTATAAATTACAAACACACACATAAAACTTCAGGATTATGGCAAATAAAAGTTAGGAGGGTCAACAGTAGTACAAAAGTGAATTCATGATGACTGGTCTTATTCAAAAGATGAATGAGAGAGTAAGCACAATGGAGAGTGCATCAGGCTTGAAATCAAGAAGACGTGCATCCAAATCCAGTCTTTCAGACAATTACTACTAGCTGCATGACCTTGGGCAAGTTACTCAACCCCTTTCAGTCTCTATTTCTTTATCTGTAAAATGTTGATTATAGTAGTTCCTACCACTGTGCTGTTGTAAGGATCAAATAAGACAATATATGTGAAATACTTCGCAAACCTGAGGGCACATATGAATGCTAGCTATCATTGTTATCTTACTGTCATATTCCATTATAGTCACATATGTCACAGTTAATTCAACTATTCTTCGTAGGAGGTATTCACTTCCTTTGTAGTTCTTTGCTTCTGCAAGTACACGTTTTGTTTTGTTTTGTTTTGTTTTCCCGTAGAGATGATAATTTATATATATATATATATATATATATATATATATATATATATATATGTATGTATGTATATTACCCATTACACCATACTTTCCCTCAGGAGGCTTGATGTGTTATACATTAACACTAAAGCTGTTACCTTTCTTAACCAAGTTTGATTATAAGTTGCTTAAGAGTTAAAGGCAGTAAACTAAGGGAGTGCCTTCCCATTAAAGAATGATGGGCAAATTATTGCATATGAATGAAATTTAACATAATCATGTCATGAGAATTGGTGAGAAGGACAATTTCAAAGAAACCCAAGAAGATTCATTTGAACTAATTAAGAGGGAAGTGAGTAGAAATGAGAATAAATGATACAATAAAACCAACATTATAAAGACAACTTTGAAATACTTAAAGACTATGATCAATGCAATGACCAACCGTGACTCCAGAGAACTGATGATAAAATCTCCTGACAGAAAGCTGATGAGCTCAAGATAGTGAATGAGGCACAAATTTTTGTATATAGCCAATGCAAAAATTTGCTTTGATTGACATTTCTAAATAAAATTTTGTATTGATATGTTGTTTTTATGTGACCCAAATTTCTCCCTGTTATGTATCAACGTCCTCTAAGAGACTCACTCCTATTAAAAAAAAATCCTTTTCTTTCACTCATCTGTCCTTCCCATTACCACCCATCACCCTTCATTGAACACTTAAAAAAATGAATAAAACCCTGAATATATAGATGCATAGCCTGCAAAGACAAATTTCTAATCTTAAAATGTAAGCCTCTTACTGCATTATAAATTTATCACCTTTCTGGCAGGGGGTAAGTGGTATATTTTTATCTTCATCCTTTTAGACTCATGGCTTATCATTGTTTATTATAATATTTGCTACAAAGGGTTATTTCTAATTTTTTGGAAGGGTTAGGGAGGGTGAAGAAAAATTAATTCTTATTAATTTGAAAATTAAGCATTTTTAAAAGTTAATGACATTAACAGAATGACTTATGGCTCTCAAAAGTCATGTGTGGGCCTCAGATGCAGAAGCTAAGTCAGTGTCAGTTGAACTATAAATACAGTTAAATTTTTGTAAATAATGATAATAATAAAAGTAATGTGTGTTGTTTTCATTCTTGTTTGTTTGTTGCAAAAGCATAAAGAGCATTACCTGCATGATTATTTAGACAAGATAACTGACCTCACTTGAGAGAGACCACTACATACATGTTCTACTCCAGGATTCCTCTCAGACTTCTGTTTTCATGAGCTGTGAAAACCTGGCCAGAGGGCAGATTGATGTGTAACAATTTTGGATAGACAGGCAATCTCAAACTTGAAATGGGTGATTCAACTCATGTTATTCATTATAGACATCACCCCCGAACTCTTTTTCTTTTAATTATGTCACTGTTTCCCTTTTTGAAATCAGCTACCCTCATAAACACTAGCTTATTTTGAGCTGAGGGAAAACAAAAACATGTGGGCAATATAATGGTAATATAAATGTGCTCCTGTGAACACAGAAATTTAAATGTATTTTAAATTTTCTAAAAGTTCAGCATATTTCCTCTCTGGATCTGTCTGTTCTGTGTCACTTAGCAGATGAGTGTATTTAAAGCACTCCATAATTAAGTGCATCTGATCATAATATCTGTGAGGAAACTTCAAAAAAAAATATTGACACTTGGAAGCCAGAATATTTTGCATTTATTTTAAATAGGTCTGCATGTTGCATGATCAGAAAAGTTTACTACTGATTACTGTCTACAGTGCCTCGATTTTAAACACTTGTTCCAGGATGATTGAATGGTGGTCCAAGTTATTCGTTACCATACTTCCCCTTTGCTTACTCCATGCTTCAATTCTTTAAAACATCTGTGATTTCTGCAAGTTCTCTACACTGATACAGTTTACAGCCACAATAGTCTTCTTAGCATATGGTTTTATGAGTTTCTAGGGCTGAAATGTAATTCATTCCATGGTGGTTAGCTTTTTGGTAAATGAACCTCTCCGAATTTAGCTTAGTTTTTCTCTGTCTGGAAGACGTAGACTCCATTACTGGTACTGTACTCAAAGGGCTTGATGGTAATGAAGTGAATATCAATCATATAATTCCATGTATCTTTGCTTTTTTTTCCAAATTGGAGGCTCTGTCACAACCTGTGGTCTACTCGTATATTTCAGGGTTATTTATATATTATGCAGAGTCATCAGAGGAGGACTGTAATTGGTTAGTTGATTGGTTGTTGAAGAGGACCCAAATAACATCACCATGCTGCAGTCAAGTTATAGCGTGTCTGGCTATGGCTGATCAGACTAATATGAGCTCGGAATGTGCTATCACAGATGGGGCACGAATAGCCCATGTGAACATTTGGGAAGGACTGTAATAGAGAACTTAAAACAGAGGTGTATTGGAGACAGCTTGAACTAGCCCTCAAGAGCTGATTGTTGAATTGTCAGTGTGAAAATACCTCAGAAATCAGCAAGTGCTATAGATCAGGATTGATTTGTTGTTTTGTTGACTATCTGAACTTAAGGAAGTGACAGAAAATGTTAAATAATGCAGATTAAATTTAAAAGTGTGTCATACATACTTTTTTTCTGGAGATTCAATTGTTAATTATTTATCATAACACTACTGACTGGTCATCTCCATATTTATGCTTGTATGTTTCATACGTAGGCATGTAGGCATTCATATTAATGTTATATATGTACAAGTGTCATTAAATATATGAATGCATTCATATTATTCACTTATCTTAAACATATAAGTACATCGGTAAAATATATCTTAAATATATGAGTACATCAGTAAAAATTAATGTCTACAGTATCTTTTAAGAACTTCAAGGTACATAATCTGTGACAAATGATTGTTCTTTATAAAATGGGAAGAGTAAAAAAAAAAGATTAAAAGAAGATTAAAGAATACCTTTGTGATTCTTCCTAACTATGATTCCGTAATTTTGTAAGAGAAAAAAGTGCCTTCTTCAGACAGAAAATGGATGGAAGGGCTGAAATTTTCTATCAACTTGCATTATCTTTTGGCATTTTTGTAGACATCTAGAGTTCCTCATAAGATTGATGCCAATATTAGATGAGTATATGGGATTAGAGATCCAGCCCCCTTGGGTGAGACCTTTCTTTACAAAACTAACCTTCATAAGTTTTACCTATGAACTTGGCCAGGTATTCTAAGCAACTGAAATAACTAGTTAATGTGATATAAATGAAATATTTCCCCAATAGAGAAGGATGTATCTCTGTGCATCTGCAAGCCTTGTGTGCAAGCTTGATTTTTTTTACATATTGAGCATAGACATCATATCTCATTTTAATTTGCAGTTTAGATTTTAAAACCTTCAAAACAATAATACTAAAAAAAAACAATTGATAGAAGCTGACTTGCTGTTCCAAAATAATTACTGTTTCAATCATGCTCCCTCATATCCTGTGGATTTACTTTAAATCTTCTAGACTAGTGAGCCCCAAAGTCTAAATGAGATATAACAAGAAGCAAAGACACAACCATGAAACATATTCACTCTTTCATTACCATTAAACCTTTTGAATACGACATGTTTAGTTTCAAATAAGCACTAAAAGGGTATGATTCATTTGAAAGCCAAAATCTAGGAGTCTCTTATCTCTGTGTATCAATTACTGTTACTATTAGAAATATGGTGAAAAGAATATGAAAGTATAACCAAAGGATTAAGTGGGTATTAAATAAGGAAAGGATGGATGGAAGGAAGGAAGGAAGGAAGGAAGGAAGGAAGGAAGGAAGGAAGGAAGGAAGGAAGGAAGGAAGGAAGAGGAAGGAAGGAAGGAAGGAAGGAAGGAGAAGGAAGAAGGAAGAAGGAAGGAAGGAAGGAAGGAAGGAAGGGAGGGAGGGAAGGAAGAAGGAAGGAAGGAGGGAAGGAACGAAGGAATGAAGGAGGAGGAGGAGGAAGGAAGGGAGGAAGGAAGGAGGGAGGAGGGAGGAAGGAGGGAGGAGGGAGGGAGGGAAGGAAGGGAGGAAGGAAGGAAGAAGGAAGGAGGGAGGAAGGGAGGAAGGAAGGAAGGAAGGAAGGAGAGGGAGGAAGGGAGGAGGAGGGAGGGAGGGAGAGGAGGAAGGAAGGAAGGAAGGAAGGAAGGAAGAAGGGAGGAAGGAGGAAGGAAGGAAGGGAGGGAGGAAGGGGAAGGGAGGGAGGGAGGGAGGGAGGAAGGAAGGAAGGAAGGGAGGGAGGGAGGGAGGGAGGAAGGAAGGAAGGGAGGGAGGGAGGGAGGGAGGAAGGAAGGAAGGAAGGAAGGAAGGAAGGAAGGAAGGAAGGAAGGAAGGAAGGAAGGGAGGGAGGGAGGAAGGGAGGAAGGAACGAAGGAGGGAACGAAGGCAGGAAAAAAGGAAGGAAAAGTAAACCAAAACAATAAGAAAAGCTAAGCCAGGGAAAGAAGATCTCCCAACAAACACAAATACATTATTCACATGTTTGGAATCTTTTTTTCTAAAATTACCATTAACAGTATGGTTTCTGAAAAGGCATTTACAGAAATAATGAATGTATGATAACAGCAATAAGTATCATGATCTCCTTATTAATCTCCTATGAGGAGCACTATGAATTGTTGACATCATTTAGAGGGTTACCAGCTGTTATTAAATATTCTGTCATATCCTGCCTCATACTATCATCTAATAGTCTAAGTGTACACATGCTTTTCTTATTTGTATGTATTTATCCTTATGAATAGCACTCAGATTGAGCTACACAGCATGCACTTATAATTATTATCATTACTTTATTTAAAAACTGTATTTCTCAAGAAGTTTTATCACAAAAAATCTTGAGTTTAATTACCCATATCACTTTCTGTATCTCATTACCATTCTGGTTGGCATAACTACATGTGACAAACTACCATTTTACAAAGGTAGTATAATGAGAAGAACATGGGGAAGAAAGCCCAAATTCATTCTAGGGATGGTTCTGGCCCTGACCATTTGCAACTTCAAGTAAAGTCCCTTTAAGTGTCTGGCCTCAGTATCATCACCTGTACGCATAAGTATTTTAAAGAATCATATATTTAGAGATTTAAAGATCTTAAAGGGTGTTAGCCCAACTCCCTTACTTTGAAATTATATGATTTTTCATTTATTTTAGGAAAGGTTACATGGCTAAATCATGTAGCAATTCCCCAAGTTTAGTCCCAGAACTCTTGGGGATCCCTCAGTCCCTTCCATAGGATTTAAAGATTAAACCTATTTTTTTCACAGTAATACTAGCATATGTTAATTTCTAATGTGGTAAATACTGGATGATATAACAAACCTAAACAAAAGCTCTTTGGAGGTTCTCAATAATTTTTCAGAGTATAAAGGGGTCTTGAGACCAAAACGTTTGAGAATGCTAGGGAAAGAATACTGGATTCTCATCAGAAGAGCTGGTTTTTTAAAAAAAAAAAAAAGGTTTAGCTCAGTAATTCACTGTATTAGGTAGGTGGCACAGCAGATAGAGTGCCAGGCCTGTAGTCAGGAGGACCTGAGTGCAAATGCAGCCTCAAATATTTATGAGCTGTTTTACCTTGGGCAAGTCACTTAATCTCTCTCTGCTTCAGTTTCTTCATCTGTAAAACGGAGGTGATGATGGCACCTACCACGCAGGGTTGTTGCAAAGATTAAATGAGAAATTAATTGTAAAGCACTTAGCAAACCTTAAAGCACAAAGCAAGCATTAGCTACTATTATTGTGAAGATATAAGTTCTCTGAGCTTTGGTATCCTTGTCATTTTAGTATACAATTTTTAATATAGGCAGTAGCAACCTCCCAGAACAACTGCATAAGAGAAGTGCTTGGTAAACTGCCAAGCTTTATAGAGCTTGGCACCATTATCATCAATAAAATTACATAATTTAAGTTTCTTAAGTTTCTGTCCATGAAAATTCTTCATTTTGTCAACTATTTTTAAATGATGCTTTAAAATTTTCCTTACAGTTCTTTCTTCTCATATTGACATCTTTCATCTTCATTAAATTCTTTTTATATTATATTTATGTTACATGTTTATAATATTATTTTATCTATTTATATGAAAGCTTGGTAATGATGTTTATTTTATATATTAATTTATGATGTTTATGTGTAAATATACATTTATGGTATAGATGCATATACTATAAATCTCTTGTTTCAAAATGCAATGAGGTACAAAAGTAATATTCCCTCCCCCCGATAAAAAATCTCCCCTATTTCTGTCAAGGGCACTATTATCCTTCCAGGTATTTGGGTTTGAGACTTTAGGGTTATCTTTGATGTTTCCCTCTTCATCATTCCATGAATCTAATTCAGTTGTCAAATTTTATCATTCCTGCCTTCACAGCATCTTTTCTATCGGTCTCCTTTTCTCTACTATCCTGGGTAGTCCCTTCGTTCAGGACCTCTTGCTTCTCACGTAGAGTAGTGCAGCAACTTCCTAGTTGGTCTCCTGACTTCACATCTCTCCCATGACCAGTTCACAGCCCACACAGCTGTGAAAATGATTTTCCTAAAAGGCAGATCTGATCATGTAAATGATCAGTAAATTCTAGCGGTGCCTTATTGTACCTTGGATCAAATATAAACTCTTCTGTTTGACTTTTAAAGTTCTTCACAACTTGCCTCCACCCTTCCAATCTTTATTAATCCTCTTCCCAAACTCTGCCATCCAGCCAAAATGGCTTTTTGCTGTTCCTCACACATAATCTTCCATCTCCTGCCTCTTGGAGTCCCTTGTTTTCTTTAAAATTGAGCTCAACCATTATTTTTTCCCTGAAGTTTTTCCTGATTTCCCTCATTGAAATGTTCTTCCATTTTTAGAATCAGAAGACCATAGAACTAGAGCAGAAAGGGAGCTTAGAAATAATCCAACTGTGTGATTTTACAAATGAGGAAACTGAAACTCAGATAGACTAACTAACTTGCCCAAGATCACATGGACACTAAATGAGATTGAACCCAGGCCATTCCTCTGATTCAAAAGCTAACATGCCATAGCTTTTTAAAAGCACGCAGCAGGATTTTAATAAAATTTTGTTAATTGCTGATTTTAATTTTAATTAATTGGTGGGCTTATTGAGTTAATGAGCTAGGGACTCAAATGCAAGCATCTCTAAGAAAGGTAACAGCTTTTCCCACTATCAGTTATTTGTACTTCAGGGTGGATGAGCTGTAGATCCTTTTTTGGCAAAAGGTTTAGACAAGAGTGAATTGGTTACCTGAGTAAGGGGAAACTAGACTCCACCAAAGGAAGAACAAGTTATATAATGAGGGAACTAATTATAAACTTGTCAGTTTCTCTTGAAACTAGTCATGTGCATACTCTCTTCCCCACCTCGCATTCCACTCTCCCAAAAAAGTGTTCCTTACTAGAAAGATTTGCTGCTTTGATCCCCTAGGGAGAAAAAAAAAAGTAACTGCTTACTGGAACATATATCATATGCAATAACAGGCATGGAGATCTTCATCAAAATTGTGATGAAGCTTTTAAGATGACAAAGCCAAGGAGCAGATGCATATTCTGAACATTAGAGGATACACTGCCCTTCTTCCTAACTAGAGAGTAATGTCAACCAGCACTGACTTGTTAGAAAAAGCCCTGTGTATGGTCAACTGCCATTTCTCATCCCATCCAGACAGATGTTGTCTTCAAGTATAGACCATTGACACATGCAGTAAGAAGTTGGAGGTAGGGTGAGAAGCAGGGTATTGAGTCAAAGAACAGGGCTATTTAGACTGTTAGGTCCTTTGATACCTGAATTTTGAAAATCATTTCTGAAAAGGAGAAGTTGATGGGGCTTTCTTATCCATGGACTACCTCTAGAACTAGAGTCTCTTGGAGGATGTTAGAAACCATCAAATGAAGGGCCTATGGACATATTTCAGGGTTTTCATGAAAAATAGAGGGAAAATATGCCTTTATGTCAATATAATTGACTCTCTATTATCCTGTAAATTTTATAGCATGCATTCAAAAGTATTATTTGGATAAGGGGTCCACAAATTTGGAAGGAAGGAAGGAGGGAAGAAAAAAAGGAAGAAAGGGAGGGAGGGAGGGAGAGAGGGAGGGAGAGGGAGGAAGAATTTACTAAGTACCTACTAGAAGCTAGGCACTATACTAAGTGTCTTACAAATATTATCCCATTTAAACATCACAACAACTCTGAGGTAGGTGGTATTATTGTACCCATTTTGCAGATGAGGAAACTGAGTCAGACACAGAGGGTAAGTGCTTTGCCCAGGTTCACACAACTATTAAGTGTTTTAGGCTAGATTTAAACTCAGGTCTTCCTAAATCCAGGTCCAAAAGCATTCTAGCCATTGAGTTGCCTGTGAAAAAGCACATTAATATGAATAGAAAGACTTAATTATTCTTTTAGCATAAACTTCATGGGGTAAAGATAGGAGTAGGAGTGGGTGTAAAGAAAAAGGACTTTACCAAAACTTTCTGCAATTACTTTTCCTTCTCTTCTTTCTGCAGCTTAATAATTACAAAAAATTACTATGCTGTATACAGATTATAATGCTTCTGCAGTATTACATTTTCCATTATTATATTATTCAGAAATAGGTATATGGCCTATCATACCCAGCATGGAGGTGTATATGCATTTAAGCCCATAGATAACTCTCTGATAAATTTACCCCTAAATAAATATATAGTGTACACTGAAACTTTTAAATCAAACTGTCTTAGCACAAACTTACAAAATAATTTCACAAATGTTCTATTTTCATTTTCAATTCACCTTTAATTGACAGTGGCTCATAGCTTTAGGCTGACTTTTCTCCTCCATTCCCTCTTCATTACCAAGTATCTGTCAAACAGTTAATGACCTGTCAAACATTTAAGGGCACTCAGGGAATTTACTATTTAAAAGAACCATTCAAATAACTGCTTTTACAACATCTCTAATTGGTTGTACCCCTACTCCCTCCCAGAAAGAGCCCTCAATTAGGAATGGAGAGATCTGGGTTCTAGTCCCAGCTCTGATAATTACTAGCTGCATGACTTCCAAGAAGCCACTTGACCTGTGTAAGTCTCCAGGGTCCCATGTGCAAAATGATCAGGTTGGACCATAAGACAATCTCCAAGGTTTGTACCTACTTTCAAGTTCTATGACTTATTGTGTACATGTAGACAATGGTCTATTATATTTTCCTAAATCAAAGCATCCCGGTATTTCATTCATTTTAGATGTCTTCATAGCGTTCTCCTTTTAATGCACTAATTTCTCTATTATCTCCTGACCACTAGGAACACCCGTGTAAATTCATAGTCTTTTTTTTTCCTACTAGAATTCAGAGCCATCATTTTTAAATGTTGGCAGAGCATTAATAACAATTTGAATAATTGATCATAGTTATGGACTTTGCCGAGGTTCAACAAATTGATAAGATAGTCAATCAGTCAATAAGCAATAAACAAATACGAACCTAACATGTTCCAGGCATTATGCTAAGCTCTAGAGATACAAAGTAAAGCAAAACCAGTCCCTGCTCTAAAGACCTCATGGTCTATTAGGGGAAAAATTTGCAAACAACTACGTACGAACTAGTTATAAACAGGATGAATTGGCAAAAATCAACTGAGAGAAGGCAATAGAATTAAGGGGGATTAGGAAAGTTTTCCTGTGGAAGATGGACTTGAAGGAAGTCAGCAAGGTGGAGATGAGGTGGAAAAAAAATTCCAGGCATGGGCGACAGCCAGAAAAATTATCTGGAATTGGGAGATGAAGTGCCTTATGTAAAGGACAGCCAGGAGGTCAGTGTCACTGGGTCATAAAGTACATCAAGGAGTTTAACATGTAAAAAGCCTGGAAAGTTGAAATGGGAGGGAGGAAGCACAACTTACAAAGGGCTTTGAACATCCAAGAGAGGGGTTTATATTTGATCCTGGAGGTGACAGGAAGCCACTGGAGTTTACTGAATCATTCTGATTATATCATAACAGGGAATTTGATTTTTACTTACAAGAATCATGCTATCAACTATCATGAGTAAGGAGTGGGAGGAAAGGAATCTAGGCGAAATACTGCAGAACATTTGAGTAGGGCATGAGTAGAAATTAGTGGAATAAGAGTATTTGATTTATCTTGATGAATAAATGCAGTGGACTTCTTAGGCTAGAATAACACACAAGGGATGAGTAAGCTTTCAATATTTTTATACTTCATTGTTATAAAACCACTCTAGTAGCTTGCAGTTATGGGAACTGCAAAGGAATAAGAGACTAAAAATTTCAAAGGAAATAACACCATTCCATTGAAATATACATACATACATAAATACATATGATATTCCTTTGCAAATCCGGGTCTCCACCATACTATGAGAAATAAGATAATATATATGAGTAGCTTTGTAAATGTTAAAGTATTACATAAATTTTAACTATTATCATTATTATTAATGGATAAAGAAATTCTAGGTGACTCTACTTTAGCAGTTGGATTGTCAGAAAAAGCTAGTTCAAAAAAAAATCCATGCACAACTGGGCTCTAGAATGATTTTTTCTTTAATAATCTTTTATTTTTCCTAGTTATATGTAAAACAATATTCAAAATTACTTTTAAGAAAATTTTGAGTTCTAAATTTTCTCCCTCCTTCCCCCATCCTCCTTCCCTGAGACAGTAAGCAATTTGATACAGTTATACATGTGCAATCATGCAAAACATATCTCCATATTTGTCATGTGAAAGAAGCCACAAACAGAAAAAAAGACACAAAAAAATTACTAATAGTATGCCTCGATCTGCATTCAGACTCTATCAGTTCTTTCTCTGGATGTGGATAATATTTTTCATCATAAATCCTTTGGAATTTTCTTGGATAATTGTATTCCTGAGAATAGATAAATCATTCACAGTTGATCATTGTACAATATTACTGTTACTGTGTACAATGTTCTTCTGGTTCTGTTCACTTCACCTTACATCAGTTCATGTAAATCTGTACAGGTTTTTCTGAAATTATCCTGCTCATCATGGAATGATTAGGGTGGGGTTTTTTTAAATAAATTTCACTTGTATCTTTTGGTTTTTTTAACATCAATTTTATTTCCCAATATAGATCTCTATCCTCTTTATCTTAGGGAGACATACCTTGTAACAAAGAATAGAAAAGAGATTTTTT
Source organism: Phascolarctos cinereus (assembly GCF_003287225.1). Lineage (NCBI taxonomy): Eukaryota > Metazoa > Chordata > Mammalia > Diprotodontia > Phascolarctidae > Phascolarctos > Phascolarctos cinereus. Next base: position 51,207,372 of record NW_027556402.1, on the reverse strand, counting down.
TAAAAAGTTTTAACAAAATTAACCAAAATGTCAACCCAGCATGATTTTATACTACTCCATAGTCCTCCAAACTCTGCAAGGTTGTGTAGGAGGTGCCTTCTCACGATCATCTCTTTGGGCCCAGGTTTGATCATTACAATGTCAAAGCATTCAGCTTTCAGTTATTTCCCTTTTTATCTATATAGTTATAGTCATTGTTTAAGGTTGCACTTACTTCAATTTCATCAGCTCATCTAAGTTTTCCTTGCATTCTTCATATTCATTGTTTCTTACAACAGAATCCAGGACACCAATATTCCATTCCATTCATGCACCACAATTTATTTGGATGGTCCTGAAATCAGTGTTACTTTGTTACTGGCCTTGTGAGTGTTCCACGAATAAAATACTCTATCTCTCTGCTTCTGGCATTTTCTCTGGCCATCCCCCATGCCTGGAATGCTCTGGCTCTTCCACTCTGACTACTGACCTCCCTGGCTTCCTTTAAGTTCCAATTAAAATTCCACCTTCTAAAAGAAGACTTACCCCTCTTTATTCTAGAGATTTCCCTCTTTTAATTATGTCCTATTGCTCCTGTAATATTGTTTTCTTGGTATATATTTATTTGCATGTTTCCCCCATTAGATTGTAAGCTGCTTGAGAACAGGGACTGCCCTTTGTCTCTTTGTTGTTTGGTCTTTTTTTTTTGTATCCCTCATGCTTACCACAGTGCCTGACACTTTGTAAACATATAATAAATATTTATTGAATTAAATTGAATTGAATTGAATTACTAAAGCACTTGAGGCAGCTTGTGGCACAGTAGATAGAGCATCATTCAGTCATTTCAGTCATGTCCAACTCTTTGTGATGCCATTTGAGGTTTTTCTTGGCAAAGATATTGCAATAGTTTGCTATTTCCTTCTCCAGTTCATATTACAGATGAGAAGCTGAGGCAAATAGGGGAAGTGACTTGCCCAGGTTCACATAGCCAGTAAATGTCTGAGGTCAGATTTGAGCTCAGGAAGTTGAGTCTTCCTGACTTCAGGCCTGGACCTCTATCCACTGCACCACCTAGCCAAAAAGAGTTGAGTTCAAATCTGCACTCAGACTAACTGTGTGACTCTGGGCAAGTAACTTAACCTCTATATGCCTCATTTTCCTCAACCATAAAATGAGGAGAATAACAGCCCTACCTCACAAAAATGTTTGGAGAAATAATGAGAATATTTGTTAGAAACAAAAACAACCATTTAGCGCAGTGCCTGGTCTATAGTAGACTATATAAATGCTAAGTCCACTACTAAAAAAAGTGCAGCTATGAATGCTTTGGTGCATATGGGACCTTTATTTCTATCTTTTGATCTCAATGAGGTATAATGATATCCCAGGGATTTCTGAGTCAAAAGTTACAGATATATTAGTTACTTTCTTATAATTCCATATTGCTTTACAAAATGGTTAGACCAACTCACAACTCCACCAACAGTGTGACTGTGCTTGTCTTTCTACAGCCATTCCAACATTGAGTATTTTCATCTTTTCTCATGGTTGCCAATATGTTGGATATGAGGTAAAAATCTCAAAGTGTTTTAATTTATATTTCTTTTATTATTAGTGTTTTAGACCAATTTTATATGGTTATTAATAGTTTATAATACTTTGACTATATCCATTTGGGAATGGCTTTTGATCTTATATATTAAAATACAAATCAGATACTTTTCAGAGATATTTGATGGAAAAAAGATCCCAAATAACTATTTCAATTTTATCCTAGTCAAGTCTATATTATTGGTTCAAAGTTTCTTCAGTGTCATGTAATTTAAAGTACATTTTTGTGACAATCAATTCCCAATTAGATTAAGAATTTTCCCCTCAGTCATAGCTGTGGAAGTCACCTGATTTGGTTCTCTCTCTCTCTCTCTCTCTCTCTGATGTATATATATATATATATATATATATATATATATATATATACACGCACACACACACACACGCACATATATGCATGTATATGTGTGTGTGTAACATTATATATGTATATATATATATATAAAATGTATAGACAAGTAAATATATCATAGTGTGATTTCTAAGTCACATAGCATATTTGTATACAGTCCATATTTTGGTATATGGTCTAAATTGATAGTAAAAACCCAATAATTGCCAAATTGCTTTCTAGCTTTCCCCAAAATCAAATAATGAATTATTTCCCAAGTAATTCATGCTCTCCAGTTTATTGAACATTGCATTATTGGATTTGAATGCTTATTATTTTCATTATGTAGTCATTTTCATTGCTTTCTTAAAAAAACAGTCCAAATACTTTTGATCATCATTATTTTAGAATTTAATATGAGCTTAATTTGAGGCTTCTCTCCGTATTTTATCTAGCTATGAGATAAAACCAGAAAGGCATATTGAGGATGGGCTAACTGTCACATGAAGATGAAAAGTTTGTATCTTATACTAATGGCAATGTAAAGCTCCTGAAATCTTTTGAGCAGAGTAACAACATGAAAAGACCTGTGCCTTATGAAAATTCTTTTACAGCTCTTAAAGTAATGTTTTAAGTGAATTTGGGGAACTAGAAACAGGGAAATCAGTGACAATACTGTTTTGATAGCTCAGGCAAAAGGTGTTAATAGTCTGAACTAAAGCAGTGGCTTTCTGAGTCCAAATATATGGAATCTATTTAAGAGATGTTGTGGAAGTAAAAATCTATAAAGACTGGAAACTGATTGAATGTATGAGTGGAGGGGGAGGGAAGAGTTGAAAATGACTTCATGGTTGCTATCTGGGTGAGTAAGAGTATTGTAATAGTTTGAAACTAATAGATGTTTGGAGGAGGGATAGGATTAGGTAGGAAGGTAACACCTTATTCTTTGGACATGGTCAGTTTGATATTTCTCTAAGAAATACAGGGAGAGATGTCCAAAAGGCACACAGTAATGTGAAATTAGAGCTCAAGAGAGAGATTAAGATTGAACACATTATCTCAGAGACATCTGCATGGAAATAAAAATTGAAATCATGACAGTCAATATGATCGCAAATAAAAAAAGAAAGAAAAAAAGAAAAAGAAAACTATCAAGACTGAAAAGAAGAAGGCCTAGAAGAGAGTTGTTGGGGAAACCCATGGCTAGCTGATAAGGCATGGATGATGATTCAGAGTAGGAGAAAGCACTCAATAAATCCAAGAAAGTAGAGATTATCCTAGAGACAGATGGTAGACAATCTTTTTTTTCAGAGACGCTTTCTTTTCATTCCATCTGACTACAAAATTCCTCACCCTCTCTTTTCATTTCATAGCAATTACTCATTCTTATTTTGACATATTTTGAGAGCTCAGTTACCTAATACCTCTTGGAATAAGGCAAGAGCTGCAAAAAGCCCAAGAACTTCTGTGTATGTAAATTCGGTTCCAATTAACAAGATCTAGACATCATAAAGTACATATTAGCCTCTAACTGTGAGCTGGAACAAGCACGAAAATCCTAGTTCAGGATTATGCTAATTGAGTAAGTAATTCTGAGAAGAATCAATGTGAGAAAAATGAGCAAAAAAGCAGAGAAGCATGAATAGGAATGAGAGGGACTTACAGGTAGAGAATCAACTGTTCTTGTGCTCATACAAAAGTGGAGAAAGATGACTTTAATATCCATGGTGGACAGACAAGTTTTGGACACCCAACTAAATAAGGAAAATGGTTTTCCAAACTCAACCATGCCAAGAAATCTTTGAGGTTGTCTACACTAATTCCAAAGATTGTTCTCTAACCGGAATAATTAATATTAAATACACTATATTATTCTGAAAGCATTAAAATGCAATAATGATTGCTAACTTGAAATACTTATCAAAATAACCCAGATTTCCTCTGTTCCAATCACTTATAAATATAACACAAAGCAATGCATTTCAATAATGGAAAAACCCTGAATTTTCAGTCAGAAGATGCAAGTTCAAATTTTGGGGCTACTATATCACAGAATCTCAAACTTAAAAGACACCTCAGAAATCATCTAGTTCAACCTGTACCTAATGAGGTATTATCTCTTCAAAAACTTGACATATCATGATTCATTTTCCACTTAAAGATATTCTTGATGGAGAACCCAATACTCACCCACTATGGCAGCTCATGCCACTCTTGGACATTTCCTATTCTTAGGAAACTTTCCCAAATGAATATTGATGAATATATTCAATTTCAGTACCTTCCACATCAGTGGAATAATAGTGTGCTTTTACCCTCCACAGATTCAAGCAGATCAGGTCTAATCACCCTTCTTCTTGAAATCTTCAAGTTTTCTCTTCTCCAGGCTAACCATGTCCATATCCTTTAACTATTCTTTAAATGATGGTATGTCTCCAGTCTTATCTTCATCTTACTTATGCCTGAACAATTTTGGCGAGGTTACTTAACATCTAACTGGCCTCAGTACCCTATCTGTAAAACTAGAATCTTAAATGATATAATGTCTAAGCTATCCCCCAGCTCTAAAATATATAACTCTAAATAATTAGGGGGACGGCAGGTGGTGCAGTGGATAGAGCACCAGCCTTGGAATCAGGAGGACCTGAGTTCAAATTCGGCCTCAGACACTTGATACTTACTAGCTGGGTGACCCTAGGCAAGTCACTTAATCCCAATTTCCTCGCCAAGTAATAATAAGGGACATCTTTAAAAAAAAAAACTCATCTTTTCTCATCTGCCAAATGAGAATCTTAAATAAATTATGTCTAAACTGTGTCCCAGTTCTAAATTATATGATTCTATGAATAATTCATAGAACTTAGCATGGTACCATGGTACATAGTAGGCATTTAATAAATACTTATTGACTGAAGGACTGAACAAAAAAAAAACCTAACTCATCACTTAGAACAATGAATCCATATTAATATGATGTCATTACATACACAAAGCAGAAAAATGATTGGTTCTGATGCAGAGCAATTACAAAGCTAGGAAAGGTCACAGAGCAAGAAAAATTTCAAAAGCCCTCCATTCTGCCTGTGGCTTATTAATCTGAATAGGAAAAAAGACCCACTGCCTAATAGTCAAATTCCTCCTGTCCTTCCCGCTCTTAGATCTCTAGTCTGCACTGCTGTTAAAGGATCAAGTCCAGATAAATTCAGCCAGAGTGAGATTGTAGCTCTGAACATTCATTGCCATATGATTCTGGGGCTCTTGGATTATGTTTTGTAAATCAGTTTGCTTCCTAGCCAGAGATTAAGGTAAATTCTGCTAAGGACTAAAAGTTGACTTACAGCATTAAGAAGGATTAGTGTTTAGCTGTGGAGAAGCTGGAGCACTCAGTTCACATGTTTACGCAGTGCCTTAGATCACAATTAATCCAAAATTAGTATAAAAGATCAACAGCAATGCCTCCTGCATGCCATCTTGGCTTAGCCCTGAAAAATCACGACTTACTTGGGGAAGGTGAGGGGAGTGGTTCCAGTGGGGCAGCCCGTGTGCAAAGGTGCTCTGTTACCATCCTAATAGGTTTCAAACGATCAGAGCAAACCATGCATTTTAAATGTTGAGCTTTCTTGCCCTCTGCTTCAAGAAAATAAATGTTCACGCTGGCCCTCTAGACATCTATCTAGTTTTTATCAATGTGGCAGATCCATTATAGCATTCTGGGCGGCTGTCAATGAGCATGACCAAATGACATTTTTGACCTGACATCAAAGAAATACTGTTTAAAATATGAAATAGAACAGTGTTGTGCAATTTAGTAGCAGCTAAAGATATAGTCAAAATGAGTTTTTAATTCATAAAATGCATGTTTGACACAGTTCTAAATGAGTATTAGAGACATTGATTCACTTAGCATTAGCACATTAAATGTTAAAACATGTTCATTTGATTATTGAAAAGACAATGCAAAATGTCTCTCTGGTGATTAATTGTGTTTGGTATCCTATGGGATTAGGAAAATGTTTATACCATTTAGTTGTGGATGAGAACTCACAATATTATTTTTTTGTGGATGGCTTTGGATACTGCATATACTGTTCATTTATTAAAGTGGGACTTAATAATTCATAATTATTTCATGGAGAGTCATTGCGGTATAACAGAAAGACTGGATTTGGATGCCAAAGCCTGATTTTTTATCTGAGCTCCAACACTTACTAGATATGTGACATTAGACAAGTCACTTAACTACTTAATCTCAGTTCCCTTATCTATAAAATAATAATCCCAATATTGCTATTGAGAATCAAGTGAGATAATGTAAATCAGAATAATTTGCAATCATAAACTATTACATGCATTTTAGGTTATAATCAATATATAGATTATCTTGTCTCTCAAATCTTCTGTTTCTTTTTTCAAGTGCAAATTATTTTTCCACTTTGAATATTAATGACAAAATAAATAGCTGAAACTAAATTGAAATGGAGATTTTAAAAGTATTCTTTTATTGAGAATATTTGGAATTAAACAAAATAATTCATGCTATTTTTTTTCTTTCTCTTAAAGAACATCTTAACAGCAAGTCAATAGTGTTGTTAAAGAATCAGTACTCTGTCATAGTATTTACACAGTGTTCAGATAACACATTGCAGGCATACCTCAACTTACAAATGGATTGTGTGACTAGAGAAGGAATCAGATGCTTGGAACTTGGGCCACATTTTCCCAAAAAAACAGTGTTGTATGTAATGGAAATAGGGGTTAGTTTCCCAGGCTACCACGCAAAAGCCTTTTTAACCCAAAGTGTAGTGGCAGTACTATATGTCTGGAATTAAAAGCAGTAGAAAGCAATATTATCATAATACTAGTAATTAAAGAAAACAGGAAAGATATTTGAGTTCCAAATCCCACTTGTAGCTTTGATCTGCTGGAGGATCTCAGAAAATGACATCACTCTCTTCATACTGAATATAGCTGAACAGCTGGCTTTAACTTTGGAATCCTTAGAAAGAAGATTATATCAAAATGTAGTATTAGGGATCTGTTCCCTTAAAAAAAAAAACCTCACCACTCAGTCAAGATCTTTATTGTGGGAAGCATGCTAAATCTGGACCCAGAAGATGTAAGTTTAAAGTCCTACCTATGCTACATATGAACTGTGTGCTTTGGGCAAGTAACATAATCTCTCTGGCATTAATTTTCTCACATGCAAAATAGGAATGATGTTGTTTTCCCTACTTACCTAATAGCATTGCTGCAAAAATAAAAATAAAGCAATGTATGTAAAGTGCTCTGCAAATTCTTTGTTGTGCTTATTTTAAGGTGATTTAGAATGGAAGGCACTATATTTTACTTGTATTAAATGCTACCCTAAAAAATCTCTCATCATTTTGTTCCGTCTACTAAATAAAAATAACACAGATGCATCACTTGCAGGTGATATTGAAAGAACTTCTGGGCTTTTCAGAGACACTCTCCATAGAGTCATTCAGTAGTACCAATGTGAGAAACCACATATCTGATGAAATTTCTCTCCCCCAGCATCTCTTTTCTTCCCCCTCAGTGAGAGCATATAAATACCACACTGGCCTTTTCCCCTGCCTTTCACTGATCATCTAAGGATATGCGATGAAGAGGAAATTCTGCCTTGAGGTAGAAGGCTTGACTTAATGGTCTCTAAGGTACCTTCTAATTGTAATGTTCTGTGATTCTATGATACTCCTCTTTTGATCAAAGTTTATTGATTTGTGTGATGAGTCTTGATGGCATTATCTATGTCATGAATGTCACTGAAAAAAGTCGGCAAATGTTTCCTTTTCATTTCACATATAGCTTAAAATTGTTCATGGAGTTTCACAGTTTGCCACTCAGGCCCTTCACCTACCCCCATACACTAGTGAATGCGTTTGTTTTGAATTGTTTTTGTTTTCAAATGAAAAAAAAATCCATCTGTAATTGTGACACACCAATCAGCTGGTTGCTTTCTAACACTCACCCTATTGGTGGTATTCCTATTTCACCTTACCATGTAGTGGCTGTCAGAGCTGTAATTAGAATTTTTTTATTTTTATTGATTTCTTGAAGGCACATCTACTGTGGGAAAGAAATATATTCTGCAACATCAGTAGTGTTCTATGCTGACAAAGGTCTAGATGCTACTAGGGAAGGGAAATGGGTGTGGCTGCCAGAGAAAAGTGATGAACCTCAGGACAAGTTCATCATTGCCAGGTCTATAAAGGGAGGAGCTCACCTGGGATGCAGCTTGGGAATTGGGGTAGGAAAGAGAGAAGGTGCACATCCAATGATATAGCTGTCAGTCTCTTTGAAATTTTCTGCCCTAGGCCAAAGTCCCAGCTTTTCTACCCTAGTTATTATTTTAGTAGCTGCCCAGATATCCAGTTTTCAACCATCCTTCTCATATGACCCAACAAGGGTTGTGTTACAATGCTAACCCTAGTTTCCTTTCCTTCTGGTTCTCTTCTCATAAATCCAATAAAGAATGCATTGGATATTGAAAGACGTAAACATTTGATACAATTTTATTCACCACCATGTGTCGTTCATCAAGTGAGTGCCTCAATGCAGGCTGACTTCATACTAAACTCAGCTTTATCTGTTGTCTCAGGAACTGGCTTTTTGCTTGCTTGTTTGTTTTCATCTTTTGGTCTGGATCACTGATTGCATTCAGCAAGGGAACCCTTTAGGGAGGAAACTCCCTCTATTAAAACAATTCAGCAACTACTCAACAATTTATAGCCTAAGAGAGTTGCCCTGAGCACTAAGAGGTGAGGTGACCTGCCTAGTCACACAGCCCGTATGTCAGAGGCAGGTCTTCCTGACTCAGAGGCCAGCTTTCTATCCAGTGCATCATGTTCCTTCTAGTTACTGCTGCTACTGTTGCTTCTTCTACCACCCCCCACTACCAATAACCTCCACGTCGTAAGGTTTTTGTTTGAAAAAAAAAAATCAATCCATCAATCTACAAACAGGTATTAAACTTCTGCTATATGGCAGAAACTGGGGAGACAAAGATAAACATAAAATTGACACTGCCCTTTAAGAATTTTAAGAGCCAAAGTAAATATAGAGGTGTGCATACATATATTATTTATCTATATCTGCATATGCATATTGTAGCTATCTTTCCATAGAGAGATATATAGATATATTCATGTATACACACAAAGAATAATCACATATGTGTGCATATATCATATTATATGTATGGTACACAAATAAACCATTTAATATACATATATAGTATGTATATTTGTGTGTATACATACCTATATAATATATTATGCACACAGGGTATCCCAAAAGTATTAGAATGTTTTAAAGTATTTAAAGTAGGGTGACCTGATAAGAAGTTCTTTCAACAGTCCAGATGAGATGACAGGGGCTATGTGAATGAAGAGAATGAATGTTACATTGTGTATTCCATAATGTTTTGTTAACTGTTCCTACATCGTTGAGAAAGGTAAAAGTCTCTCTTTGTAACTAATTAATTTTGAGAGAGGTGTGGTGACTTCTCCAAATCTACACAGAAAAGCCAATCTTAAATCCTACTGACTCTGAGATTATACTACTTAGCAAGTAATCAGTAACTCCTGACACCTCTTTAAAGAAAACCAAAATCAGCGCATATTTTTGAGCACCTACTGTATACAAGACCACTGTGGTAAGTGCTATTGGGAGATACAAAGATTTATAAGACCTGGTCCCTATTCTCCTGATGCGTGTATTCTAGCTGGGGAGATGAGACCCAGTTGTGACAAGTTAAAGAAGAAAACATAGCATGCATAATAATAAAAATGACACTAAGGACAGGTCACAAAACCAAAATGTAATTGATAGAACTAGTGCCTCATTAATGACCAATGAGTGTCCCAGATAATAAGTGATATTAGAATGTAAACAGTAAGAATAAATGACAGACTTGTTATTTTGGGGCACCCAACTGGGGAGACCAGAAGCAATAGTAGAAAAGGTGCGAAGAAAATATATTAAGTCTCACATTAGCAAATATTTTCTACAAATTAGAGTTATCTTGAAGAAAAATGGTATTCTTTGGGTGGTAGTGGCTTCTTCCTCCTTAGAAGTCTATAATTCTTTGATTCAGACAGCAAAGGGAGCTCTTCCTTCTATGCTGGCCAACAAACTTTCATGGAGCAGGTAGGATTCAGTTTGAGTCTTCAAAGATTTAAAAGGATAGAGAGGTATGGAAAGTCCTTTGTAAATCAATGGGATGAGAGAGAGGTTAAGGGGAGGAACAAAGAGGGTGGCTGGAGGTCAATGCATTAACAAATTGAGCTCAAGTAAGCTTCCATATGGGGACTGCTGAAAGTTAGGATCAGAAAGGAAGGCTGAGGTCAGATCTTGAAGGCCTTAAAGGCCAAGCAATGTGTTCTGTGCACATTCATTTGGTATAAACTATAAATTAATTCAGCAAATCATCATTGCACTGTGAAAGACAGACCTAGTTAACTAGAAATGTTGGGTGGATTACTGTGTAAATTCTCCAAGTTCTTAAAGTCGTCTAATCATGAAATGGAATACTTCACAGCTTTGTTGCTGCCCAGCTAGTCAGAGAGTTGGGTTCTTGTTCATAGACTTTTATGGAGTTTGGCAGGCTATCTTGTTTCTTACCCATTTCTTTTTTCATGCATATAACCATTAGGCTGCATGCACCAGCCTTGAGACCCACATTATCCAGTTCAACAAAGGGAAATTTAATCCTGGATTCTGGAGAATGTAATCTGGGTATCTTTATCATTTGTGTCCAAATATGACAGCCAGAATAGAAAACAAAAGAGAAAAGTGGTAACTGGGGGCAAAGACAAATAATAGCTAATATATTTAGCATGGTTTTGTGAATAAATGAAGTTCTTTGATGGAACACAGGAAAAAGCAGGAAATGTGATTGCCATTTACTGTTTTAGAAAACTGAAGTGGGGGGGGGAACAGCATGCTCTCCTTACTGCCCACCCCTACTGCCCACCCCCGACAACATATGGCAAAATATGCTGCTTCTGCAACTTTTAAGTGCATCAATGGCTGGGGAAAGGGACAGCTGAGAGGCCTCTCATATATCACTTGTTTTCCATCATTGTGTTGCCACTGTGAGAAGTCTCCCTAGTACCTCTCTGATTCAGGGTTTTATAAACTCTCTCTTTGAAGACACTTGTGGTTAAAGATTTTTTTCTCCCCCATGGTGTTTTATTTCCAAGTAGAACAGCTTCAAACTCTATAGCCAATTCTATTTTCAGGAGAGACTTCTATTCTCTTATTGGGACATGGAATTGCAGAATACTCTTAGACCTATGGAAACCTGAAGCTGCCCATAAGCACAATGTCTATCTCACAGACCAGTTAAAGAGGAGAGCTATTGCTGGCTGATGCCAGAATACATCTGGATTTTCTAAAACACTTCAGCTGAAGCCCAGAGAACAAAGAGATCATAGATTTACAATGGGAAAAAACCTTGGAGGTCAACTAGTTCTCTTTTCATAGAAGACAAAGGGGTGTCCAAGAAGGCAAGTGATTGCTTAAGATGACATAGAAAGCAGACTTTGGAACCAGTGCCTTGGATTCTAAATCATCTGCATCAGGCTGATTTAGGCAACTTTCTTTTACCTGCTAGTCATAGGAAGTAATATGGTACAGTAGAAACAGGCTCGAGAATGAAAGGACCTGGGTTCAAATTCTGCTTCAGATGATCACTGAACATTCCACCACCTCAGTTTCCTCATCTGCAAAATAAAGGGATTATGTTAAATGAGACACTAAAGTCTTATATAAATGTTGGCTCTTAGATAATCTCTAAGGTCTGTCTTGGATCTAATACTCAGAGATCTAGAAATAAAATAAGGTGTTAGAGCTCATCTGGTTTAATGCCTGCATTTCTGCAGATGAGGAAACTGAGTCCTAGAAGTTACAAATGTAGTTATGGTAAAACAGAAGCTAGAATCCATATCTCTTAAGAGTTCAGCTGCTTTTTGGATTACTCTTGGGTTGTTGGGCTGGTGGCAGTGGTGGCAGAAGGAAGCAGTCAAGGAAACTCCCCCCACTGAGGCAGAGAGCACTTTATCAGTAACTTATGATTTAAGTCACCTGAGACCCTGCAAGTGACTTCCTGTAAAATGAGGGGGTGGAATTAGGCATTCTTTGAGGTCCCTTCCTACCTTGTCTATAATCCTATCAGTTGCCACACCTTGTCAGTTCTTCTGTCACATCTCTCAAATACACCCTTTTCTCTCTGCTCATACAACTACCCCCATAGCCCAAGTCTTCCTAAACTAGGATGATAGACTCCTAACCTCTTTATCTCAAGTCCCTCCCCACCACAATCCATTCTCCACAGAGCCACCAAAGAGACTTTGCTAAAGCACACATCTGACCATGTTGCTCTCCTACATGCCTCTAGGACAAAATCTGGCTTCTCTCACTAGGATTCACAAGCTGCCTCCGGACTAACTTTCTAGGCTTATTCAACATCATTCCTCTTCATAGGCTCTTTGGTGCAGATGAAATGTCCTAATTGCTGTTGCCCTGACCCCCACACTTTTACTTTTTTACAATCCCTGGCTCCTTTTATAGGCTAGGCTCAGCTTAATTGTCACTTACTACGTATGGCCTTTCACAAATGCTAATGGTCCCAATCACTTTGTAATGACTTTGTGTGTAGATAGACAGAGAGAGAGAGAGAGAGAGAGAGAGAGAGAGAGAGAGAGAGAGAGAGAGTGAGGACAGGTAGATAGGTAGATAGGGCAGATAGATAGATAGATAGATTAGATAGATAGATAGATAGATAGATAGATAGATAGATAGATAGATCAACAGATAGTAAAAGAGATAGAGAGATAGATATAATTTACATATTCTTATATGTTGTTTACATATATTTACAAAAATGCTGTTTCCCTCAAATGAAATCTAAGTTCCTTAAAGGAAGAGATTGTTTGTTTGTTTGTTTGTTTGTTTGTTTGGGGGGGGAGTTGTCTTTGTAACCCAAGCACCTACTACAATGCTTGCAATGTTGGAAATTTTTATGAATGGCTTGTTGATTGGTTGTTTATAAGTTAATAATAATAGCCGACATTTATATAGCACCTACTGCATGCCAGGCACTGTGCTAAGCACTTTAAAATTACTACCTCAATTGATTCTCACAACAACCCTGGGAAGTAGGGGCTATTATTATCACTATTTTACAGATAAAGGAACTAAGGTAAACAGGAATTAAATGACTTGCCCAAGGTTACAGAGCTGTTCTGAGAATAAATTGGAACTCAGGTCTTCCTGACTCTAGGCCTGGCACTCTATCCACTGTGCCACCATATATTTAAATAGAAAATGACATTCCCCCAAAATCAACTGGTCTTATACTTAGTAGGTTGAGGACACTAGAAAACTTGACCCTGGGAGTACAGCTATGGCCCTGAAGCAATAGCATTATAGGATCTGTTTGTCAGAAAACTATGTCATGAAGAAAGGTGCTGATAATATTCCACTGAGGTTAATACTCCTTCCAATGCTGCCATAGTCAAAGAGAGTATAAGCCAAAATAGAACTCTGCCAACATCTTTCCTGGGGTCAAACTCATCCCTATATATAAACAAAGAGATAGCTTTACTAATTATGTGATTTAAGGGATTCTCCATGCTACAAAACGTCTTCTCCACTAGGCTGGCATGATGGTGTGATCCTGGTCTATATCTCTCCCATGTATTAGAGTCACTATTCTGGGTTAAGCATTAAATTTGGTGCATTGTTTTCACTGGATAAATTTCAAGCAAGATGGATTCTTAGTGGTCAGAGGAGAAAAGGAGACTCTATGAGGAATGAGGGGAAGGAACACCAAAGACAAGATATATTCTATTAATACTATATCATATCTGTGAACTCATTCATAAGATTTCCTTAATTAAAACCCAAGATAAGGAGAGAATTAGTGTGATAGTATGTCACTAATCCTGCTAAAATCAAGTCATCCGGTCAAATTGAACTCTTCCCTTAGGTACTGAAAGAATTGTCACTCCTCACACTAGTCAATGACTATGGTCATCTACTATTTGATAAACCCGAAGACCCCAGCTTCAGGGATAAGAACTATTTGAAACAAACTGCTGGGAAAACTGGAAAATAGTATAGCAGAAACTGGGCATAGACCAACACCTTACACCACATACCAAAATAAAGTCAAAATGCGTACGTGATTTAGATATAAAGGCTGATACCACAAGCAAACTGGGAGAGCGAGGAATCGTTTACCTGTCATATTTAAGGAGAACGGAAGAATTTGTGACCAAACAGGAGATAGAGAACACTATGAAATGCAAAATGCATAATTTTGATTACATTAAATGGAAAAGTTTTTGCACAAAGTCAATGAAATCAAAAAATATTTATAGCAGCTCTGTTTTTGCTGGCCAAAATTGGAAATTGAAGGGATGCCCATTAATTGGGGAATGGCTGAACCAGCTGCAGTATATGAATGCAATGGAATACTATTGTGCTATAAGAAATTATGAGCAGGCAGACTTCAGAAAAATCTGGAAAGCCCTATATGAACTGATGCAGACTGAAATGAGCAGAACCAGGAAAAAATTGTACACAGTAACAGCCATCATGTGCGATGACTAACTTGGATAGATTTAGCTCTTCTCAGCAATGCAAGTATCTAAGACAACTCCAAAAGACTCAGGATGGAAAATGCTGTCCACATCCAGAGAAAGAACTATGGAGTCTGGATGCAGATCAAAGTATACTATTTGCTCTCTCTCTTTTTGTTTAAGGTTTTGCTTCTTCTTTCTTGTGGTTCCTCTCATTCATTCTAATTCTTCTTTACAACATGACTAATATAAAAATATGTTTAAAAAGAATGAATATGGGGGGGGCAGCTAAGTGGCACAATGGATAGAGCACTGGCCCTGAAGTCAGGAAGACCTGAGCTCAAATCCGGCCTCAGACCAAACAATTGCCACTTACTAGCTGTGTGACCCTGGGTAAGTCACTTAACCCCAATTGCCTTAAAAAAAATGAATATGTAGAGTCTGTATCAGATTGTGCACCATCTTGGGGTGGGGGGAAAGGAGGGTTGGGGAGAAAATCTAAAACTCAAAAGCTTATGAAAGTGAATGTTGAAAACTAAAAACAAATAAATTTGTTTTTTAAATTAAAAAAAAAAAGAAATCCCTTCCCAAGAAAAAGAATTGTCACTTGTAGCTGTTGAGGTACTGTTAATCATCTCTGCAAGATCTTTTAGTTTAGAAAAAAATGCCACAGGACTGGAGAAGAGCAAATGGCATCCTGATTTTCAAAAAAAGGAAAGCTAATATTAAATCTGTAAACTTAAGGTCGGTGTGTTTGACTACAATCCAAAAACCAAATTCTAGAATGTATTATTTAAAATTTGGCTTGTAGATATCTAGAAAAAGAAACTGATCACAAAAAGCCAACACTGCTTAATTAAAAATGTCAATGTCAGGACATTCATTCATTCTTTCTTTCTTTCTTTCATTTGTCTGGTTTATCTCTCTCCCTCCCTCTCTCTCTCTCTCTCTCTCTCTCTCTCTCTCTCTCTCTCTCTCTCTCTCTCTCTCTCTCTCTCTTTGACAGGGTTATCAAACTGGTTGATCAAGGGAGGGTAATTACAAACTTTTGGCAAGGAATTGGACAAAGATTCCCATGCTATACTTGAAGACCAATAGAACAGATAAGCAGATTCAGCAATTTGAGTAGTCATCAATGTTTTGATATCAACATAACACAGGGAAAGAGCTGACTCTAGAGTCAGATTTGGTTTCAAATTTAATAGAATGCTTACTGCTTGTGTGACCTTTGGCAAGATGTTTAATTTCTCTGGCTTCAGTTTCCTCATCTATAAAATTATGATATTGGATTCAATGGCCTCTGAAATCTATTCCAGCTCTAGACCTGTGAGACTAACTTGGAAGGAAGAGTATTCTGGAGTCTATGTACGGCCCTGTTCTATTTAACATTTTTTTTGTCAATGACTTAGACAAAAGTACAGTGCTTATTGTTCTGGGCCAGTCCTTACTCAGCCCAATCCCCAGCTCCTATTTGCCCCCAGTTTATGTTAGATAAAGGAACAGATATTCAACAAGGATTATGCATTGATGGCACTCCAAGTTGATTTTGCTAAGTAAAGCTTCCGAGCTTACTTCACTTTGTATCTGCTGCTCTACCTGGTTTCAACTCTATAGAACAAAATCTCCCTTTGCTGGGTAATTGCTGGTGTCCTCCCTCCCATTCTTTGCTTTCTATTCCCTCTTGTGTGTCATCTCCCCCACCCCATCCCAGATTCTAAGCTCTTTAAGAGCAGGGATAATAATTCTTTGTATTAATTATGAAGGGACTGAAGAAGTGATAGATTATATATCTGAAGAAGGAAAAGATAATAAAGGCATAGGGGGAAAAATCTCAAAATGTATTAATAGTGAAAAAAATTGACCAAAAGAATATCAGTAATTACCAGCTCACATGCCTGTTGTCTTATTGATATAATATCTTTATGGGTCATTTACACAAGCATCAAAGTCATCCTTTACAAGGGTATTAATAAAGAATAGGCAGGCTCTTACCTGCCTATATTCCACAACACACCACATCTTTGCTATTTCATAGTTAATTGAAAAATGTAGACAACAAGGGATCTCATTGTAATTCTTATCTGTTGTCTATGAAAACACATTTTATTTTCAATTTTCACAAAATAATATGCCAGACTATAGGCATATATGCGTATCTGTCTAGAGCTTTAGATAGATACACATATATCTATAGATAGATAGATAGATAGATAGATAGATTGATTGATAGATAGATAGATAGATAGATAGATAGATAGATAGATAGATATACACATATATGCCTGTAATATGGCATTTGGTTTTGGAAAATTAAATGTTTTCATATACAACAAATAAGAATTACAATGGGATCTTTTATTTTCCATATCCATCAGTTTTGTTATGTATATCTATATATAAATAGATAGATACATACACATATATCTATGTGTTTATATGTAACTGGAGATTAGCGGTTTAATATATAATCCTCTTTTTATTTTATTTTATAGATATTCATTTTTGTATATATGTATTTGTTATTCTGACACAAATAAGTATATGTATGTGTGTGTATGTATATGTGTGTGTATAAACATTTACTTTCCTATAAAAAGAAAAAGAATTTTATATGGTACCACTAATCTCTAATAAGAACAACTTCTTTTGTTTTGTTTTGGTTTTTAGTAGATTCAGCATGTTAAATTCTGAGTTGTTCTGCTTTTCTGTGTGACTTCCTTTTCTTCTCCTATTAAAAAAAAAAGAACTTCTGTGATATCCTTTTCCTCATTTTTCTTTGGCATTACTATCACTAACCTTATTTACTCTTGTGGCTTAACCACCACCACCACCACCACCACCACCACCCGCCACCACCACCCCTATAAAAAAAAACTGTCTTTTAATAAATAACCATAGTCAATCAAAACAAATCCATATATTGGCCATGTATGAAAATATGAAAATTCCATTCTGCACCTCTACTCCATCACCTCTCTTATTAGAAAGTTCATGGTATATTTCATTTTTTGGTCCTGTGTTGTTGTATTTTGTCATCCCCCTGGTAGATGCCCCCTAGTGTTCTGTCCTGGATCTTCTATTCTGCTTCTATCTCATTTTGCTTGGTAACCTTATCAACTTTCACGGATTTAATTACTGTCTCAATTTTCATTATTTTCAGATTTACTTAACCATCCTTAATCTTTCACCTAATGGACAGATTCAGACCTCTATCTACCTACTGGACATTTCAAAGTAGATATCTCATAAGCATCTTAAACTCAATATGTCCAAAACTAAACTAATTATTTTCTCTTAACTCCACCCCCTCCTATCTTTCCACAGTTACCCAGATTAGCAACCTAAGTGTTATCATTAGCTCTTCACTCTCTCTCACACCCCTCATAGTCCTGTCCAATTTGCCTTCATAATATCTCTCATATATGCCCCCTTCTTTCCTCTGACATTGCCGTCACTCTGGTACAGTACTTCATCGTTTCACACCTGCTGATTGGTCTGCCTACCACAAGTCTCTTCCAACTGTATTCGCCACTCGGCTCTCAAATCTATATTCCTCAAGTGCAGATCTGACCATTTCAAATCTTCCCCTCCTCCATTTAATAAACTCCATTAGCTTCCCTTCACCTCCAGGTGAAATATAAAATCCAATGTTTGACTACATGTGCTTGCATCTATATGCATGCATATAGACCCACACACATATAACTGCGTACATGTATATGAACTAGTTCCCCATATATCTCCTCATATATTTCATACCTTGCTGAACTATCTTGGGAATTCTCTGACTTCTCCATCATGAGCCAGAGGCTCATTATTAGAATAACTTCATCAGTCTATAAGATCTTATCAGCCAATTCCATTTCATAACCACTGTCTGTTTCTCTTATAGGAGGGTGGGGCCAGGAACTCCAACCTCCATCCAGGGAGACAGTTTAGATCAGATATCTCATTTCTTCCCCTTCCTTACCTCATTTTTCAGTCTTTTTTGCGTATAGTCTTCCCCATTAAACTGCAGGCTCCTTGAAGGCAGGAATTGTCTTTCATATTGTGTGTGTGTGTGTGTGTGTGTATATATATATATATAATATATGCGTCTATACACATGCACATACATACATTTTATATATGTGTGTGTGTGTGTGTGTGTGTGTGTGTGTGTGTGTGTGTATGTGTATCCCAGCACTTATCACAGTGCCTGGAACAAAGTAAGCCCTTAATAACTGTTTATTTTCTGATTTATCTATATCAAAGCAAATTCTTACCAAGATTTTTCCCATTTAAAGATTTTTCTTTTAATTGTTGTTCAGGCTATTATTATTTTTATCAGACCTATTATTATTATTTATTATCAGACCTGTATTAGAGCACTTGGTTATCAAGATTTTCCTACTTAAAGATTTTCCTTTTTATTTTTATTCTAAGGATTTTGTTTATACAGAAGCTTTCAATTTTATAATCAAAAGTGTACATTTTATCTTCTGTGATCTCTACCCCTTGCTTCATAAAAATAAAACAACTTTCTTTAACTATAGTTGTGTCAAATATCTTCTTAGCTGCTTCTCAAATTTGTTTGTGATGTAATTTTTCATATTTAGGGCTTATACGGTTGAGAATCTATATGGTATATGGTGTGAAATACTGGTCTAAAATTATATTCTGCTAAACTGTTTTTCATTTTATTTTCCTGTAATTTTTATCAAATAGTTGTCCTTGCACACAAAAGCTCACATCTTTGGGTTTCTTGAATACTGTAGTACTATGTTTGTTTGATACCTTATTAGCTTAAAAATAGCTTTGTTTTATTTATCCATTCAATCTCTTTTGCTCTCAATTTTATCTCCACTTTGATTTTAATTATTCCTGCTTAACTTTTTTGTTGTTACTTTTCTAGGGTTTTTTTTTTATCACAAATTGCTGAATAATCTTAGAAATGAATTGTCTTAAATTAAAAATAAACTTAAGGCCGCAAGAATGCTTGGTTTGGGGGCCGTAATAATGTTTCAATTGAACATCCTGTATCTAAAATGTATTCAAGTACTTAAATAAAAGAAGAAAAAGAACTGAATCCCAAACTCTCAGGAAATTTATAGTCCATAAATAAGCATGGGAGTCAGTATAGGCCAGTGGTTATAAAGTCAAGAAGTCCTGGATTCAAGATTTGCCTCAAGAACATTTTATTTATATAATCTTGATTAGGCTATTTAATCTCTCAAATTGCAGAGAAGGCATTTATCTGGAGCTAATTAACTATTGGGAGCTCTCTGTACCAACAAAATCACCAGTCTTATATGTATGGAGGTGTGTATTGGCACATTTGCTAACTTGATTGCCTTCATTCTCTCAGCTTATCTGTCATCCTTTTGGGGACAAGCAGTATATTTCCATAGGTATAACATTTTTGTCTTTCATAAAATAGTAGCATATTTTTTAAAAATCACAATACATTTTCATTAATAATTATGACAGTTATTATAGTTACTAATTTATTTTCTTCAGAGGCATTAAATGTACTTCTTTTTTCAATATTTCAATTTTTCAATGGTTCTGCAATCTTAGCAGCATCAATATCCCTTCCAAAAGTGCCTATCACAAATATATTATTGTACATTATTGTTACATACTATCTTTATTATTATATTATTAATTCCCTATTATACTATGAGATTTTTGACTATGTCCTACAACTCCTTGACATCTAATTCACTGAACATCGCAGGGGCCATGCCTTGAACTTATGTTGATACCAATGTAGCAAGTAAACTGTTCGTCTGTTATTCTTCATTTTCACCATAAGAAGACCTCTTTTTGTGGACATAATCTCTTTGATAATATTTTTATGCTGCCTTGTGTGTGCAATTTGTCATTCTGCAACATATGAATACTTGCCACAGTTTCTCTCCATTCTCTTTGGGTGACCTTCAATTTGGGGTTCCTTAGAATGGAATGACCTGGGGCAGTTAGATGTCTCAGTGGATAGAGTACCAGCTCTGGATTCAGGAGGACCTGAGTTCAAATCCAGCCTCAGACACATAACACTTACTAGCTGTGTGACCCTGGGCAAGTCACTTAACCCCATTGCCTAACCCAAAAAAATTTTTTTTAATTAAAAAAAAAAGAATGGAATGACCTGAGTTCAAAGATCACCTCTAATATTTACTACTTGTACCACCATAGGCAAATCACTCAGCTTCTCTGACACAGTTCTGTCACATGCAAAATGACAAAGTTGGCCTATTAGGTCCCTTGGAGATCTAAACTTAAGATTCAATGATCCTATGAAATACCAACACCAGAAGTATATCACTGTTAAAAAAAAAAAAGTTGCACGTTTTTGCATTGTAGTCATTGAAGGAACTGCACAATTTCCAAAATATAATTAAAAGTTCCTTTCTCCTCCAATTCAATTCTAGTACTATCCAAAGAGTCTTTCAAAAATTATATGGGCTGTCTATACAACTCCTAATCTGGATAATAGGCATTCTTGATCCACTTGATTTTTCTTGTGTAGATAGTTAGGCTGACCTCTTTCTAGTGAAGATCTATCTAAATATAATAAAAGCAATAAATTTATGATTGGAGAGAACCATACTTACCATGACTCCTCAAAGTATCTTGTCATAAAAGGATCAAACAATCTTCTGCATCCCCTTGCCAAATAACTTTTAGCAATGTGTTCGCAGAAAACAGATTTTTTTATTTTATGCAATAAAGATATATAATAAAGATTTTCTGTAGACCTTTTCAAATGTCACCAAATGACACATTAAAATTGTTTAAATTGAGTCCATATCAGCTTTAAGAAAAAGTATTAAAACAAAGAGACATTGTGTCATGAATAAACACTGGTAAATGCATTCCTCTGAAGACAAAGCTGAAAAAAAATCTCCTTTCAGTTGTGGTGAACAGCACAACAGGACCTGCTCTAATCACACACAGATGACAGGAATTTGTCTAATGTTTTATGGTGAATCACTGATGGGGCCTGCAGAAGGAGAATTTGTAGAAATAAAATCACGTTGACAGTAAAGAAGCAGGGTCAAAAAGGAAAGTAAAGGCAGTGTTCTCAACCTTAATAAAAACAGTATGATCTGTCATCAACACTTTTTTTTTTACACTCTCGGACAATGCACGCTGGGAACTCCTGCTGGGTTTCATTTGATTTTCAACCAAACCAACAAAGGACAGCTTATAGCTGATAATTCATTATGACAGCAGAAAGCCATAAAAAAAAGTGTTTAGACCCTTGTAAATAAACAGCTGCAATGCATGGCTTCTCAATGCAAAAGATATGAACCAGGCCGTGTGAAACATATCAAAAAGCTACTTAGGTCCCCCCCTCATCTAAATTATGAATTTAAATGTAAAGCTTATAAAAACTCATTATTTGGGATGCCCTTGCCATAAACCTGTATGGCATTCTCTAACTGAATTGAAGACATCATCTTTAGGGAAGAAATCATAGAGCAAATAGTAATGGCTAACTCCCTGATGAAGATGAAAAATGCCATGTGGGCGACATGACAATACCCCCGTAGAATAAAGCAAAACAAACAGAATAATTAATAATTGAAAACAAAGATTAAACAAGATTGTCAATGCAGGTCTGCCACACTCAATGACACAAACCTTCCATTCTTCAATCTCCTATCTTAGTAGCTATCTTTCACATGCAAATAAAACTTTCTTTTGAATGAAGATAAGACAGAAATAAAAGAAAAAGAAAGTGTTTGCAGAACATTTAAAACTCTCTAAAAATAAGAATCTCTAGCTCTAATTCCTCATGTAGCAGCTACAAATAGTCTTTTTTTATACAAATTAGTAGCATCATTTTTTTTGCAATTGTTACTTAAATAAACATTCTGAAATGTCATATTTTGAAATATGTTTTAAAATTGTGACTGATGTTATAAAACTGTTTTTGGAGTAATATTTATTTACATTCTCACTATAACAAATTTAAGCTATAAGCTGTGATAACAATGTATCTTCTATCTCCCAGTGTCATTCTTATTTCAAGAAAAGAAAAGGTAGTTTTGGAATGGTTATACAAAAGACCTTATCAGATCACATGTCCCAGCTTTTAGTCTGAAGAATTTGTTTCACATTTTGGAAAACGTGGTCATTGTAAATAAGGTATACTGATTTTAATAATCAAAATATGTTTTTTATATATTTTATTAATCATGTTTCATATATTTTATAAAACATGTTTTTAAAATATGCAACTTAGTATTCTTTGAGGGATATATAAGCTATATAAAAAACAATGTATTGGAAAAAATTTAAGCTTAAGGAAAATAAGGGTTGGAAATTGATTTTTAAAGGGATCAATATCTTTTTTAAAAAATCTGTATAGTATTTGTAGCAGAATCAACATTTTGGAAAGATTTGTTTTACTGTGATTATTTTAATTCATTGCTTTAATTTTCAACTAAAAGCAAAAGTAATGCTTCTGAAGCTGGCTTTAGTTTAGAAATATCTGAACTCCACACACCAAAACATAACCTTTGTTCAATGTAATGGCATTAATAAAGAGACCGACAGCTTTAAAAATGAGATCCAGCACTACATGACCCCCTAATATGAATAATGTTTTTGCCCCCTGAGAAAGTGATTCTTCCTGGTCAGGTTTCAAGTGCATCAACTTGAGTAATGTAACATAGCTCCCCTTCCCCTCACAGCTTTATAAAAACAATCCAATACTCGACCTACTCTATGGATGGATTCGAGGCAACAGCTATAGGGCATTTGCTGAAAGCAACTGCAATATATTTTAGTTTAAATTTCAAGAAAAATAAAGGAGTTATACCCCTTGCCTTCTTCCCTCTCTCCTTTTTTTCTTTCCCTTCCTACCCCTCCACACCTCCCTTTCTCCTCTTTCTTTCTCCTACTCTCCTTCCATACACGTTTTTCTTTCTTTCCATTCCAACTTCCTCCTCCCTTCCTTCTTCCCAGTCTTTCTTCCCATCCTCCCTCACTCTCTTCCTTCTTTCCTTCTTTTCTTTTTCTTTCTTCTTTTAATTTTTTCCAACTTCTCTGGAGAGAGAGAGAGAGGGGGAGAGAGTGAGTTTGGTTTTTGATTTTTGATTTTCCCCAACTCTATGCCTTTTCTTCCTACCTGGAATGCACTTCCTTTTCTCTTTATCCATTCTAATTCTAGCTGCCCTCTTAGACCTAGCTCAAATTCCACATTTTCCTTGAAGCCATCCCCCCAAAAGCTCTAGTCCCTATAGACATGCAAAGGAATTCTGTATCTGAACTCCATTTGCATTTATTCAACTTAAGTCAAAGCATTCATTAAACACCATGTTCTGGGCACTCTGTTATGCCCTGGGGATAAAAAGAAAGGAAAAACCAGACTGCTCTCAAGGAGCTCACAGTCTAAGAGGGGGAACAACATTGGAACAACTATATACAAACAAGATATAGACAGGATAAATCAGAGATGATCTCAGAAGGAAAATACTAACAGTAAGGGCTGCTAAAAAGGTTTTCTTGCGGAAAATAAGGTTTTAGCTCAGGACTTTTGAAGGAAACCAGAAGTAGAGATGAGGAGATAGAATTCCAAGCATGGGGAACAGCCAGAGAAAAATACCCATAGTCAGGAGATGAAGTATCATGTGACAGAAATAGCTGAGGGATGCAGAGAGGAGTAAGTAAGAAGCCTTGAAAGGTAGGAAGAGGCCAAGTTATAAGAAGCTTTAAAATCCAAATGGTAGATTTTCTGCTGGAATCTGGAAGCAATTGGGAACCAATGGAGTTTATTGAATGGAGCAGGAGGTAGGAGGTGACATGGTAGCCCTTAGCTTTAGGAAGAGCATTCTGATAGCAGAGTGGAGTTTGAAATGAATTGTGGCAAGACGAGACCAAATTGCACTGGTCCAACCATGAGTTGATAAGAACCTGTCCCAGGGTAATGGCAATATTAGAGGACAGGGTACATAGAAAAGATACAGAAAATTGGCAGGAATTGGCAACAGAATGGATATGGGGGAGGCAGTGGAGAATGAGTTGTTAGGGACAACAGCTAGGTTATAAGCCTGACATTACCATTAACTCTCTATCTACTACACTATCTAGTTGTATCAACAGGGGGGAAAAAAATCTAATCTCCTATCCACATGATGGGGCAGCTAGGTGGAACAGTGAATGGAGCTCTGGGCCTGAAGTCAGGAAGACCCATCTTCTTGAGTTCAAATCAGGCCTCACACATGAACTACCTAGATGATCCTGGACAAGTCACTTAACTCTGCTTGCCTTAATTTCCTCATTTGTAAAATGAGCTGAAAAGGAAATGGCAAGCCACTCGAATATCTTTACCAAAAATGCCCCAAATGGGGTCATGAAGAGTCAGACATGACTGAAAAACAATTGAACAGTATCCATATGACAATCTTTCAGCTATTTCAAAACAGTTATCATATCATCCTTACGATGTTTCTCTTTCATGCTAAGCATTGCCAGTTCCTTCATCTGATTATGACCGGGAATTAGTTTGGGTGCCTTCATCATCCCTAAGTGGCCTCCTCTGGATAATCACCAACTTCCTGAATAAATGGAACAGACAGAATAGGCACAGTGGAACTATTATCACCCTAGTCATAAATACTATTCTTCACTTTTTGCAGCTTAAGACCACATTAGCTTTTGAGGCTACCATATCACACTGTTGATTCATATTAAAATTTCAATACATTAAAAGCTCTGGATTTTTTTTGGTGATATTTGGGTTATGCCATGCCTTATCAAGCTTATCCTTTTGGAGTTGATTTTGGAATCCAATTACACAACTTTACATTAATCCTTATTAAAACTCATTTCCTTAGATTCAGTCTCATGTTCTAGCTTTTCAAGACCAGGTCTTTTGGGATCCCGATTTCAATGTTAGCAATATTAGCTTTGTTAACCATCCATTTTAGGTTTTTGTCATCTTAAAACTTTGTAAGCATACTACTATGGCTTCATCACACTTATTTATCAAAATATCAAACACTAGGGAGAGCCAGGTGGTGCAGTGGATAGAGCACAAGCCCTGGAGTCAGGAGGACCTGAGTTCAAATCTAGCCCTAGACACTTACTAGCAGTGTGACCGGGGGCAAGTGACTTAACCCTGATTTCCTGAAAAAAAAAAAAAAGGAAGTCAAACAGTACAGGACTAAACAGATTTTTGGCATATTTCGCTAAGGATTGTCTTGCAGATTGACATGGAATCGCTGTGGTGTCTGGTCATTCAAAATTTTTGAATCCATCTAGTTGTATAATCATAGCTCACATTTCTCACCACTCTGTCTATAAGAATAGCATGGAAGTTCCTGTCAAATGCTTTGCTAAAACCTAGATAAAACTGACATCTAAAGTATTGCCCTGATCCACCAGTTTAGTATTGCAGCCTATAAAGGAGGGGAAGTTAGGCTGGTATGACCTGATCTTGAAACAAAGCTGGTTTTTTTTTTAATAATCATTACATCTTTTTCCATATATTTATCAAGCGCTCTTTAAAAGTATGGTCCCCCTCAAGTTACACCAAGTTGAAGGCAAATCCACAGCAGATGTGCCTCCTCACATTGTTCATTTTATTGGACAAACCTAAGGGATTAGCCTTTATGAGTAGAAAAGTTATCTCTTTTTCTGTGACGAGAGGAATAGAATATGAGATAGGTGATAATTCTGGGTTTTGAGAAGTCAAGGAGGGCAGCTGAAGGAATTCATATCAAATAGTCTTAATCCTCTCAGTGAATTAGGCATGTAGGTCACGTATTATGAGTTTGGGGTTAGAAGTCCCAATGACCATTAGAGGGAAGAAGTAAAGTTCTGATGCTTTGGATTGTTAGTTGTTTTATTGAATCATAAAAAAGTCTTTCCTTGTTATGTATTATCTTTGCATGTATTTATGAAAGGTCTTGAAGAAGAACTCAAGGGGCCATGATTATATTCTTAAAATATTTTTAAAAAAATATGAAAGGATTGAGCTTATTCATCATGGTGCTAAAAAAAATTGTGCCTCAAAGCAGGCAAAGTTCAGTTCAATATTAGAAGCAACATCCTAACAGTTAAAACAGTCCTAAACTGAAATCGGTTGCTTTGTAAAGTAATAAAATTCCTCTCACAGGAAGTCCTCAAACAGGGATTGGATGAGTTATCAGGGATATTCTAAAGCGAATTCTTGTTTTGGTACAAGTAGGACTAAATAACAGCTAAGTTTTCTTCCAAAACTAAGATTTCATGGTGGTAACCATATCTTGTATTTCTTCATACCCAGAGTCCTGATGGGTGGCACATAATAAGGTCTCATTAATATATAAATATAGATGCATCCAAAAAATATGCTTCTGTTCGTCCTTTTTTTTTTTTGAGGAATGAGAGAAACATCTTAATGCTAATTGAGAGGTCCTAAGAAATTATTTCCTTATTGTAAAAATCAGAGTGGTACCCATTACCTCTGTGGGCAGTTTTGTCAATACAGTCTCTAAGATCATACCAAAAGATGGACCCAATTTTTGAGAAACCGACAAAAAATATAATAGATACAAAGCTCCAGTAGAAACAGAGAGAATATTCTCTATAAACATTAAGGCAAGATACGAGAGAAAGGATCTTACATAAATCATTTCACAAATAGAGCCAATTGCTTTGTTTCAATCCCCCTGAAAGGAAAAACGATTATGCTTTTTTAGCTGTCAGAACCAAAGTCGAGAGTAATTCATAAGGCATTATATTAACACATATAAAACAAAATGAAAAACAGCTTCACAGCATGACCTTACACTTGAACAAAACTTGGAGCAAGTAGATCACAGGCCAAATTAATACCCAGTTTACCAGGCAAATAAATTCCACACAGTGAGTCACCCCACTGACTCTTCACTCTGCCTACAAGGAAGCAACTCTTATTTAAGAGACTTGAGATAGTCTGCAACAGAATTTAGTCAAGAACTTAAACAGTTCCGCAGCTTATTTTAAAAGGCACAAAAAAAAAGAGGAAAAAGGAGCCAAAAAAAAAAAAACCTTTTAAGAGTAAGTAAGTAAATTCAACACTAGAGAAGTATAAGGACTGCCCTGGTACCATGGATACAAGACAGCATCCTCCCATTTATTTTTACCTGCATGTGCTTTAAGTAGAAGATATGGAATAATATCATACACAAAGAGGAAGGATATTTACTAGAGAGGAGACAGTCTGCTATACCTCTTCAAACGCAGATATTTAAAAGTTTACTTTCACATGGGTTTTCACTTTTTGACCTGCTCTTGACCTGGGTACTACTTGCAGACCAGTGAGTTTAAGAAGGCCTGGGATCTATTAAAAGAGTGGTAGCTTGACTTTTACAGAGCAGCACGCTGATGGCTTAAAGTAAATGTTATGGTTTGTCACAGGAACCAATTTGGTTACCGTTTGTTCTTCCTGCTCCTGCCTGCTGATATTTTCGCAAGTGTTTTTCATTCTTTAAATTCTATAAAGAAATCTGCATGCTGTTATTTTAAACTTCTGCATCTCTCTCTCTCTCTCTCTCTCTCTCTCTCTCTCTCTCTCTCTCTCTCTCTCTCTCTCTTTTTAAGTAGTTCAAATTTAAACACTCAGCAGTGCACCCACAGTTTAATCTAAGTAGGCCTTTTCCAGAACTTGAATTCATAGTGCACTAAGGTACTATTTTGTCTCAACGTGTGTGTGTGTGTGTGTGTGTGTGTGTGTGTGTGTGTGTGTGCGTGTGTGTGTGACACACAGAGAGAGAGAGAGAGAGAGAGAGAGTCATGATCTGCTTTGACTAGATTCCAAAACATAAAATGATCCTCCTTGCTAGCAATCAGTGACATAAAAATTAAATCAGAGCTACAAAGGGATTTTGAATCAAAAATTGTTTCACATTCACAGGTAACATTGTAATGAAGACCAATATAGGTACTACTGCAAATTTCTTATTAGTACTGCCAATCTAATTATATGGACAAAAGCCATTTTTTTCTTTATCCTTTCCCTAAAATCGATAACCTGATTATTTCAATCAAATAAGCTCAAATGGAAAGTTATCACTGATACATTAGTAAGATTGGCATGGAAGAGAAATGAGCAAAAATTAGAGAATTTAGAGAATTGGCTTGACTAGGCCAGAGACCATAAGCTGTAGTTTGACATAAATGTAGAGACAGATTAAACCAGGCACTGGTGTGAAGCTCTATTTTCCCTTTATAGCATTAGGTTCAAAGAGTCTATGTATTATATAAATCCTCTGACTTATGCCTCTTTAGATGTGTCATTTGTAATTGCCTCCAAAAAAATAAGTGTGTATGCTAGCACTAAATTAAAATCAACCTCTAAGTGTCTGTGCACAAAATGATCCCCAAACTCAAAAATGAAAACTTCATGCATTACTCACATTTCATTATTTCTTCAATCAGTCTGGATCTGCAATTTGACAAGCATAGGGAAGTCCCTTTGAGGAACTCCCTCCACCATGGACAACTCTTGAACAATTTCTAATCTTAGTAAGTAGAATTGAAAGGTTAAGTGACTTGTCCAAAGTCACTAAGAAGTAGTGCCCATAAGAGCATAGCTTTTAGAACTACAAATGATCTTAGAGGTCACTGAATTCATTTACAGATGCAGAAACTAAGGCAGAAAGAGATAAATTAACTTGCCCAGGGTTATATAACTACTAAGTAGCAAAGGTAAAACTTGAACCTAAGTCTTCCTGATTCAGAGACTAGCTTACTACATCCACGCTCTATGCCACATTGGCTCTCAATCTTATTCCTAAAAATATAAAATTCATTATGAATGCATATATATGTATGTATTTTTAAAAATGCAAAGAATGTTTTGTTCCTGTCTTTGTACCATCAGTACTAGCACAGAGCCTAGTACTTGGTAAATACTTAATAAGTACTTATTGACATTGATTTTACTCAAAATGTTCAGAGACCTTCCTGTTGCCAAATTCTGTCCAAATTTCGTATCTAAATAGCAGGATAAAATAGCATTAGAGAGTACATTTTAGAAATTTGATTGGAAAAACTATAGATATTTGTTTAAAGTGTTTCTAGTTCACAGGGAAAAGAGAGCAAATATATGTGTATTAGTGTGTGTGTATGAGTGCGTGTGTGCGTGTCTGTGTGTGATTCCTTTTTAAAGGCTTTAGAAAACTGAAATCCATTGATTATGAACACAACTTAAAAACAAGTTTGAAAAAATTATTTGAATAAGTGCTGATTGAGACTTTAAATCTTTTTATGATTAATAAGTGTATCATTATTATAAAAAAATCAGATAATACTTTAAAGTAAACTTTGATTAATTTGGAAATTGTGTATTTCCTTTCAAATATAGAAATATATTTTAACTGGAAGCCACCTGATTTATGTATACATTTTTATACAAAGTGTTGAAAATTCTCAGCCCTCATGTAATAGAATCTGAATGGCAGATAATGACAAATATATGTGTGTGTGTGTGTGTGTGTGTGTGTATTTGAATGTCTATCATTAGTGCAAAATTCAGGTTGAATGTGCTATATGGAAAAAGGTTTTTAAGGAGAGACAGATATTAAGGATCAAAGAAAGAGGTTTTAGGCATGCAACAAGGATCATAAGTAGGGATTAGTTAACTTGAAAAGGATAAATATGGAGAATTTGACAGGAGTAACCAAAGAGGATAAAGGTGAAGCCAAGGCATGTCCTATCTTGCCAAAAAGATATGGACCTCCCAGGGATGGCTAATAGGAAGCATAAATTATAGATTCATGCTGTAAGCTTTTGTCAATGTGTATTTATTCTTTTGTACTCTAAGGATGTCTTTTGTTGTTGAACAAAATAAATAGCTATCCTATACTTGATTTTCTTAGTACATTGAATATTTCTTTTTTCTGGAAGAGACCCTAGTAATTCCTATTGAGAAGACTCTAGATACTGCCTATGCTTTAAAAGACTTTGCCAAGGTTCTAGTATGGGGAGTAAAAAGCCAGAGACAATGAGAAAAGACCCTTACCTCTCTTTAGAGTCTAAGACTTAAGCTAGTCCATGGGAGTCCAGAAGTAGAGTTCCTTAGTGGGAGATGATGCCACAGCTTTTCTGTGTCATTTGGTCTTTTTTAAATTGGGGGATCTTGTATAAGTTCTGAAAAATTGATTTATTCTAAGTGTTTAATCCCTTTTTTTGAGGGGTGGAGGGGTTCACACTTCTTTGAGGCTCATCTGAATTTGTTTGCTTTCTTTGTGAGCTAGATCTGCTTGTCCTACTGTTAGGTGAGCTTAGACCTCCATATGAATTGACACATGCATTGGCAGGCACCTATGGAGGGAAATTTTCACCCCCCACAGTTCGGTTTTTCTGAAAATGAGGGGTGACTTCCAGCTGACTCCAAGTTCTCAGTTTCCATATGGTTTGGTACTTCATTTGAAACTAGAGTTTTCCTCTCCTTTTCTCCCCCCCTTTTTTTTCCTTTCCTGTATTTTCTTTTTTTTTTTTGTCTTTGTTATTTCTTTTATTTACATTTTAACTTTTTTTTTACTAGTTGGTTGGATTGTGATAAGCCTCATTAAGTACTAGATAGGCAACGATCAATGGTAAACTTTGTAAAATGTCATTTGTTGATGTTAGTATATTTTTTTGAATGTGATTGTAATCTTTAAGCCCTTAGGCTATGCTAGGCATGGACCCTAAGAAAAGACTATTAATTCAGAGATTTCCTAAGAATTGTGCTGAATGGACTCTCTGGGACTCTTTATATTATATCTTGAAGGCTATTAGTAACTAGGCCACATGGACTTTTTTTGAGTTTTTAGTGTAAGACACTGTAAAAGCACTTGAAAGGACAACTTTTTAACTAGAGGATGAGATGGATAGATAGTATCATTGAAACAATGAACATGAGCTAGGACAAACTTCAAGAGATAATGGAGGATAGAAGGATTTGGAGTGCAATGGTCTATGGAGTCAAGAAGAGTTGGACAGGACTAAACAGCTGAACAACAATAAAAAAAAAAGTCACCAGAAATCTTTCCATAACTAAGATAAACCAAACCCAGTTGACTTTCTAAGAATAGCAAATATCTACCAGGGTGAGGGGGCAGTGCAGAAATGTAATGGGAATATCAAAGGGTGTTAGTTGTGCAGCAATAATTGCCCAACTTAGAAGATTTTAAAACAACTTCCAAAATTCTCTTCTTCCTCTTTCCCAGATTTGAAACTTTGACAGCTCTGCCCTGGGCTTTCTGTGGGGGTGGGGAGATGAGGGATAAGGGGAGGAGGGAAATTTCTTATTCCTTTCCTTTACTCTAGCTATCACAACAACTATCTATATATGACACTGAGCACATATGCTAACCTAAACTAGCCTGAGACAAGATCTCAAAGCACCAGCCACAGCTTTTGCTTCTTTCTTCGAGTTCTGAGATGGCCCTGTGATTCAGGGGCAAAGGAGAGGAGTGGTCAACAGTGCAGATATTTGAAAGGGATATGACATACAGGAAGTTTGGATTTTAATAAATTAAGAAGCTAGAAGTATTAAAGAAAAAAATTTAAAGTATAACAGGGAAAATTAAATTTAATCAAGATATGATTGGGATGCATTCACACACACACACTCACACACGCAGAAGCTGGAAGAATGAATTAGAAAGCAAATCATAAAATTTCCACTTAACACACTTAAATTATCCACATGAAGTTAAAATAAGAGACTTAAATAGAATTTATTATGCCTAAGCTAAATTCAAAAACCCCAGAGGCAATCGTGTGTTCAAATATGGCAATTGCCAAAATACACATTGTCAAGAAAGACAGAACGGGGAACTGCATTATTTTCAAAAGCACCAAATAGGCCATGAAACAATAAGGATTTTGACTGAACCTGTGATTTAGGGAACTATTCAACAGGTCAATGGCTTCCCTACAAATTATATCATAGATAGTTAGTTACCTAAATCACTGAGAGATTAATTACATAAGCAGTATGTGTTAGAAGAGGAGAGACTTCAACTTGTTCTTTTTGACTTCAAGTCCAGGAAATAACCTCAACAGAAAGAGAGACAGACAGACAGAGGGATGGAGAGAGAGAGAGAATATGCATGTGTGTGTAAACAAAATGAGCTAGCATATTAATATTTAAAGAAAAAACTAACTGAATTACTAAAAAAAAGTATAAAATAAGGTAATAATTTTAGATGATTTCAAAGCTTTCAGATTTAGAAAAAATTCCACAGGAAGATAGCTAAGAAAGAGATTAACATCTGAGCAGATTTTAGAAAAAAAATAGGTAAGATAGACTTTCAACAGTCATTGAACGGAAAATTTAAGTATATTTTTTAGCATCACAAGGCACCTTTACAAAAATTAAATATGTGCTAATGCCTAGAGAATTCATTTAAAAAATTCAGAAAGGCAGCAATGTTAAATAAATACTTCCTAGGTCATCCTGCAATAAAATTACAATTGAAGTTAGGGGAATGTGAAGAAAAGACCCAGCCAAATCAAAATGAAAACAAAATGATATCATCATAAAATTTAGAAGATAAATGTCAAATTATAGAAAAATAATTAAGATCTAAAAGAAAATAGTAAAAATGAAGAATGTGCTAAAATTTATTAAACACAATTGTGAAAGTGAAAGGTATCTATATACACACATAAAAGAAAGACCAATATATTGGGCATGAAACTTTAAAAAAATAGAAAATCAACATATTAATCCTTAAAAGTCCAGAAGTAAAAGATTCAAAAATCAAAGGAAAAACAAAACTGAAAACTAAAGTTTGTTTATTTGATAAATAAAGCAGAGACCTGTGAAGATCACTAAAGTTGATTAAATCAAATTATCAGTATTAGAAAGAGGCATTCATAATGAACATGGAAAAATAAAATTATCACAAATTACTATAGTTAGATGTCAAAATGCTGGAAAATGTACTAAATGAATAAATAGATACATGTCATGCCCATTTATATACTTATTGTGTGTGTATTATAAATTCACAAGAATAATAATCCTGATCCAGGTGGAATTATGAGTAAATTTTATGAAACATTTAATGAACAAATAAGTCCTATATTCCATAGATTGCAAAAACAGAGAAAGAATTTACTTCATTGAACTACTTCTTTGGTACAAATATTGTACTCATACACAAACCAGGCAAAGAGGACAAATGAGTAGACTAATGTCACCACCAATGAAAATTGATGTAAAAATGTTAAAATATCATCAAAGAGGCTATGCTAAAATAGTCACACAGACCAACATTCACTATGACCAAGATAGTTTTGTGATGATAACATGAGATGGTTCACCATTAGGAAAACTATAAACATTGTCATATAACAAAAATCATATTATTATATCAACAGTCACAACGAAGGTGAATGACAGTATCTCCATTGACATTAATTGATGTGGCCTTTCCAGGAATGGAAGCATTATTTTGATTAGTGTTACCAGAGTTTGATATGGAAAGCAGGGGTGGGAAGTAGGGAGAGAATCAATGATCCATCAAAGATTCAATAAATGAATATTTACCAAACACCTACTATGTGCCAAAGCCCTGTATTAAGTACTGGAAAGAGAAAGGATACATAGGAAAGGACAAAGAGTGGAAATGGCTAGAGAGCAGAAAAAGTAGGAGTGTCAAGAGTTCCAGGACCCAGGACAGAAGCAAAGTGGTTGGACTGGCATAGAGATGAGAGATCCTGTACTGATAACTCTTGCTCTCCTCTACCTTGCCCAATGAGTCCTTTGTCTTTTTACTCATTTTCTTTGTCCAAACACCTTTTCTTCTATATCATCACCTTGACATTGTTTTTTCCTGCTTACCACCTGACTGTTCCTGATTTTTATTCCTTGGAATTGATAAGAGGAATAAGAGGAATTAGAGATTTCATGTTAAATGATATTCGCATTAAATAGCATCAAGTGTAAATACAAGAAACTAAAAAAATAAATCACCCCAATATGATAGTAAGTAGTCAGAACAGAAAGTGCTTCGGCTGAAACTTGTTGGCTTGATTTATTTCTTTAGTTTCTTTTATTTACATTTGACGGTATTTAATGCTCTCTGCACTACATATTAGCTCATATGCTATTTTTATGAAGTGCTCAACCTCTACTTACTCAAATTAGTAAATGTTTAACAAAAGAAAGTGCTCCTAAATCTTTTCTTGCTCATTTTTGTACACTCATTGTTTAAAGCATTAAATAATTCCATTAAGGACAATGTGAGGAATTGAAACAAGTTTTCTTGCCTGAACTTGCTGGAATGGGAAGAAGCTCATGATTCTTCCAGTAAGATGTTCTTCATTTAATGAAACAGATTACTGAGAGCCTCAGTTCAAAACTCAAAAAGAGGCTTGTAAAAGAACTCCAAGAAAGCGTAATAATGTTTAACTCAATTGTTAAACATATAGCTAAAAAAAAAGAAAGAAAAAAATGATTCTGTAAGGTATCTCCTAATATGTTCCCAGGAGCAGATATTTACACTACAGATGACAGATTCTTTAAACTCACCTACCATTACTATGTGTGTAATGAATATAATAATTAAGTAGAAATAAAAATAAAAAAGCTTAATAGAAGCAAATCTCTGACTGCGAATTTATTTTTTAAAAATTTTTTTTTGACATTTTCATGTACACAGCAGAACACAGAGGAAATACTTTTCTGTGTTTCCTTTAAGTTTTCTTTTCTTCTCTGCGTATACTTTTTTTAAAAAAATTTTCCTCCTTCCTTGACTCCGGTTAATTTATTTTTAAAGAAAAAACAGAGTCTTGGAGAGCTATTTGTTTATTTCACCATTTTTAAAAATCAACTCTCATTTTGCATTTAAAAAGAGAATTTCTATAAGTTTCCTGAGAGCAGGAATGTCCTTACAGTTTTTTCTTTACTTGTTTGTTTGCTTGGTTTCTTGGTTGTTTTTTGTTTTTTGTTTTTGTTTTTAAACTTTTTTTCTCAGTGCCCAACATAGTACCTTACAAATAGCAAGCACTTAAGATGTTTGTTGAGTTGAATTGAATGACATACTCTCTTGAGAATATTCCAGTTTGGAAAGTGTGTGTGTGTGTGTGTGTGTGTGTGTGTGTGTGTGTGTGTGTAGACATATAACCATGTCTGACATTAGTACTGGTAGAAATCCTAAAACTATCACTCCCCACAAGAAGACTTTGAAAAGAGCACTGAATTAAGAATCAAATGACTAAAGTTCAAGTCCAGCTCCTCCTACTGCATGACCTTGGGCAAATCACCTCATCTTTATGGGCCTCTATTTCCCTATGCGTCTAACATTAGAGGACATCAGTGGACATCAATATGACATTCATTCTGGAAGTTCAATGATCCAATATCAGAAATTGCTTAAGGGAATGCTAAATTCAGTTTGAGTCTCACAAATCTAACTACTTTTATCCCCCTATTTCCAACTTTTGAAGGTGCCAACATGCATCTCATTGGCCTGTGTGCATTTACTCACGTATATTTTTGGCTTAGCCCCTATCCACCAGGAGAACTCAGCTTTTTTCTTTTCACTGTTGCATCCCAATGTAATAATAATAATAATAAATAACAAAAATTTATATAGCATCTTAAGGTTTTCAAAGCTCTTTCAAGTAATTTCTCATTTTATCCTCATAATAACACCCATAGGACCAAGAGAAATAAGGCAAAATATATTAAGATAACCAAAACATGGCTGAGTTGTGGCCTCTCTCAGGCAACTCAAAGTCTATAAACATGCCCCAAATTCAGTAGTTTCAAGAATACAGTTTAGGAACTTAAAATATTCAGGCCTCCCAATCACCCACTCTCTGTGGATAGTATAATCTCAATGCTGTTCTTCACATAGCCTCTCACACAGCCAATATCTGGTTACCATGGGTAAATAGGGACCCAGAGATCTCACAGCTGTTTTAACTTGATCACCATTCTTGCCAGCAAAGACAGATCTTTGATCTTCTCCTCTTGCCTGCTTCCTGAATTAGTATGAAAAGGATTCTGATTAAACTTTCAAGCTTATTGCTAAAGGAACAGCAGAATCAACTCCTGGTCTTGCTCAGGCACAGAGAGAGACTCTTCTCATGCCTCCTTTTTCTTCATCTCATCTTTGAACAATTCTGTTCTGAGGTCGGGTCTACCCAAGACTTATAGGCTCTTTCTATGTATACTCATGAACCGAGTCTTGGCAGGTATAGGTTTCCTGAGCTTGCTCATCTCATTCTCTGTAATCCCTTATTCTTCCTGCCTGCTACCCTAACATGTTTAAGTCATTACTTCTGACAAAAAGAGGTAAATGGGAGGGCAAAAGAATGTATAGAGGTGCTAAATCTATGAAATGAAGGGATTAGACAAGATTATCTCTAAAGTAAATTCTGTCTCTCTAACAATCTATATCTGTTGGGGAAAACTGATCTCTCTCTTCTCTTTTAATCAAACCACAGACATCTCTCTAACTTTAATGATCGTATTTCATAGCTTAGGTTAAGGAGAAATAACTTTTTTTTTTTTGGTGAGGCAATCGGGATTAAGTGACTTGCCCATGGTTAGTTACACAGCTAGTAGGTATCATGTGTCTGGTCTGAGACCAGATTTGAACTCAGGCCCTCTTCACTCCAAAGCCAGAACCCTATCCACTGTACCACCTAGCTGCCCCAAGGAAATATTCTTTTCTTGAGAATTTTCATTCTCATTGGTGTCTGTTGCAGTTGTATTTATATTCATCCAATAGATTTTTGCTATTTTTTTACAACATTCTTGATTTCCTTGTTGACAATTTCATATCTCAAGTGAAAGAGGATATAAAAAAGAAAAAGGGAAAGTGCTACTCTAGACTCAATTTTAACCAGTGAAAGACTGATTGAAGAAGTGGAATTAATATGAACTTGGGGGGAGCATGGCTTAGTAATTAGAATACCAGTCTCAAATTGAGACTGGTTCAAATCTTAAATCAAATTCTTACTAGCTGGATGACCATAGGAAAGTTACTTCTCTGCAATTCTGTTTCATCATCTGTACAATGAAACGGTTAGACTTAAGCTTCTAAGGTTCCTTCCATTTCTCCACCTATTATCTGATGATCCTATGTTAGCATTCATAATCATAAAATAAGGAAATGATGAGCACAATCAATGTACCCTAGGCTTTAGGAGAATAGATTTTATTAAAACTTTAAGTATGGTTCCATGGTGTGGTGGGTTAATAAACTTATGTATATTCACATACACATATACATACATATACACACACACACATAAGTGTGCATGTATATGTAGGTCTGTATATGTATGTGTATACATACATATGTAGATATATGTACGTACATGTGTGTGTATTACACAGTTATCTCTTCCACATCATGATTTTCCCCATTATGATATATTGTGGGTCAGCATAAGAAATGAA
The DNA here is from genome assembly GCF_003287225.1 of Phascolarctos cinereus. Classification (NCBI taxonomy): domain Eukaryota; kingdom Metazoa; phylum Chordata; class Mammalia; order Diprotodontia; family Phascolarctidae; genus Phascolarctos; species Phascolarctos cinereus. Next base: position 51,169,466 of record NW_027556402.1, on the reverse strand, counting down.
ATGGGAATTTTGGTGGAGTTTTCTGGAAGCCACAGATGACACACAAAGGCCAGCAGATGACAAAGAGCCTAGGACCAAATACTTAATCCAAATTTTACAATAAAGTATGGTAAACACCCCATAAAAGAAAAAGAAGAAATTCAGCCTTCTTCTCTGGTGTAAACAGAGGACCAAAAGATTTTACATGCATTTTACAGATGATGGGGCCCCCACATCCCTGTCTCCTGCAATGTCAAAGGAATAACTCTCTCTTTCTCATTCTCTTTCTCTTTCTCCATATATACATATATGTATATGTGTATGTTTGTATGTGTACATCTATGTACGTATATATATATATTTGTATGTATGCATGTGTGTGTATGTATATATACATATACACCCTATTCCTGATTTTTATTCCACCCTAGAAGGGTGAAGTGCAGTGGGAAAGAAATACGTTGGGCCTCTTAGGTTGGAAAGCTTCACTGTTCCTCTGCTCATATTAAAAAATAAAACTAAACAAAAAAGGATTGTGATAAAATTAGGGGAAGGATAAACTTGTTTATAGCACTAAAATATTAAGAAGGAGCTAAATGGCCTGATTTCACTTTCATTCTTTTTTTTAAGCTTAACTACATTCCTAATAGCAAAGTGAATACAAGAACACAATGTGAAACGGTCACCAAATCCAACATGTAAGCCACCTCCATGCATAGATGGAATGAAGATATATCTGGTAACAGTAGGAAGGCCAACTGGTTGGAATTTGTGTCATTTTTATATAATGAATTATATGAATGATAATAAATATGAATTATAATGATCTATAAATGAAATGAGCTTATGTTCTATTGCTGACTTTCCTTTTTTAAGAAACAAGAGACAAATCAGCTTCAGTCCCTCTACTTAATATACTCCTAATAATGACTTAGGTGTACTATTGAAGTTTTTTTTTTAGATTCATTTATAAAGGCCCAAGTGTTTTCTATTTTCCCGGGGGGGGGGAACACAGGCAAAGCATATGACCTCCACACTTATTTGAGAGAAAATGCAGTTGAAGGGCTTATTCTTACATAACAGGCGACTGGCAGAGTGCCTGAGATGGCATGTCCCCAGGTGGAAAAGCTAAGGAGTCTGCTTCCAAGAAAGTTGTGCTGACATGGAATAGAAGTGCTTTGGAGAACCTATTTCAACATTTTGTAAGTGTTTTCAGTTTGCTAACCTCATGGTTAATAAAAATAATAATATAAAATATAATAATAATAAAAACAAAAACTAAAAACTAAAAAAATAAAAAAATAAAAATAATAATAGCTAGCATGTTTAAAGTGCATTAAAGTTTTGCAAAGTGTTTATATGTTACTTCATTTTATCCTCACACGTCTGAGAGAGAGGTGCTATTTTTATGTTTGTTTTACAGTTGAGGAAACTTAGACTGAGAGAGGTAAAGTGACTTGCCCAGGGTCAAAAAACAAATAAATGTTTGACAAGGAATCAATCAGTAGCAATGGAGTCTTTGGGTTTCAACTTGGTAGGACCAATGTTATGCTGTAACTAAGAGGGTATCCCTTTAATGTTGAGGGAAAAGGTTTGTGATTTATTTTTCTTGCTATAACTTTGAAGTAAATATCCCTGATAATTGATGTTAAGTGGATGTTAACTGGGGCATTAGTCCAGGTACATAACAATAGCTATAGTATAGCCAGTGGGGTACTCAAGCCAATGGAAGTAGAAGAGACATTCCAAATCTTTACTAGGTAGCATAGAGGAGGAAATGTGGCCCACCTGGCTCAGGAAGAGAGACCCAGAGCCTACTCATTGTACATGTATATTTCTCCAAAGGAAAACAGACATGTGCATTACATTTTCCTCTTGGGGTAGGGGAAAGGTTAGAAGAGGAAACCAGCATTCTATACATAGCAACAAGCTCAAATTGCCTCTGTACTACTGGAAATTAAGGTCATCTAAGATACACAATGAGAATATAAGACGATCAAAAAATCAAACTTCTGTAACATCTCGACTTCACACGGTTATCCCCATGGTATTCAAGTTGTTCAGCTGTAAGTTCTGATTCGTACTCTTTAAAAGCAGTAAGAAGCTGGATGTTACAAAGATAACTGAAGTGTCCCTAGTGATAAGGCGCAAGCCTTGTTTCTACAAATCGCTCTCAAGTAAGTAATTTGTGCCAAAGCTTGTAGAAACTATCTTCTGGAAACAGAAAATATCTTGTAGAAATAATTATACAAAGAAGTTGGGCTGCCACCTGATGGGAAACTTTGTTGTCTGCAAGGAAGGAAGGAAGGAAGGAAGGAAAGGAGGAAGGGAGGGAGGGAGAGAAGGAAAGAGGAAGGGAAGGAAGAAAGAGCTAAGAAAATCACAATTCTCTTTCAGAAAATATATAGCAGGTCAGGTCTAAAACAGAACTAGGAAATTAAGTGGTGCAGTGGATAAAGCACTGGACTTTGAGTCAGGGAGACTGGATCTTGCCTCAGAGACATACTAACTGTGTGATCCTGAGAAAGTCACTGAACTTCTTCCAACCTCATTTACCTTATCTGTCAAATGGGTATAATAATAGCACACACACACACACACACACACACACACACACACACACACACACACACCCAGGGTTGTTGTGAAGATGAAATGAGATAACAAATGTAAAACATTTTGCAAGCCTATGTAAATCCTAGCTATTATTATCTCACAGGAATCTTAAGGTGTACCTAGAAGACCACAGATACAGATTAGTAGAATTTAAGTTGCAAGACATAACAGCAACTATATAGTCCAACTTATTCGCAATATGATGCACATTCCAATGGGGTTCTATGTCCCTTTCATTATCTGGATGTGTTTAGTGTCTTGCAAAGGTTGGTCTAATAGGAAATTGCCATGACAAATGGACTAACACAACATAATTTATGTGTCTCTGGATTTGAACCCATTATTTGACCTGAATGATGTCCCTCAAAACCAGTGGTTCTGAAATCCTTCCAAATCTGAAGGTATCTTAGACTCTGGATACTTCCACCACTTGCAAGAAGAAAAAAACAATGGACTTCAAGGAGAAAAGTTGGCTTTCCTTTTGAGCACTAGCCAAAATGTAAAGTGTTGTTCAGTCATTTCAGTTGTATCTGATTCTCCATTGACCCCGTTTTGAGGTTTCCTTGGCAAAGATTCCAGAGTGGTTTTGTTATTTCTTTCTCCAGTTCATTTTATAGATGAGGAACTAAGGCAAACAGGATTAAGTGACTCATCCAGTGACACAGTTAGTAAGTATCTGAGGCTGGTTTTGAACTCAAGAAGATGAGTCTTTCCAATTCCAAGCCCACTGCTCTATTCAGTGTACCACCTAGCTTCCCAAAATACTATGAACTCTATTTATTTAAAATATTATGGACTCTTGTTCATAATAGCAGATGGAAGCTTCAGTGATGCCAAGTTTTATCAGTTACACAGTTCCCAAATCTCTCATGTCTACCATCTTGTCTCCTCTGACACGATCACAGAATGGTATAGGCCCTTATTATCTCGTGTCTGGATGGATGCGTTAGCCTCTAGTTGGTCTTCTTCTTTCCTCAAGACTTTCCCCACTCCACTCTACTGTCAAAGTGATCTAACATACTAATCTGATTGTCACACTACCCCATACAATAAACGTTACTGACTCTTAACTACCTCCATAATCAAATAGAAAATCTTCCATTTGTTGTTCAAGGCCCATCTCTTGACTTTTGCAGTCTTTTCATACTCTACTCCCTTCCACATGCTCTGTAATCTACTGACACTGGCTTCCTGGCTGTTCTTCAAACAAGACCCTCCATCTCCCAACTATGCTTTTTCACTGGCTCTCCACTATGCCTGCAATGCTCTCCTTCCTCACCTCTACTTACGGGTTTTCCTAGTTTCTTTCAAGTCACTTAAAAATACCACCTCCACAAAGAAGACTTCCTTGGTTCCTCTTTTAATGCCAGTTCCTTTTTTCATACTAGCATCTTGCTTTTCATCTTGTCTACATCTTTTTTGCACATTGTCCCCTCCACTAGGCTATGTGTTCCTGAGAACAGGAAATGTCTTTTGCCTTTCTTTACACTTCCAGTGCTTAGCATCGTGGCTGGAACACAGTAGATGCTTAATAAACAAGTGTTGAATAATTGATTTAGAGTTAGAAAAAAGTCCAGCATCAGTGTCTTCTGGGAAATTGTGCTAGTTGCACCTTAAAACAAAAGATGTCCTATTGATCCTTCCCAGTGATGGGTGCCAATGATTACACCTCACCCACGTGGTTTCTTTGTGTAGTCCCCTCCGTTACAAACTCAAGTCAGGAAGGACCAGAGAACAGTTTCCCTTTAAGCATCAAATTCCTTCTAGACTCACGGCCAGAAAAAATCAAGTCAATCAATCTTACTTTGTCACTGACCTGTCCAAACATAAAAAGACAAAAAAATAGCCAATGCTTAGCAATAATCATGCCATTATGAAAAGTGAAACATGTTAACAGGGTCAGTGGTAACATCAGCTACCCTTTTCAGACCATCTGTACATGAGTGAGACATCTTCACTTCATTAGAGGTCAGAAGACTCCATTATTATTGCCGCCATTTTACAAATGAGAAACAAAAGCAGACAGGGATTAAGTGACTCTCCCAGAGGATCACACAGCTGCTAAGTTCCTAAGAGTGCTTGTTTTGTTGTTTAGTCATTTTCAATCATGTCTAACTCTTTCTGACCCTTTTGGGGTTTTTCTTGGCAAAGATAGTGGAATGGTTTGCCATTTCCTTCTCCAGCTCATTTTACAGATGAGAAGACTAAGGCAAACAGGGCTAAGTAACTTACCCAGGGTCACACAGTTAGGAAGTGTCTGAAGCCAGAATTGAACTCAAGTGCTCCTGACTCTAGCACATGCACTCTATCCACTGTGTCGCCTAGCTGCCCTTCAAAAGCTGGTTTTGAACTTGATTCTTCTTGGCCTCTGTTGTGCTACTTTAAAGAGCCACAGCATTTGTATGGATTGCATTACTATTTCTGGGGCCTGATTAAAACAAAACTCTTTCGTATGCTGCTGATGTCCTATGAAGGCAGTCTTGAAGAAGATAATTTCACTCTGACAGTTGGCCTCCCTTGCTTCATTGCCTTGCCTAAGGATCTTGAAGGCTACTTGCAGAGTAAGTGCTTGGCATAGTGCCTGTCACATAGTAGGTGCTTAATACATGTTTATTGACTGCTGATAGAGGAAATAAGCAAAAGGGATTTGGAGAAATAGGAGTAAAGACACATTATCATCAAGAGCTTTGGTAGCATCTTAAACAACCATCCTCTGAACAAGGCGATACACATCATCACGCCCAGACTCCCCAGATTGTTACTTTCTCTTTAATTCCTTCCATTTTTATCATCATTTTTTTTTCTGTTACACTTAACACTGACCATAGTGTCTTCAAAGGCAGGAAAATGCCTCCATGTAAAAATGGAATAGAAACTGGTGCCTAACTTATGCAAACTATGCAAAAGATTATGAAAATTGATCAATACAACCAGGATTTCCAGAGTAAATCATTTTCATTTCCACCACTGGTAGATTCTGATTTGAATGAAAATTAATTAAATTATATAAGATCCGAGAAGAGGGAATTCACAGCAGTACCATGTAGCTGCTCAAGTGGAAGCTATATTCCCAAATAAAGAGCTGAGGTTTCATTATTAGTCGCTAATAACAGCACGATTATTTCCATTATTTTTTTTCTGGAGATATTAACATTTCTAATCCTCATAGTGAGCAAATTATATTTGTTTTATTTTATTAGGAGTCTTTTTGGGATAATAGCAGAACATTTTTAAATGAAATGCTGTATTTAATGTGCTTTTAATCCTTTAATATCACAAATAATTTTTCATTGTTTTACTATGAATATTCACTTTTGATTTGAAAACACTGACTTTGAACACCATCATTAAGGAGCATTAAGAATTTATTACTATAAATGAATGGAAAATTATCAGGCAAATTTGATTTTTACCACTCATTTAAAAAAATAAACAACATTTGAAGGAATATAAACACTCCCCTCCTTTTTGTCATGTCACTAAAAGGTATTTCTACCATATTGTAATATACTTCACAAGGAAGAAGACTGTAATTCCTTTTCAAAATTTAGCTTTCATTATGAATGTGTGTAAAAGCTGTAGGTAATCCTAGTCTAATTTGTTTCAGGTTATAATCCAAAATTCTAACCATTATAGAAATGATTATTTATTTCTCTCCAACAACTTTTAAAATGTTTAAGTTATAGATTCCTTTACAAACCTAGAGAAGGTAATAGAGCATTTTTAATTTCCATGAAAAAAGTAACAAATCTGATTTTTTCACCATTCTGAGTGATAGTTTTATCCAAATTTAATTAGCATTGTCCCTAAGGGCAATAGAGCACTTTGGGAAAGGTAAAAGGGAGTTAAAAGGGCAATAGAGCAATTACAGTGCATATTTCTCTAAAGAAAAAAAGCATTAGTTGTCACTAAAAAACTTTGTATCCTGAGAGATATACAAATGTTTTCAAGCTGGTTAAATATTTCAAATGTTTCCATAAGATTTTAAATAGATGTCAGAGGTTTAACTGCCCAAAATAAAGAAAAGGTTTAAAAAAGTCATATCAGAATGGATTATTAAAGTCATAAAAATACAGAACTTACTTTTATGCTATATTCCTTTAGGCAAAAAAAAATTAAATAGAGTAAGATGTCAGGCTGAAGAGAAGATGAATTTGCTTCTTATGGAGAGTTTTCTGAATCTTGCTCTATTTTTATAATAATTTTTTCATCTATCTTGTGTTTTTTAATGGTATAGCCAATAAAAACTCTAATGGATGTTTATCATTGTTGTCTTGATACCTATAGCACAGAATATTATAGATGAAACTGAAAACAAGACAACAAGTAGGTATGAAATAGATCAGATGTACCAGTGTTTCCCAAAGATATGGTTTTGCCAACAAAGAGATCAGAATATTCAAATTCTACCACTTAAACACCTGATAAGCATTGTAAGGAAAAGTCCAGGACAAAGTCCAAGAGAAAAGTTATTCCCTACAGACAGATAATGAGGCTCTCTGGATACTGATGTTTGTAAGTCACTCTATTGATTGTGTCAAGCCCCCAAATTATCCTTCAGCATAGGAAAAAGCAGGCTGATTAAGAATGAATGTCACCTAGACCATAGTATACATTTAGATGGACGATGTCTTGAGTTATTTCATCAGTATCTGTTCTTTGAACAAGTATTGGAGATGGACAATGAATTGATCCAGGAAGTAAACGGAATAGAAAACGTAGCTGGATCACATCAGGAAAACTATGCAGTGCTTCCATTTATGCCAAAAAGATAACTGCAAATATATAATATTGTAGCTGTAGATATACATGTATATATTATATATCACACATATGTTGTATATGTAATATATTTGCACTTTGCCCATAGACAATACATGCTCATTGACTGATACATATGTATGTATATATGTTTAATATTTAATAACTTAAAGCTACAATAAGGCTTTTGGAACAGTATGTGTGTGTATGCATGTATACACATATATGTGCACGTATACACACAATATGTACATTTAACACCAAAATTCTGCTAATGATGTTATAGGGCTGTGAATCATGAAGTATTGGGATCTCAGGAGAATAAATAGTTCACAGAGCAATGGAAAGATCAATGGTGGGTATGAGTAGCCTGGACCATATGATAACACTGAAGAGAAATGCATGAAAAGAAGTGTGAGAGAATTGGCATAATAACATCATCAAGGGCCATATAATCACAAAAGGCCTAATCATACAAGCATAATAGCCAGCTAGCATGTATGTTGCATTTTAAGGTTTGAAAAGTACTTTACAAATATTATTTTATCCTTACAACAACCCCAGGAGGTAAGAATATTACTACTTCCATTTTACAGATAAAGAAACTGAGGCAAACAGAGGTCAAGTGTCTTGACCTAGTCATACAGCTAGCAAGTGTCTGAGCCCTAGCAAGTCTCTGCCTCCAGGGCCAATGCTCTATGCATTGTACTACCTAGCAACCTGTTTCCTCACTGTGCATTTTCTCTGACTGTCCTCCATCACCTGAATTCTCTTCCTCCTGTCTTCCCTGACTTCCATCAAGACTCAAGAATGAGAGATGATAATTGGGAAGCCCAAATATTATACTGGTTTCTCTGAAATATTGAAAGAACCAAATGAAGGCAGCTGTAGCCTAGTTCATCAAAAAGCCAGCCCAAGAGTGAATTGATACAGCAGCAAAGACATTATCTTGTCCAAGCAAAGGAATGGCCTGTCTATTAGTATGTCATACCCAGAAGTGAAGTTAGTATAAGTCACTTCAAGTTTGAGCTTACTCTCCCCAGGGACCAAGGTGTGTCAAGTGGAGAATGTTTTCCAGGTTTGGGATGGAATGGCACTTAAGTTCTTACTACACCTTTACATTAAATATCCCTTTGCGCATGTTAGTATTAATTAGTTGATTGATATTAGGGACATATTAATTAATCTACTGACTTTGGAGAGAGGAATCCACTGGATAGGGGCTTATGAATGACAGTAAGACCACTCCTCACCACCCCACACCCCACTCCCTCCAATCCCAAGGATATTCCCAGAATTCTAAGGACTTGAGGCATAGCTGCTCCCACTTCAGGAACCTGACCTGCTGGTCCAAGTGTGAGTTAAGAGAATAAGGCCAAAATCTGAAATACACCTTAATCACCTCTATTGTAGCTTCTCATAAAAGCCCCTCAATTCATCTTCTTCCCTCTAACCTGCCACTTCTCGAATACAGCCTTAATACCCACCACGGCCTAGTATTTGTTCTTGACTTGATTCTAACTCTATCATGGTGTGACAATGATTTAGCTTAGTATAAAGGAAAGAACTCTCAACTTAGAGTCAGAGAAGCTGGGTTTGAATTTCAACTTGGTGGGAGCACACACACCTTCATAGGTCTGTTTATTAGCAGTACAATGGAGAAAATATAAAATGTTTCTAAAATATTAGTTCTTATCATTAATAACATGATATATCTTGCCAGTTTCCTTCACATCAGAACACTTTTACTCTGATTCTGAGCAAGTATAATCAGCCAATAAGACTGTTCTAAGGTTACATTGTGTTAAAAAAAATCAGTTTAATTTAACATTTATTAATACCGACTAGGAACTGTAGTATCCTGGTAGCACAGTGGATAGAGTGCTCGCTCTGGAATCAGGAAGATCTGAGTTCAAATCCTACCTGAGTCCCTTATTAATTGTGTGACCTTGGGCAAGTCACTTAACTTCTGTCTGCCTCAGTTCACTCGTTGGTAAAAATAAGATGCTTGATAACAGCATCTATCTTCAAGAACTGAAGTGAGGATGAAATGAGATGACTAAAACACTTCGCAATCCTTCAAACACAATGCAAATGCCATTATTATTAGTAGTAATAATAATCATGTGTATAAATGAGATACAAGATAGAATATGATTAGTTCAAGGGAGGGATCCAGACAAAATGTTATGAGAAATTTGAGAATGGAGAATTTTTATTAAAAAATGTTTTATATGGTCCATCTCCAAGTGAATATAAGCTCACTGAGCATGGGGACTGTTTTTAATTGAGTCTCCTTATCCCCAGCACAAAGTAGGTGCTTAATAAATGCTTATTGATTAATATTTGGTCTGTTTATAAAGAGAAGGAACATGACATATTTGATACAGTGATGGACTTGGAGTAGGGAAGGCCTAGATTCAATGGTAGCTTCAGGAACTTAACTAGCTATGTGAACCGGACCAAGTCTTTCGAACTCTGAACCTCAGGCAACTCCCTCAGACTTATCTACTAAGTTATAGGTTGGTTGCAATCTGTATCAGTAAAGAGGGTTCCCCTCTTGCCAAAATCACACATCCCTGACCTCCAATGTTCATAACAGACCAAGATTTCATGTCCTTGAATTATATATATTCTCAATTCTGTAAAAAAGAACCACATTTTTAATTATTAAAATCAATTCAATTATATCTGAGCCAATAAAACAAAAATATTATTTCCACATCAACAGTCGAGTTAAAACCAGGAAAGAAAAGTATGACTTTGGATGGTAGACCTGAAGAAAATGGCTGTAAACAATCTTTTACTAAATATATTAAAGAAATATTTTGTGAGTACATATTTTGTGAATTGGTATGTGTCTTTGTGTCATGAACTCTCAGTTTCAAAAAGATTTCTGACTTCTGAGTGAGGTTCTCACTTCACACACAGGAGGATCAGGAAACCTGCCTTGTAGTAGTAAGGACACTCAATACTTACCGCCTGGGAGAGGAGTCTCCCCCACCTTACATTAAGTTTCACTGCCCAAGGGCACAGCAGGACAAACTCAGTGTCTTTGAGAGCCCAGAGACAGCTGAATTTCTAGTGTGGGAAGGGAAGAATTGTAAGCAATGAGCTCACTCCAAACATCAAGAGTATCATTAATATTGACCAAACTTGTTCTTCTTAGTTGAAGTTATAAAGACTCCAAAAGCCACATCTTTTCAAAACTTCCTGAGGGAATGGGGAAGAGGTGGGTTGGAATTGTTTGCTAAAAGCTTGTTAAAGGACCTAGAATTTTTTTTTTAATTAAAAAAGTACCAAAAATTTCTTAGGACTGTGAGACTCTCAATTTTATTGATTTAGCATTAGAAGGAGGAGCAGTTTTTTTTTAATAGAAACCAAGAGGGATTCACCCATAGATTTTAATTTCTGCTTCTGTAGGGTATATAATTAGCATTTCTATTGAAGGTTTCAGATTCAGTGACTACATTGCTTCATTTTTTAATTGGTGTATCTTCCTTCTTTCTTTCTTTCTTTCTTTCTTTCTTTCTTTCTTTCTTTCTTTCTTTCTTTCTTTCTTTTCTTTCTTCCTTCCTTCCTTTCTTTTTCTTTCATTTCATACTTTCTTTCCTTTCATTCTTTGTTAACTTCAGACTTAAAAAGGATTTTTTTTTTGAAGAATAAAGTCACATTTTCAAAAGATCTGTCTAGCAAATGGAATGGCGGGGTTTGCCGACCCACTTCTGGGTCTCTTGACTGGTATGTGCAGCTGAGTCATTTCCACAACTAATCTCATGCCAGAAATTCACCACTACACAATAAAGGGCCATCGGCCAGGGAACCCTGCCTGTGGTCAGAGCTGGCTTTAAATTCTGTAAGGTTAGAGCAAGGACACATGGAGCTTCTTAAGTACTTTGCATAAGGCTGCCAAGGGATTAGCTGGCTGTTGTTGGGCCAATTTCACTTAACGTTAATACTACCCATGGTGAATGGGAGAACCTAATTGGTCATCATGAATATTTGAGGTGGCATAAAAATACCAACACACAACAAGGCCTTCTCTTATTGTTACATCTTACATTCTAGGTAGATAATTTTACAACCAAAGTTGCCCTCACCCTTGCCCACTGATATAAGTGTTCTAGTCACTCTCCCTGATGCTTCCATTTAAAATTAAAGATGGAATGATGGTATCAGAGGATCCAACATACTCCACAAATAAGTTTTGGTTCTCTTCCTTTTTCATCTACTTGTGTACTTTTTACATATTTGTAAATGAATATATAAGGACAAGGATGTCACTGACATAGGGAATTTCTAGGTAAGAAAATCACCTCTTCCACCTTAGATCAGAATGTTTTCTGCAACTTTTAAAGTATTAGCAAGTTACCTGGAGGTCTAAGAGGTTAAATAGCTTGCCTAGTGTCACACAAATAGTATGTATTTGAAGCAGTATTTGAACCAGTCTTCTTGACTTCAAAGTCAGCTTCCGATCTGCTATGCTACTCTGCCTATGGAATAGATTCCCACCTATAACATCTATTTATATTTTCCTAAGTATCTATCTAATAAATGCTAGTTGACTGACTATATATACATATAGTATATACACACACAGTATATCAATATATACATACACATATATACACAGTATGCATATGTAATATATATCTACATAATTCAAACACACACATATACATATACATAAAATATGCATGGGTATATTGCATATGTTTATACATAGTGTCTGTGCCTAGCAATTTAAACTCATTGAGGGAAAATACTGTATGTACTCACTCACTAGTTCCTCAGTTATCTTTGAGTTCAGCAACTTGAACATATGTATGTATGTATGTATTCCTTGTTCCTATATGAATGTATATATGGAAAAAAATTGTTAATTGCTTTGGGCAAAACACTGTGTTAATACAGATACAGACAAAAATTAAGGACCATCCTTATTCTCAGCATTCACACTTGAAAAGGTAAAGTCAAGACATATAAGAAGTTTCAGCTGAAAGTAAGATGGAAATGACCCATGATTCTTAGGAATGACAAAGAAGATGGTAATGCAGATTATTTAATAGCATTACATATGTCAGTACTAAACTATGAGTTTTCTGCATTTGATATCACTCTTTTGAACTCTGTGATTTTCTACATCCTACAATTTCACCTTACAGTCACCTTCTACATTTATGTATAAGTAGGAGATGATGCCTCCCTCCCCAACAACGTTATGTCCCTAAAGGACTATAAGGACAAATTAGGGTATTTGAACATCCATAAGACAGCAGACAGGTGAATCTCTCATGGAATCAGTATGGAAAAGAGTAGAATCAGAAAAGTGAGGAGTTTTAATTATTAATAACATTTTTTCCAAAAATTGCATTCATTTAAAATATACTCTTCCCTTGTCCTTTTTACCTCTTCTCCCTGGGAGGAGTTATTAGATGTAATTAAGGAGAGACAGAGAGAGAAAGAGAGAGAGAGAGAGAGAGAGAGAGAGAGAGAGAGAGAGAGAGAGAGAGAGCAATCCAGCAAAACTAACCAACATTTTACAAAAGTCTGACAATATTTCACAGTCATGATTGTTTTGCTTCTAAAAAGAAGGGAAGGTAGTATGTTTTCTTTTCTGCATGCCAAAGTTGACCATTATAACTGCACAAAGTTCAGCTCCATTATTTTTGTTGTTCTTTCTATTTTCACCATTATAGTCATTGTGCATATTGTTTCCCTAGTTTTGCTGACCTCACTTTCAATCAATTTGTGCAGATCTTCCCATGCTTTTCTGTATCCCTTATGTCAATCATTTCTTATTGCAAAATAATATCCTATCAATTCATGGATCACAATTTGTTTAGCCCTTTTCAAATCAATAGGCATCTACTTTGTTTCCAGCTCTTTGTTTGGACAGAAACTCCTTCTATAAATATTGTGGTGGGCATGGGACTTCTGTATCTTTGATCTCTTCTGGGGATATCTACTGATGTGCTGGAACCAGCTAGTACTGGCTCATAAGATGTGATTATTAATTTTTCATTGTGAACACTTCTACCTTTCTAGTCATCAAACATTACAAATCAAGATTTGATTTATTATTTTATTTATTGCCTAGATTTAAGGTGATGCAGGGGATAAAGTCCCGGGCCTGAAGTCAGGAAAACTGATCAACATGAGTTCAAATCTGGACTCAAGCATTACTAGCTGTGTGGCCCTAGGCAAGTCACTGCACCCTGTTTGCCTCAGTTTCCTTATCTGAAAAATGAACTAGAGATGTAAATGGCAAACCACTCCAGGAGTAGCTTTGCCAAAAAAAACAACAAATTAGGTCACAAAGACATGACTGAACAACAATAACAACAGACTTTAAAAAGTCATAGGAAAATGTTAAAAACAGATTAAATTTAAAAATGTGTCATGCATGCCACACATCCTCCCCCCACCCAGAGAGCCAGCTGTTAAACTGTATCAGTATCCATAGATGTTTCTATCAATGGGATGCCTGGTCAAAGATAAAGAAGAGCATTCAGATGAAACAAAAAATGTGATGAGAGAAAAATAAAAACAAAACAGCATCCCTTAATCCCCCAATCTTAGTGTTGGATATGATATCAAAGAATTTTAAACTATCGAGTGGGAGGCAGGGGTAAGAATTCTCAAGTCAAAGGAACCTATGTTCACACAACTCTTTCACTCATCGTGTTAGCTTTAGTGACTTAGCCTTTCTGGCCTGCAGCTTCCTCATCTACAAAATGAGGAAGTTAGAGGAGACATTCTAAGGCCCCTTCTGATTCTAAAACCATGATTCAGTGATTCTTCCTATATGTGAATCCAGCCAGCAAGAGGTGGTGCACAGTATTGACTCCATGCAAATATAAGAAACCACTTACTGTTAAAATTACTTATAATAGTCACCTGAAAACTAACCATGTGTTTTATTCTTTGGAGACTTCAATAATTTTTTGCAAAAGTATTATTCTAGAGTCATAAATGAATCATGTATTTCAGCAGTCTTTTTTAATTTAAAATTGGGGTACATTACTATAAAGAAATATAATTGTGCCATATGAAACAACAAATATGAAGAATTCAGAGAAACATAGGAAGACACGAATCACCAAGTAACTGCGCATTTATTAAATGCTTTCAATGTGCAAGTCTCTGTGCTAAGCTGTTGTTATTATTGTCATTGTTCAGTCATTTCCATCATGTCCTACTCTTTGTGACCCCATTTGGTGTTTTCTTAGCAAAGATACTGGAGTGGCTTACTATTTCCTTCTCCAGCTCATTTTACAGATGAGGAAACTGAGGCAAACAGGTTTAAATGACTTGCCCAGGGTCACCCAGCTAGCAAGTGTCTGAGGGCAGATTTGAACTTGGGAAGATGTCTTCCTGACTCCAAGCCTGGCACTCTAGCCACTGCACCACTCAGTTGCCCCACTGTGAGACACAAAGGCAAACCTGAAACAATCTTCCTCAAAGTGATTACATTCTAGCATTGACACACATGCATTTGTGCACGTATATATGTATATGTATCTGTGTGTGTGCATATGCATGTGTATATGTAAGTTTATAGGCATCTGTAGACACATACCTAGTTTGGGAACTAGTTTTGGGAACTTAGTTTGGGAAGGAAATACCCTAGTAGCTAGAGGAATCAAGAATCAAGAAGTACTTGACTTAAAAGGTGACCCTTGAACTAAATTTTGAAAGAAACCAGGGATTTCAAAAAGTAAAAGTGAGGAGAGAGTGCTTTCCAAGCATGAGGGAACAGTTGTACAAAAGCACTGAGCTGGGGAGATGCAAAACCATAGAAGACAACCAATAGGTCACCAGATCACAGAGCATTTAGAAGGATAGAATGTGTAAGAAAACTGAAAAGGTTGAAAGGGGCCAGCTTGTGAAGAGAGGGAAAGGAGCATAACCCAGGAGGGGTGCAATATACAGGATGACTACAACCCTGAAAATGGAAAGACTAATAATGAAAACCGTATGTAATTATAATTACTAAGCAGAAGAACTGAGAAAATTCCATCCTTTCCCCTCTTTGTGTAAATGGAAGACCATGGGTGTAGAACATTGCCTATACTGTCATACATGACAAATGAGCTTTTTGTTTGTTTATTTTACTGAACTGATTGCTTTTCCTTTACTTTTAAAATCTTGGATATAATAGATAGCTCACAGCATAAGGAGAGATAAATTCAGAAACGGAGTGGTTACAAAGCAAAAGATATCAGTAAAAATAAGATTTTTCTTTTAAATTGACAGAGAAATAAACATGCAGTATTTAAACTAAATACAATGCTTAGGTAACAAATGCTAGGTTGCCTGTGACAGTACCTGTCTAAATATGGTTCTTTTATTCTCACCTTTGCTTCTGGTGACCACTCACACTGTCTCAGTTTTCAAGTTTTCTTTGTTAACTAATAGTTATATTTCAAAACCTTTCAACACAGAGTAATTCTTACGATTTGTAGGTGATGATAGAACATGTCACTGATTTCCCCTCATTATCCAAAGGCACACTCACTAAAGAATGAATGTACTTCATTGCTGACTGTTTTAGTTACCCATTATTTAACAAACAGGTTATGTTAATAAATATAGCATGTACAATAATTTTATTTTACTCAAAACAATAATTTTGTATTTATATTTTATTTTGCTTTATAATTTATACAATATCCTTTATAATAAAATATAATAATATTTTGCTTTCATAATAATGAAAATTTCATTACTTTCTTCAGTGTCTCCAAGGTTGTAATTTAAAGACATGTATTCTGAAAATGTTATGATCAGCAAAAGCACCTATTTAATGTGTCCTGTGTGCCATACAAAGAGAAACTTGGAGTCACTATCTACCCTATCAGAACTTAGTTTAAAGCAAGGAATCTTAGCCATTTTTGTGCCATGAGGATTCTAGCAGTCTGGTGAAACCTATGAGCCTGTTCTCAGAACAATATTGTTAAATACATAAAATAAAATATATAGGATTAAAAAAGGAAATTAGTTATATCAAAATATAGTCATCAGCGTATTAAAAAAAAAAACAACAACAACTTCACAGACCCTAGTTTAAGAAGCCCTGGAAAGTATACCATAATAACTTGGTTAGGCAATTGGATAGGGCTATTGATGGAGCCCTTAGTTTAGACTTGGGAATTCAAGTACTGTCTCAGGGAGAATTTAGCAGTCCCTGTCAATGAAAAAATGCCCTATTTATCTATCTTTCTATCTGTCACCTAACTTGATTATCTATCTACCTATCTGTATCTATCGATCTATTTCTACATCAACCTATCTGCCTCTCTAATCTATCATTTGTCTATATGTCATCTATTTATCATCTATCTTCTCTCTCTACCTCTTTCTATCTATCTATCTATCTATCTATCTGTCTCTATCTATCTATCTATCTATCTATCTATCTATCTATCTATCTATCATCTATCTATCTCAGACACTTACAGGTTCTAAGACCCTGGGTAAGCCATTTCACTTCTCTCTGTTTCACTTTCCTAACACATAAAATGGGGACAAAAATATTTTTTTCAGGTTGTTTCAAGGAACAAATGAAATAATCTTTGATAAACAATTCACACACCCTAAAAAGCACTATATACATTAGCCATTATTATCATCATTAGATGTGAAAATACATACAAGAAAACAGAAAATATTAAATAAATATAACATAAAAGAATAATACAATATATTCATGTAATGTAAGATATAATGACATTACATTTTTGTCTAATGTAAAATATTACAAATATATTTATATAATATAAAATAATATAACCATAAATAATGAAAATATTATATTAAAATAAATATTATTGAAAGCAGAACTAGATACAGAAGATCCAGGTCAAAGGTAAATACATTTTGGAAGATGAAGGCAGAGGGTGAGCACGTAATTGATTAGAGATCAAGGAGAGCAGCTATTCTATCCAGTTTCATATCTAGACTAGACAGGATGCTAGGTCTCATTAATCTAGTAAGCCTTCAAGGAGGATATGGAATTTCAAGAGGAGTATAAATGATGAAATCACAGTTCTAGACAAAAAGAAAAGTGAGTGAGGTTTCTTAGGTCAGGGGGAAGGGAAAATCAGGAGGGATCCAGCATATTAGTACTCCAGGTCTCATCCGCCCTTCCTGACAAAAACAATGTTTGGGAAAATAGCCAAGTGGGGAAATGTAATCTTTTCCTTGGAGTACAGGAGACAGACTTAGTTTCCTACCTTCAATGGCTCCTCGAAGGCTCATGGAAAGCCCTGACTGTCTGCTTCCAAGCCCCTGAAGTAGTCATTGCTGCCTCGTACCCCCTGGAATGTGCTCCCTTTTCATTCAACCCCAGTAGAATCCCTAGCTCCCTCCAAAGTTCAGCTCATATGCTGACTCCTACTTAAGGCTTATCCTGATCTCCCTGGCTGCTTTTGACCTCCATTCCCCACCCCAGAAATTAATTTCTATTTCCTTTGTATGTATTTTGCATTCATCTACATCCCTGTTCCCCCCAAAAGCACTGAACCTTACATAGGTTAGGAACTGTTTATTTGGGCTTTGTCTTTGTAATCCCAGCACATAGGATAGTGCCAGGCACACAGCAGATGCTTAATACATGCTTACTGACTGAAGGAAGGAATTGACTATGAGGAGTATAGTGCACAAAGAAAGTATAGAGAAAATCATAGCTCACAAGGAAAGGTGGTTTCTGGGTGGGTGAGTGGGCTGAGTTACTGTAACAAAATTTCAAAAAAGGGAAGACCCAGTCATTCAACTAGTAGAAGATTCTACCAGAGTTGAGAAGGAATAAATAAATGAATAGACTTCCACTTCTCAGTATTCTTCCAGAGATTAAGTACTATACATCAGTCTTAGAACAGAGGAATACACAGGTATGACTTTAATACTTAGGATCCTACCCAACATGAACCTTTCCTCATATCTAGGTAACATACTTTCTTGGAGAGGAGTCAAAAGAATCTACATAGAGACATTTCATGGCTGCTGTTTGTAGATTAATTCTAATAGAGCTGACTATGGTTTATTGGATACATGTTGACTTTGTAAAGAAAGACCTATTGGGGGCGATGAGTCCACTAGGTGTTCAAACGGAAGCAAAGGGATTTGATTCTTGACTAACTTTCTAGCCCAGAAAAATTTATAATCTAAAAAAGTTTTATCTAGATGTGAAGCTAACTGTGATCATGTTTCTATGCTCTGATCCCTTTATGAAGTGTAAGCATGTTTCTCAGAGTGTATCATAAGGGGCAAATCCATTGGCTAATAAGTTATGAACATGCCCACAGGTGACGTTTGAAAGCTCAGGAATACTCAGGAATACTTTTTTGGAAGAGACCCTTGCAGAGGATGCGGAAGGGATATATTTCTCTTCACAGGCCATGGCATTTAGCGGCAACTTGTGAATGAGAAACAACGATTTGTTAGGCAAAGTTGAAGGAACATAGACACATGCTCTAGACAGACAAGAACATAGAAAGTCAGTTACTTTTAGGAGGAAGCAACTGGACTCATCTTACAGAAATCACATCTATACTGACTCAGTCAGTCAGTCAACAAACATTTATGACATGCTTAGTATGTGCAGGCACTATGCTAAGATTAGGAGATACAAAGAAAGGCAGAAATAGTCCCTGCCCTCAAAGAAATTAGAATTCATAAGAGAGAAAACATTTAAGTAATGAGATACATACAAAATATATACTGAGTACATGGCAGGTCTGCTACAAATGTATTTTAGCTAATCTCAAATGGGCCCTCACTGCTTCATGGAACATTCTACTGCTTGCTGATTAACTCTTTGTATTTCCTACAGTATCTGTTCCAAATCTTTTCTCACTGTCTTCTCCCTACTCTTCATAAGCAGAGAAACCTTGCCTTATAGTTTACTTACAAAATAGTAGCCACTTATAAATTCTCTCTTCTCATTTTCTCAACTCCCCTCAAATCCATCCCCTCTTCTCTCCTTCTTTATTCCACTCTCTGATTAAAAGGTGGCCCTTCTCTTTGTCAAGGCAAAACTCTCTAGCTGTACCTTTGATTCCTTCCTCTCCCATCTCTTCCAGAAGCTTACCTCTTTATCCATTCCTTCTTTTTCTAGAATCCTCACTCTCTCTATATCCAGTCTCTTTCCATACTGCCTACAAATGTGTTTCTATTTTTAAAACAATATTTAATTATCTTGCCATCCCTTCAAGTGATAATCCTATATCTCTCTTCTCTTTCACATCCAAAGTCCTAGAAAAAGCCATCTATATGCTTTGCCTCATCATCATCAATTCTCATTCACTTTTCAACCTGTTCCAATCTGGCTTACAAAGCACCATTCAACTAAAGCACCTTGCTTTCAGATGCCCAATGATACCTTACATGCTAGATCCAATGGCCTTTTCTCAGCCCTCATCCTTCTTGATCTCTGTAGAATAGTTGCCCACACCATTCTCATAGATACTCTCACTTCCCTGTTTTTTTATTTTTCTGTCATGGCTTTTATCCCTGATTCCTAACTGCCTGACCACTCCTCAGATTTTTTTGCTAGATCATAAGCACATGCCCCATCACATGAATGTATGCCAGCCTTCTATCCTGGGCTCTTTTCCTTTTTCTCTCCACACGCTTTTTTCTTGGGAGTCTCATCCGCTTCCACACACTCATTTATCACCTTTATGCATATGATTTCCAAATCTACATTTCTATATCTCATCTCTGAGCTCCGTCCTGAATTCTAGTCCTTTGTTATTGACTGCCTATTGTAGACCTGGATATCCTAGAGGCATTTCAAACTCAACAAGTCCAAAACATAACTCATTTTCCTCTAAGAAAAAAAAAATCCCTCTTTTCAATTCCCCTGTTTCTGCAAAGGGTTTCTTTCATCCAGGTATCCTTGATTCTTCATTCTCACTAATCCCCACATCACATGTCTTATTAAATCTACTCCTCAACATGTCTCACGTTTGTCCCTTCTCTTCATTCACACTACAATCACCTGAGTTCAGCCCCTCCTCACCTGCCACCTAGACTAACAGTGACAACAAAACCTCACATTTATGTAGCATCTCCTATATCCCAGACAGTGTGCCACACTACAATAGCCCCTGAATTGGTCTCCCTGTGTCCAGTCTCTCCCTCTTTTCAATTCTTTCTCTACACAGCTGCAAATTGTTATCCATTTTCAGGAAGCTTTAGTGTCCCTTCATTGCCTGTAGGACAAAATGCAAGCTTTTATTTCACATGACTCCCCCTCATACATTGAATGATTGAGCCAAACTGTCCTACTTAGGCATCAAAGTGGCACAGTGGATAGAGTGCTGAACTTGGAATCAGGAAAATCTGAGTTCAAATGGGGCTTCCGACACTCACCTATGAGACCCTAGCAAGTCATTTAACCTCTCCCAGCTTCAGTTTCCTCATCTGAAAATGGTAACAATAAGAGCACCTACCCCAAAAGGTTATTCTGAAGATTACAAGAGATATGCAAAGCACTTTGCAAACTTACAAGTGCTCTTCCACAAAAAGGCTAACTATAATGATAATATTATTTTTATTGTTATTAATATCATTATCAATCCCATACATGATGTCCCATCTCCCATCCTTGAGTCTTTGCATAGATTATTCTTTATGCCTAGAACGCTCTCCATATTCATGCCCACTTTCAGTTTGAAGTCTGTTTCCTCCTTTCTTGATCTCCTGAGCTTTTAACAACATTCCACAGTCCCCCCCCAAAAAAATGAAATTACTCTGTTGTCTCCATCTTGACCCTCCCAGTAGAATGTAGTCTTTGAGTGCAGAGACTACTTTCATTTTTGCTTTGATAGTCCTAGAATCTGGTATAATGCCCTGTATATAATAGAGAATTTATAAATGCTTATTAAATTGAATTAATTGTTTTGAATGGTAAGTATAGATAGGAAGGAATTGATGGATGTGGGGAAAATTAAAAAAAAACTTTTTGAACTTGAGGAGTAAAGAATTGAGATGAGTGGAAAATTGCAAAGATTCTTCACATAATCTTTACTAATAACAGTTGGTATGTGTGCCAGAATTGTCAAGTAGTCACAAAATTGGTTAATAATTGGCAAATTGACAGTAACAAGAATGGAACAGAAGTTTAAAGATTGTTTTAAATGGCCCATTAGACCAAATACATTGATAAGTTAAGTGCATTTAAATCAGAGTCATATGTGGTAAATTATCCTTAAAAGGCATTTTCCAATCTTATGTTTTGCTTCTGTGACAATATATTCCATAGCACCTCTCCTTGAGAGAGGTCGATACACTTCACCAACACAGCTGGTGATCATAGTTGGTCATTTTCTTCCTGCCCAATTAAAGAAGCTAGCTTATTATTATACTAGCTACCTGATGGATTGTTTAATAAGAGAGCTGAAAGGAAATATGCTGAGAAAAAAGGAAAACTGTTTTATTCTACTTTTGGTTAGTAATATTGTTAAGAAAGAAAATATGTGGAGGAGGGGAGCTGCTCCTTTTCTACCTCCTGCCAATTTTCCATCTTGCTACCAGAACAGAGAGAGAAGGAACTCTCAAGCAAGCCTGATGCCACCAACAGAGGGAATTAGAATACCTTCTCTGAAATAAGATTATGCCAAAGAATGTGTAGAGAATGACATTGGAAATCACCAGGTCACAGGCTCATAAACAAATAATGTAATTCCAAAATATAACAGACAGATAGTCCTTCCTAAGTCTTATAGATTTCTATAATTTTCCATATGCAGCCAACCATTCTGCTAAGTAGATGAGACAGATGCTTTATCCGTACATCAGAGGGAACTCACTGGGTTACCACTTGTCAGAACTACTACAGAGTGCTAAGTTCAGTCAACTTACTTCCTCCTTAAAAAGTTTATACTCAAAGGTAAATTTGCATGCATGCACATATACACTTCCTATGATCTCCACAGCAGCTTAATGAGGTAGGTGCCATTGTTACCCATATTTCATATATGAGCAATCAGGCTGACACAGGTTGTGACCTGCCTTTATTCATATAGCTAGTAAGTCTCTGAACCAAGATTTGAATTCAAGTATTCCTGACTCCAAATCCAATACTCTATTTCAATCTGCACCTCTTGGATAGATCAAAGAGCTTAAATATATATGTGGAAATATGAGTAAGCTCAATGACATTATGTGTACGGATGTCTTTTTCAAAAAAGGGCAGAAAGGATTTTCAAAATTTGAAATTCAGAAGAAGAGAACTATTGTTCTCTCATCTTTCTAATTTTGGTGTTGAAATAATTAGTTTGTTTTATTTTTAATTGAGAGTGTTCAAAAATTTTCAAAAGAAAAATTGCCAACCTTTAATAAATATTTGAAACAATGCTCCAAATCACTAATAATATGAGAAACCCAATTAAAAAAGTCAATTAAAATTTACTTTATACCCAGCAAATTGGCAAAGATGATAAAAGATCAGTTAGTATTGGAGGGGTGCGGGAAAAAATAGGCAGATTAAAGTGTTGTGAGTCAAACCCTGAATTAATACAAGTATTCTGAAAGTAATTTGTCATTATGCAAATAAAATGGCTAAAATGTTCCTGCCTATAACCCAGAGATTCCACTGCTACGTATGTACCCCAAGGAGGTAATTGATGCAAGGAAAGTTTCTGTATGTATCAAAATCTTTATAGCAGTGCTTTTGAGATAGGAAAGAAGTGGAAATAAAGCAGATGTCCATCAACAATGGAATGACTAAACAAATTATGGTATATAAATGTAATGGAATAGCAGTGTGCTCTAAGAAATTAGAAAACAGTGAATACAGAGAGGTGTAGAAAGACAGATGAACTGATGCAAGGTAAAGTAAACAGAGCTAGGAAAATGAGGCAAGGGCTACAATAATGTAAATGGAAAGAACGTCCAAAAAGGAATTTAAAAAAGAATGTTGTCAAAATATAAAGAATAAGTTTGACCCTAAAAGAAGTGACTTAAGAAGATATCTCCCTCACCCTACTGCACTGCAGATATAGTGAGGTCTGTCAGTTTGGAACATTTCATATACTGCCAAGTGTTGATTATACATATGTGTGTATGTGTATGTATATGTATGCATGTATGTGTATATGTATGTATATATACATATATACACACATACACATATACATATATGTGTGTCAGTTTTGCTGAATTTTTCTTCTTTTTTCCTATTTTTAAGTATTCTTTGTTATAAGACATGGCTTTCTGGGAGGGACAGGAAGATGCATACAGAGGGAAATCGAGGTGATGTAAAAAAAAACCTTCAACAAAAAAATATATTTTAAAATGTATAGTACTCTAGGAGTTGGAGAAAACAGAAAAGGTAGAGTCTATACTCTTCTGGATATGTCTTTCCTATTTGTTCTTTTGGCACCTGTAGGCTTCAAAACCATCAAAGGAATTTATAAGGATCAATTAGAATAAGATTTCCAGATATGTTTCTGTTATCGTGTATTAAATTTCCATGAACAGTGGAAAATAACATTTTAAAAATATGCTACACAGATTGTATTATTTGTATTCTAACAGCACTCAAAAATTAAGACAGAAAGTTGCACCTGCTCTATCACTGATCTCAAACTCAGTCTTGCTGCTCTCTGAAAAGGCAGAAGGCATGCACAAATTATCGCTGCTGCTGTTGTTGTTTTCCCCACTAAAGTCTGAGCTAGAGCAAAGGGGAATAAGTTGCCTCCCACCTCCAGCCCCCACAAAGCATTCAAATTACATTCACTTCCCCATTGTGCCAAAAAAGCACATACAATATGCCCTGCATCTCAGCCAAATTCTAACCCTGTGCACTCCGAAAGTGGGATGACAACAAGGTAAAACTCTCAGGTCGTCTCTGGTGTCCCAGGGACTCATGGGAAGTGAAAATCATGAGTTCAGTACACTGACTTAAGAAATCATTCCATCCCTATGGAGTCAGAATTTGCTCAGGGAGGCAGATCCATTCAAAGTATTCTTTTGAGGTTAAGATTGTCATTACCAACAATAAGCTGGTGTCCAGTCTCTGTCTCTTCATATCCTCCTTCCTATCTACACCTCAACTCTGACTTGAAACTGAAATCACTTAGCAACTTAGCACCTAAGCAAGGCCCCAGGATTTGTAAAGCAATCAACAAATATTTATTGAGCACCTATTATTTGCATGTCTTTCCCCTGTGAACCCACATATCTTAGAGAGGGCTAAGATTTAAGTATGTATGTGGGAAAAGGAGTGTGTGTGTGTGTGTGTGTGTGTGTGTGTGTAAAGTGTGTTAGTATACAAGTCAGTATGTTTAGGAATGTCTCCAGCCTTCTGACTTCCTGTATACATCAAATCAGCAATACTCATCATTAACATAAATTCTCTAGAGAAAACCACTACACATCATAACACAGGATCATGCCATTATTGTTTGATGACCAGGATTCAAAGACTGCATCACCTACTGTCATAGATCAACCTTAAAAAGGACAATATGTTTCTTTCATAGTCTGAAAGATGCAAATGATTTCAGGTGACAGAAGTTTGTGTTGAGATTGTTTGGCATGTACTGTTAGTATTACACCATATTCCGTCAAAAGAATAGTGGCTAGTGTTCTATTAACTCAACTTTTTCTGTAGCTTTACCATTTTGACAATACTGACCTTATTTAAAATATATCTCATTTTAGCATAGAGAGTCAAATCTCATAAAAGTAAGAATATCAGACTTGATAAATCTGCTCAAAGCCTTTTACTGAAGTGGGAATTCTGTGTTTCTGAGAAATTGAAAGATTTAATGAATATATTCCTGTTATATTATAACATCTCATTTTTTTTCTCTCTCATAAATACTTGTCAGGTTTATGATTTTCCACTCATTGGCCCAGGAATGGTGTTGCACAAGCTCCAGTTCTGGGTGCTCATACCAAGTTTAATTTCTCTCACAAGCAGAGTTGACAAAAGATCACGGCCACTAAGCCCTGGAATTACCCTAGATATTGCCCTCTCTGCTCTGCAAATGAAATCCTACAGAAGACCCTTTGGAAAAAGAGAACATGATGGTTAACACTCAGAAATCCATTTTGCACAGGGCAGCGTTAGTACACAGAAAAGTGGTGAATGACAGGCAGATCTGCCAGCTCCTGGCTGAGAAAAGTCAGATGCTTAGCGTTACACACACACACACACACACACACACACACACACACACAGAGACATACACCTTCTCTCATACATATGCACATACCCATCCCAGTTCAGCTCATACTCTTCCCCATTCACTCAATCATCTCTCTGTGTGTCTCTGTCTGTCTCTTTCTCTGCCTCTGTCTCACTCTTTCTGCTTCTGTCTTCCTGTATCTCTGCCTGTCTCTGTCTCTCTCTTTTCCCCCACCTCCCTCAGCCTCTCTGTCTCTGTCTCTGTCTCTCTTTCTGTGTGTCTCTCTCTCTGTGTCTCTGTCTCTGTCTCTGTCTCTGTCTCTCTTTCTGTGTGTCTCTCTCTCTGGCTCTGTCTCTGTCTCTGTCTCTCTCTCTCTCTCTCTGTCTCTCCCCTCTCCTCTCTCTCTCTCTCTCTCTCTCTCTCTCTCTCTCCCTCTTCCCATTTGCCTCTCTGTCTCTCTCTGTCTCTCTGTCTCTGTCTCTCTCTGTCTCTCTCTGTCTCTCTGTCTCTGTCTCTCTCTGTCTCTGTCTCTCTCTCTCTCTCTCTCTCTCTCTCTCTCTCTCTCTCTCTCTCTCTTTCTCTCCCTCACTCTCTCCCTTTCTCTTGCCCTTGATTGACTACCAGGTCAGATAAGAAATTAAGACCAGTGAAATCAGAACCAGACCGCACCTGTCCCTCCTGCAGCCAGAAGAGCACTGAAATAAAGCACTTATGAAATTGCTGTGATCATAACCTTCAAAACACTGCGCTCCCCCAGCTGTCAGCTTTCCCAACCCCAGGCTCCACAATAGAGACATTGGCACCAGGTTCCTAAGAATCTATTTGCAACAGAATGTTTTCATTTGGGGAAGCAGCAATGAGTTGCAAATTGTATAGAGCCTTTTTTTTTTTTAACAACAAAGGTGCTGAAAATAGATGTGACTTTACTGATTTAGTTCATTAGATTAAGTCTTGCTAATAGGAGGATCAGATGACTTATTTAATTTGCTTTAATAGAAAATGATAATAAATAGCACTAAAGATATAGAAAAGTAAACAATTCTGACAGGCTGTCTAAATTTGGAGACACAGATTCTATTTCTTGCTGCTTCACTGCTTTTGAAATTTTTAAATAGCTACTGGACATTCCTCAAAGAAGTGGGACTTCTAGCCAGAACTGTAAGTTATGCTTCCTGAGAGAGTGCCTAGCAGGAAAATGCATTTTAAAAAATAAATGGAATTCTGAAACTGGCACATGATGCTTTGCAAGAACATGTATGTGCATGTCTGTGCATGTGTCTGAAAACATTTGTTTATGTGAACATGCCCAACTATATAGCTTAAATGCTGGAAATGCAAAATATGGTGGCTTACATTTGTCTGATACTTCCCAGACTTCTTTAGATAAAATAGATTTAATTTTCATTTTAAAACTTGAATGTTTGTAGCTAGTCATAACTTAGAACTTGGATCAGTAAACATGTAATTCGTACTCAGGAAGATCTAGACTGAGGAAAGTTTAAACAGAAGAATTTATAAAGATTTTTTTTTCACCAAATACAAATTTAATATTGCTCTCAGTTATGACTTGCAAAGCAATGGCAATTAATATGTAAGAGAAAACACAAAAAATAGTAATGTCAGTGAAAATATCTGCATAGAATATTCATTCCTGTGCATACCAACATCTATTCCTACTTTAGCTTCTAAAAGCTTTTTTTCTCTATTTTCACATTCCCATAACAATTGTATATGAAAATCAGTCAATTGTTACACTCATACAAGTGGCCAAAGGTTAAAAACATTCAAAAGTGATTTTTTCCAGATGTCAAATCACATCATGTCTGGATGTGATGTTATAAACATACATTTACACAATATGTGGGCCAAGAAATAGTACAAGTTTGTAAATATTTATACTCACAGTACATACACTGTGTTCAGATATATAATACCACTCATCTTTTTCTTCTAATGATTTTTTCTATATCATCTCAATAGACACTACCTTTCAACTGTGCTATTTTCTTTTGTAACATTAGACTGTTTATACTAGCCCTACACAGATATTTATATAATTAGGTTTTCTTTTCCACATTTGCTGTTAAATTTTGGAATGTCATGTGCCCCAAATAAGCAAAGCAGTATAGTATTCAGTGTGATGACGAACGTTGTCAACTATTAAAATGGGGTGTTTAGAAAGAGGAATGTTGTTTTGGACTTTAGAAGAAGACTCCCAAGCATACATCTGGGTGGTTGATTTAATGGTTATTTAAAATGAATTTCAAATCCATGTCTAGGAAATGCATGAAACTCAATTCAGCTTAACACTAATCTGGATATTCAAAATATGGGAGCAAAGTGCAAAGATGGAAAAATGTTGTATTCTGTTGGGAGGAGAGAGATTTCAGTGAAATTTTCTGTCTCAGGGGCTTCTCAAGATTGTGTAGATCAAAGTGGAATCTCATATTTTTCCAAATGGGTTCAGATTATCCTCAGATCTGGTAATTTGTGTGTTCACTCAACTTTGAGGTATATGCAGTGTTCATTCATTCATTCATTAATCCATCCATCCATTTACTCAATCTTTGTTTCACCTAGTAGGCATTAATAAATGTTTGTTGGATTTAATTCAATGAATACTTACCACATTTATCTACTATGTTCAAAGCTTTTAGGGGAAACACAAGATTTATCCCTGTCCTCATGGATCTAACAATTTATTAAATGGGAAATAGACACTTCTCTAGTAAAGAGTGGGCAGAGGAATTGATGCTATTTTAATTAATTCTGAATTAATGATTCCCCTATGACCTTCCCTTAATCAAAATATAAAATGAGACAGATAGTTGATACAGTGGACAAAGCACTGGGTTCGTATATGGCCTTAAACATTAGTTTGTGACTTTGGGCAAGTCACTGAACCTCTGTTTGCTTCAATTTCTTCATTTGTAGAATGGAAATTATAATAGCACCTATCTACTACCCAGGGTACTTATGAGGATCAAATGAAATAAGATTTGAGGAGCACTTAGAACAATGTATATAGTAAGTGCTCTATAAATGCTAGCTATTACTAAATGATGGACCAAGAGGCTTGTTCAAAAGGAGTCCATGAAAACTTGAAACAGGTTCCTCTAAAAGTGGTTATACAGCCTCAACCACAGTCCTCCTTATTTTAAATCATTCACTTGGCATCAGCATAAGATATACTTTCATCTACACAGAGAAAGGCAGGAAATTGAGTTTTTTACAATGATTCTCCTGATTCTATTAATTAATAAAATTTAAATATTTATTTCAAATATGGCTTTAAAAATCTAAGTGAAGGAATATGTTAACAACCATATTGTCAGGTGTATTTTGTAGTTGTATACTATATAGAGCATAATCATGACATGTAATTATATTTTACAATTTCCTCATGTTAATCAGGTATGTATAATCATCCTTCAAAGATAAAGGATAACATTATTGCTGATGATATTGAAAAACATTGACAAATGATAGGTGTTTTTCCAATGAAAAAAATCAAAACAACTTATAAGTTTATGAAAATGCTCTAAATCATTATTGATTAGAGAAATGCAAATTAAAATAACCTTGAGATATTATTTTATATCTACCAGATTGGTGAAAATAATTGAAGGGGAATGCAACAAATGTTGGAGGAGATGTGGAAAAATTAGGACACTAATTCATTGTTGGTGGAATTGTGAATTGATCCAACCATTTTGGAAAGCAATCTAGAATTATGCCCAAAGTTATTAAACTACCTCCACCCTTTCACCCAGCAATATTGCTGCTAGGTCTATTTGCAAAGATGATAAGGGAAGAAGGAAAAGAATTTCTATGTTCTAAAATGTTTATAGTAGCTCTCTTTGTGGTTGCAAAGAACTGGAAACTACAGAGATGCATATCAATTGGGGAATGGCTGAACAAGTTGTGGTATAAGATTGTGATGGAATCCTACCCTACCTTAAGAAATGATGAGTTCGATGATCTTATAAAAACATGGAAAGACTTGCATGAAATAATGAAGAGCAAAATGAGCAGAACCAAGGAACTTTGAATACAGTAATAGCAATATTATTTTAAGAATGACTTTGAGCAAAGTTAATTTGACTATTATAAATAACCAAATTAACTATAAATGACATATGAAGAAAGATGCTATCTGTATCCAGAAAAAGAACTGACAAATAGAAGTATGTATAGAATAATTTTACATATACATATACGTGTATATATTTGCCTATTTGTGTGTAATGGTACCATCTCTAGGGCGAGGGAGGGGGAGGGTAGAAAAAAGGAGAAAAAATTTACATGATAATCTTGTATATTTGAAAGGAACAGCAAGTTGTGCATAGTAGATTTGCTGTTTCATGTACAATTATATTTTTTATTGTACTGTTACAGAAACACTTGTTTTAATTCATTAAGTATTTTTTAATGTAATTAAAAGGGGAAATGTGAAAGAAAAAGAAACAAAAACATTGAAAGAAGGCTTGGCTCCAGTTTCCAGCTTCTTCATTTATTAGCTGTATGACTTTGGGCAAGTCATTTTGAACCTTAGTTTCTCCATCTGTAAAATAAAAATAGTATTTCTTGGGCTACCTGCTTCCCAAGTAAAGATAAAATGAGGTAATGTGCAAAAAGTGCTTTGTAAACTATTAAATACAATTTAATGTGAACTATTATTAGAACTCAACCTATGTCCTTTTCCAATTTCTTATCACAGGAGTGGAAGTAACTGGTGCTAACTATTCCAGCTGAGATTTACATTTCAGGGAGTCTGCTGCTCATACAAAGGCTGATGGAAAGTTTCCAGGTTACACGGCAAAAGGAGGTTATTCCCACCACCACCACCCCAGAGTTCAAGGATACCTCCATTGCCCATCTCTATAAAGGTAAAGGAAATACGTTGTCATATGAAAATCACAGCAGCTATGTAGTGAGGGTTCCTCTCTATTAGTCCTTGTTGGCAAGATTCTTGCCAGAGTCCTTATTGACAGGCTAGATTCACCTGGAAGATGGTTATCTACCTGACAGCCAATGTGGCTTCACAAAGGGTTGAGTAACAGTTGATAGGATGTTTGCTATCCAACAACTTCAGAAGCAGAATACAGGTCTGTATACAACATTCATTGATCTGACCAAGGCCTTTGATATTGTCAGTCATGAGGGCTTATGTAAGATTATCTCAAAATTTGATTACCCAAAGAAGTTCTTCGATATTGTATGTCAATTTCATGTTGGTGTGCTTGCCTGGGTTCTGGGTAATGGATGACGCTCTCAAGCTTTCTCAGTCACCAGTAGAATGAAGCAAGGCCATGTGCTTGCTCCCATACTCTTTAGCATGATGTTTTCAGCAATACTGTCAGACGCTTTCAAAAGGACAAACACAGCATTAAGATCAGCTACCGCACTGATGATAAATTAATTATTCAACTGAAAAGGCTCTAACCCAAGACCAAAGTGGAGAAAGAGTTGGTACATGATTTTTTTTGTTCACATATGATTGTGCACTCAGTGCATCCTTTGAAGCTGGGAAGCAACAAAGTGTGGATTGATTCTCTGCTGCTTGTGCTAATTTTGGCCTAACAATTAACACCAAGAAAACAAAGGCACTCCAACAACCAGTGCTGCATCATCCATATATGGAACCATAGGTTACAGCAAATGGAGAAATTTTGAACACCGTGGTTAACTTTACTTAACTCAGCAGTACACTTTCCGGGGATATATACATAAATGATGAGGTTGACACACACATTGCCAGTGTTAGCTCATTATTTGGGAAGATCTGAAGAAAAGTATGGGAAAAAAGAGGTATTAGACTGGCTACCAAACTGAAGGTCTTGTAGAGCTGTTGTGCTGACCTCATTGTTGTATGCCTGTTGGATGCCTGGACAGTATACTAGTACCATGCCAGGAAACTGGATTGCTTCCATTTGAATTGTGTTAGGAAGATTCTAAAGATCATCTGGCAAGATAAGATAGCAGACACTGAGGTCTTTTCTTGAGCTAAACTACCAAGCTTTCAGGCTCTACTGCAGACAGCACAACTCTAATGAGCTGGCCATATTGTTTGAATGCCAAATATACACTTGCCTAAAAGACTATTTTACAGAGAACTCACAGGCATTCACATGGTGGTCAGAAGAAACAATACAAGGACACTCTCAAGGTCTCTCTGAAGAACTTTGGAATCCATTGTGTGACATGGGAGATAGCAGAGGGCAGCACAACATGGTGCATCCACATCAAAGAAGGTGCTGTGATCTATAAGCAAAGCAGAATTGCAATATCTCTAAAGAAACATGAGATGTGTAAAGTTAGAGACATCTCCACTCCAGATGTTTATATTGGCTATTTGGACTTGACCAGTGGTAGAGTGTTCCAAGCTCTTACCAGTCTGATGAGTCACAGTTCGACACACCGTACCTTGACTCCAATATAGTACTGTCATTTTGGTCCTCTTTAAGAACAAAGGACAACAACTATCTATCTATCCATCCATCCACCTATCTATCTATCTATCTATCTATCTATCTATCTATCTATCTATCTACCTATCTATCTATCCATCTATCTATCAATGCCAGCCCATCTACACTTCTAAAATATTAATTCCTTTGGTTTTAAAAACCTCAGTTTCCAACGATGCCTTATTAAATTATAAATCCTCATGGGTGGGAAAGGTGTGGTTTTTACAACATGGAGAAAGAACTAAAAAAAGTTGAGGGACTATTTTGCTATAGTCCAGTCTTACCTGCTGCTATCTCTCTTTAACAAACCCACAGCCTGGTGAAGATAAGTTAAAGCTGGGATATCTTTGAGGTCAGTGGAATAGCTAGGGAAAATATTCAGGAAAGTATATGTAATTAACAATTTGTGGCTGGTCCATGTCTCACAATCATGTGATAGATTGGATATGACCACTGCCACGTTGATCCTTAACTTGACCTGAAGCCTAATACCTGATGATGCTACGCTTGTTCTATTAATCTTTCAAAGGATGTTCTGGCCTTCTTGAAATGGTTTTCTAACGTTTGGTGTGTCAATGTAGCATATGTCAGTGTCTGCCAAAGCAGCAGAAGTCAATGTCAGCTTTCTGCTCTATGGTCCTGATAAAGTTCATTGCCATCACATATGGTGTCCTCAGTATAAATGCATTCTATATAACTTTGATCTTCCTCAGGATATTAACATTCCTTAATGCAGTAAGGACTGGAGGGATGTAGGGTGAGAAGAGGGAGGAACGCACTTATAAGGTCTCACATCTGCTTATATATTTCCTTCTAATCATTGGCAAGCACTGGTTGTATCCCCTCCCAATAAAACCAGCAGACTGCTTAAATTAACCATATCAGACTTTCACTGAATTTAATATTAGTCTACTGACTAGAGTTTCAGGGAGCAGAGTGGATTTGGAGTCAGAAATTTTAAGTTTGAGTTCTAACTCCAATATGTGCTACTTGAGGATCTATTGGCAAATAGTCTAAGTCTCCTGACTCCAGGCATTTCCACTGACTATATCCCATGCCTGGAATTAATTCACTTCCTCCTTATCTCCATCCCCTGGCCTTCCTGGCTTGCTTCAAGTCCCAGAGTAAATCCCACTTTCTACAAGAGACCCTCCCCAATCCCCTTTATTGCAGTGTTTTCCATGTGTTGATTACCTCCAATTTACCCTATATATAACTTGTTTATATATAGTTGTTTATGTATTATCTCCTCCCACCCTCCCCTACCATTAGACTGTAAACTCATTGAGAGCAGAGACTGGGGTTTTTTGTCTTTCTTTCTATCCCCAGCTCTTAGCACAATGCCTACCACATCGTAGATAACCTTTAATAAATGCCTCTTGGCTGACTGTCTCTTCCCAAGTTTCCTCATTTACAAAATATGCATTTTATAAAAAGTATATCATCATTTATAAAATGATATTTGCACTACTCTTGCAGAGGAAAACATTTTACAATTGGCAAAACACGCTATAAGCTTATCATTCCTATGATCAATTAATTTCACAAGCATATATCAAAAATGTTCTTTGTTATGCTGGATCTTTAGCTGTAGTAGTTCATAAGCAGGAAGAAACTTCAGAGATCATCAATTACAACTCCCTTATTTTTCATAGATGAAAGAACTGAGGGCTACAGAAGCACAATAGTTTGCTCGAGGTCACACAGTAAGTAGCAAAGCCCAGGATTCAAAAGGAGATCCTTCAACTCCAGTTTCTGGATTTTTTTTTTCTACTGCTGCCCTAATCTGTCCGTTGGAAAGAACTTTGAGAGAACTGAAAGGACTTTCTACTATTGACCTCCACATTTCCTTCAGAATTTTAATTATGCCCACACAATATGATTCAATAAAACAAGCTGTTAAATAGTTATTATTTCCAAATTCTTCTTTTCATTGAGCCCATATTCTCCCTTGATAAGTAGATTCTGTACATAGGAGCAACAAATACTTGATTTCTTAAGGAAACTTTGGGGCTAGAAACAGGGATAAGACACAAATGTGATTTCATAAATATGAAACTCACGGGTAAGGAAACTCCTTCCATTAATGTAGGTCGGCACATTTTCTGCAATTTAGAACTTTAGATACTCACCTAGAACACAAAGAGTGACTTGCCCAAAGTCACACAAACAGCATGTGACAGAGGTAAAATTTGAACCTTGGTATTCCTGACTTTGCAGCCTTTTCACTGTCCATTAGTCCATGCTGCCTAAGGCAAATGTTTGTTTGTGGTGTTGTTGTTGTTGGACATAACACCATCACACCTGCCAATGGAATTAGTCCAATGCGTTTTACAGATTTGCTTTACTATTCATAATAATTGTGTGTTATATTTATATGGCAATCTAGAATATTTGAAAGATTTTCACTCTAGTATACCTGATAACCTTATGGCCAAGGCGGATATTATTATTACTATTACCATTTTACAGATGAGAAAATTGTCACTTTCCCACTTCAAGTGGCCAGAACTTCATTTATTCAAAACACATTGAATAGGTACAGTAAATATTTTCCCTGGAACTGATAGTATGTGTATCAGAAATAAAAATTAATCAAAGATTATAAAACATGAATAGTCAGTGTTGGTGGATGTGAGCAAACATAAGCACATTCATAGGGATGTAGATTAGTCTAACCATTTTTGAAAACAGTTTGGAACTTTGCTAGAAAATTGACTAAAGCAATCATATACATATATATGTATATATATACGTATATATATACACACATATATACATACATGCATGTGTATACACACACACACACACACACATATTTGGTGAGGCAGTTGGGGTTAAGTGACTTACCCAGGGTCACACAGGTAGCAAGTATGTGAGGCCAGATTTGGACTCAGGAAGATGTCTGGCACTCTATTTACTGTGCCACCTAGCTGTCCAGTATAAGAAACAATAAATATGAAGAAGTCTAAGAAACCTGACAAGGCATATATCAGTTAATAGATACAGAGTAAAGTGAGCAGAACCAAGAGAATGATCTACACTGTGAACATAGCAAAAAAAGAAGGGAACACTAAAAGACAAGACAGAACAAACAAATGAATGAAGCATTTGTTAAGCATTTATCATGTTCTGAGCACTGTGTTAAATGCTGGAGATACAAACAGGAAAGTAAGAAAGTCCTTACTCTCAAGGATCTCACATTTTAGGGGAGAAGACAGCATAACATCAGAACTCCAAAGAGTGCAAGGACTGATTTTGGTTCCAAAGGACTGATTGTCCTCCTATTCTCCACAGAAAGCTGTTGAACAATGAGTATTAAACAAGATATGTGATGTCTGACTTGGTTGGTATATCAGTTTGATGGTTCTACTAGGTGGGAAGGGTAACTGAAAAATGACTGTCTTACTTTAAAACTATTAATAAAATTGAAAGAAAATTAACTGACAAATTTTTTCTAGTATTTAAGGAAAAGTCATGGTATTTGGCCATGTGAAATCCTAATTTATTTTTCTAATTCAAATTTTTATTATTTTATTTTGTGTATTTAATTAAACATTGTTATTCAACATTAGCAATACTAGGCAAACCATATAATTATTTTTGTTCAATGGAAAATTCGATAATAGGTTTTCT
This sequence comes from Phascolarctos cinereus, assembly GCF_003287225.1. Lineage (NCBI taxonomy): Eukaryota > Metazoa > Chordata > Mammalia > Diprotodontia > Phascolarctidae > Phascolarctos > Phascolarctos cinereus. The sequence goes on along the minus strand of NW_027556402.1, from coordinate 51,133,858 downwards.
CGCAAATAAAAATGAAACTCAAAATGCATTTTAAAACCGATATCTAACAATGCCCATGTACATACATGCATGTGCATTCACACACAAATCATATGCTTCCTAGCTAAATTAAAAGCTTATCTCTCTCTCAGCACCACTTCCCCATTTCCTCCTGAAATAGCTGTCTGATCCAGAGAGGTAGTAACCAGAAGCTGTGAGAACAGAAGAGAAGCCAGGCAGAGTGGGGTGATGGGATGCCTCAATTTCCTTCTGTCTCTTCACTGACTCACAGAATAGTCAGCCTCATGAGAACATGGGGAGAGGAGAAGAAAGGAGAACCTCAATGGAATAGTGGGAATATCATCACCTCACTGTTCCTTTTCATCATCCGCTTTCCATGTCCTTCCCAGTCAAAGGAACACAACCTCACTGGTATTTCCAGTGCCTCACACAGACAGAAGTAGCATATATCTTCAGGGCGTAAAAAGAAATGGGGACCTTCCACCACTCCACTGACTGTGTGTCTGTGCATGCACGTGCTCATCTTCCTTCTATATCTCTTGTTGATTTCATCTTTAGAGTCACATTTCATTTAGCAAATGTCGAAATCATTTTTATGATAAAGAGCCTGATGACAAATAGAGAATTCATTAAAAGGTTTTTTTGCCAAAGTAAGGAATGGCCCGGGAGAGATCAAATCAGCTGAGGCAAAACATACCCAAACAAATTATCTGCATATATCTATTTACAAGATTTGTCTGCAGGGACTCAACTAACTTCAAAAGGCCCAGGACAAATGTGCTGAAAGCTCATATTTGGCTTTACATAATGAAATATGTTTACGCTTAAAAGACTAAAATGAAAATAGTTATCATATGGAATAAAATTGCCCTGTTATTAACCAATTAGACAGTATTGTTTTAACAATAACAAAAAGCTTGTGGACTTAAATACCTGGTCCTAAATTGAGTAAAATTTTAGAATAAAATTTAATCACTGACAAAAAAAATTAAACCAATTTTTCTATATTAGATACTCCTCCATTTATCTTTTCTTTTTGGCAGTAAAGTCTGATGATGTATATTATTTTTGGTGTTTTCTTTCCTTCTTTTTTTCTTTCTTTCCTTCTTTCTTTCTTTCTTTGGTGAGAAAATCAGGGCTAAGTGACTTGCCTAGGGTCTGGTATGGGTCTGAGGTCACATTTGAACTCAGGTCCTCCTGACTCCTAGGCCAGAGATCTTTCCATTGTGCCACCTAGCTGCCCCTGGGTTTGGGTTTTTGTTTTTTTGTTTGATTTGGTTTGGTTTGGTTTGGTTTGGTTTGGTTCGGTTTGGATTTCTTTTTTGGCATTGTTATGTACCTATCTTGAGATGCATTTCAAGTTTCACTCCCATTTGTGAGAAAATCGATTATATGCAAGCATATAAAGTTTGTGAATTTATCAGTATAGGTGACTCCTGGTACTGGAGTTTCCTTTATCAGTTTAGATTGCTAAGTCCAAGGAGTTGCTTGAGGTACAGAGGTGGAGTGACTTTCATGGCATCACAAAGTCAGAAGCAGTATTTAAACTCAGGTCTTCTGAATCTGCTGTCAGACTGCCTCTATATTTTTACTATATATTAAAATTACTATTCATAAATCAAATGATAATAAGCCAAATATTTCATGCATTTTATTCTGGAATATGATTATATTTGCAGAGGCTGACTCCTATACTCAGAATAACTTCCTTCCTCACCTCCATCTCTAAAAATCTTTGGTTTCCTTCAAAACTCAGTACAAATTCAACCTCTTACATGAGACCTTTCTTGATCCCTTCAGCTGCTAGTGTTGCCTCAAAAAAATTACTTTTATTATATTTATGTGTTGTTTTTCAGTATTTTTCTAGTCATATCCAACTCTTCATGACTCCCTATGGGGTTTTCTTGGCAAAGACGCTGGAATGGTTTGCCATTTCCTTCTCCAGATGTGTATGTGGATATAAATATGGATATTGTACATATTTATATGTGTACATTTTGCCTCCCCTAGTTGAATGTAATCTCCTGGAAGGTAGGAACTTTTTCGTTTTTGTTTATAGCCTTTTCATCTAACACACTGCCTGACTTAATAAATGCTTATCAACTAAGTGATTGATTGTGCTAGCCCAATTATAATTTTATTTCTATATACAGCAGCTAGCAGATGTGACATTATGTTGGATCTAGAATCATTTATATATAAATTCATTCCATTTAAATTCATATTAATACTATTTAGCATTAAATTAAATTAAATTCACATTAATATTATGTAGCATTAAATCAAGTCAGCATGGTATACTGATTGACAGCTATCCTTGCATTCAGGAAGACCTGGGTTCTAATTCTGCCTTTGAAACATGTTATTTATGTGACCCTAAGAAAGTGACATCATCCTTCCATGAATCAAGAAAGTTTCCCAGAACAATTGAATTTTTGCTCATGTAGCTCCTTAGCCTGGTGAAATCAAAGGTCAAGGTTAAAAAAAATTTAATGCTGTTAAGTATTAAATTATGGGCACTTTAAGTCTATTTTAAAGTCTTATTATTGACTTTCTTTGGATATATAGTTATTAATCCCTTAAAAATCCTTACAGATACACTTTGAACTTTTGCTCATAACAAAGAAAAATGTTGAGACAAATCCAACTGGACTAATGACTACTTCTGACCACAAATACCACATTCTACAGCCATGATACCCACCTCCTTACTGAGAGAAAGATAATATATTTACTGAGACTTTGCTTTTGCCAAAGACTTTTAAAGGAGCTATAGCTGGACTAGTTTTTCTTTTCTCAAGAAATATCTTTAGAACCAGTGAGTGACATAATTAAATCTTCCTCATGCCTTCTCTCTGTCCCCAACAACATATCTCAGAAAGTACTTTTCTCACTTTCATTTAAATATCTTGCTTTACCCCTACCTGCAATGACTTCTTGGGAAATATTTATATGTGAAAATGTGGAGGGAGGAGGGAATTACATTTTTCATATGTAAACCAAAGTTAAGTGAGTGATTAATTCTCCACATACCAAGTAACTCATCTTTAGAAACTGTGTATCTACCATAAATTTAGACAGCTTAACTGAAATAACTGTTATATAGGCATGCAATATTTGATTGAAGTCTAGAGAGCTCTGATAACACTGTAAACATTCCTGGCTGAATTTTCAAACCCTTTAATTGCAAGTTATGAGGCAAGAAACATAGCCTCTGAGCTGTAATTTTGGGCTATTACAGCCCTAAGCCTTGTCAGAACTTCTTGGGCTACACTCAAATTCACAGCTGCATCTAGTGAAAGTATTTGATTCATAGGATTGTTAGTTATTTGTTTGTATTTGTTTTCAGAGAAACAGTGTGGCAAAGTATTAAGAAACATGAGTTCAGATTTGGTCAACTAACACTTGCTAGTTCTATAGTTTTACACAAGGCGTGTGGCCTCTCTGTTTTTCATTTATAAAATGAGGATTCTTGCACTACCTGGCAAGGGTATCATAAAGAAAGTCTTCCTCAATTTTATTTATTTATTTATTTTTGGCTAGGCAATGGGGTTAAGTGACTTGCCCAAGGTCACACACCTAGTAAGTGTCAACTGTCTGGGCCAGATTTGAACTCAGGTCCTTCTGACTTCAGGACCAGTACCCTATCCATTGTGCCACTCAGTGGCCCCCTTCCTCAACTTTAGAAGGAACAGATAAATGTGGATTGTTACTATCAGAACACATCATAAATATGGTGACCACTGCTCAAGGGATGATATTTACAAAGCAAATTACAACATATGTAATCAATTTCATGCAAAATATTTCATTTAGCCCTTTGACAAGGCTAAAGTCCCAAATTCATGCACAGAAGTTTAGAGAGTATTGTAATAATAATAATGATATGTGCAAATTGCTTTATATGTTTTAAAGCTCATTCATATGAAGTTCATGCAGGGATCTTAGAGATTTATAGTGTATTTGTCTCACTGTAAGAGAGTAATCTCATAACTTGAGTATGATTTTTTTGTCTGAACAATATTATGAATTTTTACTATAGAAGAGCATCCTAATATGATTGTAGACATACCTGATAGCAAAATAGTTTATTTTAAAATGACTCTTGGAATGTATCACACTTACATTGGGCCCTACTTTCTTATCTCATTTATAATTTTTACAGTAATGCAATTTAGTCTGATACAATTAATTTATGGTCTTTAGTATAAGACCCTTCTAAACCATTGTTTTCTTTCAATGTTGAAAAATCACTTAAGATAAATAAAATTATTCTTATTATCTTAAAGCTTATATTAAAAGTATATATATATACATATATATAATCAGTTTATATAAAAATTTTATGTAAGCAACTGCTCTGCAACCCATATAGCTAGCACCTTCCCTTGAAATTATTCTCATAATCTATTTAAAGGCTCACCTTAAAAGCATGTGTATTAACTGTTTGTATAAGCAACTTCCATATAACTCAGATAGCAAGTATTATACCTTCCTTCATGATTGCATAGAATGTGATCATAAATCACCCTTTGAATTTGAAGATGAAAATAATGCTTATTTTCCTAGCATTTGTCCTATAATTGCAAATCTGCATACATTTAATGGGAGTCTTAAAAATAGATAGATAATTATTTCGTTTCCCTTGCTGGAAAGCCCAGTCAATAGCATTCACACTTGAGTTGGCACATATTTAGCAGGTATGAGCTTTTTAATAGATTGTTCTCCCATAAATATATTCTTTATTCCAATCAACTTCTGAGGCCTAAAATTGATCACATTAAAAAAAAAAAAAAGATTATCCTCCCTTGTTACCTAAAATACCTCATATCCCCAGTGAGCTAGCCTCCCAGGTAAGTCAATAGGAATTCCACATGGGATCTGGGAACAGAATTGTGTCCTGTAAATGTAATCCATTTATTGGTTTATGGACCAAAAATCCTCTTGGGAGTGTCACAAATTTATATGCTTTTCTTGAGTGATGGGTTTTGTACTTGGATTTCTTTTTTAATTGAAAGATGCACTAAAAAACTTATGTATAAATAGAGTTCCCTGTTGGTTACACATTTCAAGAGTATCTCAAGAGCATAAATTATTCCATCAAGGGGCTAGAATAAATTATGCTCAATAATTGGAATCAATTTTCCCTAGAGTAAGCACAAAAAATCCCATTAACATGGATAGAGGTTGCATATGAACCATGAGATGAAAATATAATATCACTTACAAATTAGCTTCGTATTCATGTATGGCCAGAGATAAGCAGAGCAGTCATATATAAACCCAAATAAGCCTTCCTTGTATTGAACCATTTCTTTTCTGGGCAAAGCCCAATTTCATTTTGGGTATAGCAAAAGGTCAGTCGATCAATAATAGAAAACAGAATGCACAGGCTCTTGAATGAATTGTCCTTCAACCACCCAGCATCTTAGCTTTCTCATCTGAAGTGAGGGTAACACCACCTAGTTTAAACTTCTTCAATGGGAATGTGGTAAGCACTAATTACTGAGTGAAAAGTGTTTGGAATTTTCTAAAGAAAGTTTGCTCAAATTGAGGTAACACAGATTAAGCATTTATTGTGTGTAGAGGGCAGAGATAGGATACTGGAAAGAATCCTAAACTTGGAATCAGGTAGACCTGGGTTCACATTCCATCCCTGATGAAACTTACTCTCTGTGGAATCCTGGGAAGGTCACTTAAATTTTATGTGTCTTAAGAAATTCCCTAAGACTTATATTAAATCAAAGACTTGTTTGGAACTTTCAACTTGGTTGAGAACATTTTGATACCGGAAGTTACCTATACTGACAAAATTGCTTATCTTTTTTCCATATTGTCATGTTCACCTGTGTAGGAGTCTGTGCTAGGGCAGACAAAGAGAAATAAAATGTGTTCTTTGTTCTCATGGAACTTGTAATCAAGTAAGAATGATGTAGTCTCCCAAAGAACCATAATGCCAAGTAAATGATATGTGTATTACAAGTACTAAAAAAAGTGTTATGAGTAGAATTGAAAAGTCAAAATAGTATATGGGGATAGTGATCAAGAGACTTGAATTCTGTTTCTAGTTCTGTAACTAGAATGTGGTTCTAATTAGTCGTGTATTCTTTGGACAAATCATTTAACCTCAATACATCTACAGTTAAATTTATTCTATTAGGCTAACTAGTGTATTGGGCTAACTAATTTTGAAAGTATCATCAAACCCAATCAATGGATGTTTCTTAAAAGTTTACAATACTGAGTGTTTTGGGGGAAAGAAAGAAGTGTGAGACATTATGCAAGAGCTTACCTTCTAAATGTGGAGCAGAGTACTAGATAAAATTGATTGACAAATAAGTATATTAACCATAAGAGCTATAAGATTTGAAAATGGGGAAATTGTTGTCATTTGAAGTAAGCTAAAAAGACCTACAGGGGCTTCAAAGATAGATCAGATTCAGCTAACTATAGAGTTATCATGTTCAAAGTCATCTTTCAGAGCGTTAAAAATTCACTACTATGGAAGAGTTAGCACAAATGCAATTGTGAATAGCAAAAGATTTCAAAAATTAAACTAGCTTCCCTGGTCCCAGCTCCAAATCTAATTCTGATTGTCTAAGCTTCATTTTTTTTTTTTTGCTCTAACTGGAAACAAAAATTCAGAATTTCATCAATGACCAGTTTGATCATTCTCATACCTGATTCCAACTTAATCATCAGATGGCAATGATGGACAAAAATTAAATTTCTAGAAGTTCAATAAAATTCCCAAGTGTGTTGGGAATGTGAGTCAGTTTCCACTCAAAACCCAAGTTTATGAGAACCCCATTGATACATTTCCTTTGGCAGCTAGAGCATGTTTTCATTCAAAGTAGAAGACATTAAATTAAGCAAAAGAACATGAAAAATGATAATGGAGATTTGTGCCATGCTCACAAAGGAATACTTTCCAACAGGTCCACACTTCCAGTGATTGAGGGGAGTCATATAGAGAACACGGGAGACCAGGGAAAATATGTTATGAAGCATACGTGTAGGAAGGACATGATATGTAGCAAAACTTTCAAATAGCATAATGAGCCTGGTTTGTATACAAATTAACTTGGAGCAAAAGGACCAGTTGGAGATTCGACCCTTGCCCAAGGTTCTTTTTCTCTGTTTTCCTGACTCTGTTGTCTATTCAAGACAATAATGAAATCACCTCTCTTCCTATATGTGCAAAATGAAGGGGTTGACTGAAGTGATCAGCAAGGTAGCAAAGTACTTTTTAAAGTTATTCTTATGTATAACTCACAACCTATATAACTTTGGGCTCTCTTAGACTAGGTTTGAACCAGGAAGCATAACTCACAGTGGCCATTGTCTTGTTTTGGCTTTAGTCCCCAACCCAGAAACTTCAGAGAAATCTCCAAATTAAATATTAAGTATGGCTTATGTTTAAATTCTCCCAAAATAGGTAAAAGGGTCATAAACTCCCATCTAACCACTCAATCTGCTAAATAGGTATTAAATATGGAAAAGCCTTATTTTCAACCACCACCAAAAATTCAAGAATACTATGAATAAAAAATACAGTATGTCCAAAAAGCTAATTGAATTCATTGGAGTTCATCCAGATGGTAAAGGCACATTGGGAGACTACTGAATGAATAGTTTTCATGTCCATTGGACCTTCACTGCCTGATCCTCTCATGATAATAACAAGGTTAGAAACACACATACCTCTTTTCCCACCTTCCCCTCAGTCCTTCAGGTGCAGGGTAATTCTGGTGAGGATTCTTTTTCCTTTTCTAATAGGCACACACTCTAGGAATCATCCCTTTGGGAGACAAGTGCTGATTCTAAACTTGGAAACTCTCATTTTCTTTGGAACTCTAGAATTTTCATGGAAAAAGGTACTAAAAAGTTCATTTCTGACCATCAGAAGAGGAAATACAAAAGATGCCTAGTAACTTGAACTACAGGAAATCCTCTCTTAGGAAATATAGGCAAAGCTAGGAAAGTGAGCATGTGATCCTTCCCCTTTGGTTTGCTATTTTCTACTGGAGGAGTACTGAATCAGGAAGGAAAATGCTATCTCTATTTCCCTTGCTACACTTTGGTCTAGATTTCCAAGGAAGAGAGAGCCTCCAAGGCCTCACTAAAATCTCAGTTCACCTTTATATCCTACAAGAGAAAAGATATATCTTTGAGCAGGAACCCATCCCCTTGGCTTTTTAATCAACATTTTGTAGATAGACCAAGTCACTCTACTCAATCAGTAAAATGACTTCAGATGTGCCTGACCACAATCCCTTCCTCTCCCATGAATGCTCCCCCTACTCCAATTATGCTACCTTGGTGTGATTTTATAAAGTCTGAGGGAGAAAAAATCATTTCTGACTCAAGGGATAATGAAAAGCTTCATTGAATAATTGGAATTTAAGCTTGATTTTGGAGATTGGGTAAGAACTACTTCTGACATATTGAGCATGAGTGTTGCTAACTGGAAACTTCTGGACTTTTGTTTTTGTTTTTTTTGCTTTTTTTTTAATTGTTAGTAACTAGGGATAAGTAGTTTCTTACAACTTTGGAGTCTAACGTTATTTTGAACTACTACTTAATTCACAGTTGGGGGAAGAAATGAAAGATATTTTCATCAACAACCTTGATTAAATCATTTCAACTGAACTAATATGTAAATTCAATTTAATTTTATCCAGAAGACGATATGTTCTCATCCATTTGTTACCTACCCAAATATAAGTACTGTGAGTAAAGCATACTAAGGAAGACCAGGGAAGGGAAAGATGAAGAGAAGAAAATAGAAAAGCAAGGGGAGGGAGAGAAAAGAAAAGAGAAAGTGGATGGGAAATGGGAAGGGAACAGGAAAGGGGAAAAAAAATGAGGGAAAAAAGGAAAGGTCTTTCAGGCATAATGGAAGGTCCTTGAAGCCAGGCATTGTTTCATTTTGTCTTTTTATCCCCAAAGGACTAGCATGCTGCCTGGTGCACAGTAGGCACCTAATAAATTCTTTTTGAAAGTTCACATAAGCCCTTCATGTTTTTCATAGAATCCTAGAGATCTAGAATTAAACATAGAGATAATCCAATATAAGCTCCTCCCGCATCAGCCCTGAGAAGCAGAGAATCTTGCCCAACCTCACCCGCCCCCTTAATGATAGAACCAGGAGTAAAACTCAGGTCTTGTAACTTCCAATTCAGACACTTTTCACTCACAACCCAGAACAAAGCAGGAGAAGGCAGGTGTTGATTTGGAGCTTTCTTCTAAGTGAAGGTTAAGAAAGAGAAAGTGAGAGTAGCAGAAGGCTATTGAAAAGCATTTTTTTTTAAATTCAATGTCAGGCAGTTAAAACTCATGCTAAAAAAAAAAAGTAAGTGGTCCTTTGTTCTAAGGTCTCTTTCAAGTCCATTAATTATATGAGCCTTAGTTTCCCCATCTGCATAATGAGGAGGGAATCAGGGCTAAATACTCTTCAAGGATACTTCCAGTTCTGTGTCCCATAATCTTAGGATTTCACCATCTGAGCATTTATTTAAAACAAATAAAAGGTTCCAGACCCTTTTCTCCCAAGTCAGCAGAGGGCACACTTTCCAGATTTTCCTTCTGCAGCCTATCAATTCCACATTCTAGTAAAACAGGGTTATCTAATCTAAAATCTTATAATTTTTTTTGCTTATAATTAGGAGTATTTTGGTCCTCTTTATACTGTAAGTTAACATCATTTTTCTAGAGTCTCTAGAAGGCTAGGATTTTTAAAGGATTACTTGAATGGAAATGACACATCTTTAAAATAAATGTACAACCTATCAGCTTCCTCTGTACCAACGTCTTTGTTTCAAAACAGCTTTGTGCCACAACAAATATATGCCTACACTCACACTAAGCTCTAAGGAGATCGGTTGGAATTAGGAATAGGTCAGTCAGATTTCTGGCCCGATTACATTTCTAAAAGTTTTGCTTTGATGTATGGTTGCTGCTTAGAATGAGGGCCAAAATAAAAGGTTAACCCAATGCAAATGGAAAACTGTTGAGTCAGAAGAGATTTCCATAGATCACTGTGTTCAGAAGGGGGAAAAATACTTTGTTTAAAAAGAAAAAAAGAACTGATGTTGCTTATCTCTCCATTTCTCTGCACACAAGGGGGTGGGGAAAGCCATTCATGTCTGCTTAACACATGGGTTACATTTCACGGAGTCAACCCTATTTTTCAAATATCTGTCAAAACAAAATGTACAAGTGCAGTCAAGTTTATGTGATTTACATATATTAGCAGCTAACAGTAACTTTTAGTTAACCACTGCTTGAGGAAAATGACCAAGGCTCACTGAGTAAAGGTCCTAGACAATTTCTCTGCCCCACCCCAAAGGGGAAAAAAAGCAACCCCTAAACAAATGTGGGAAAAGTTAGGACAGAATCATGGAAACGTTATTCCTCCTTTGTATTTATCAGCTAGCCCTCTAAGTTTAGGTCCTCCCAAAATAACATTACAACAAACGGAGTAACTACAAGTCAAAATTTTCTCCAAGCTGTACAAGATTTTGTAATTCATAAACAGTGTTCCTGTTTATGATCCATGAAACCAGGCCAGACTATTCCGATCACTAAGAACCACTCAAATCTAATAATTACTGAAAGTAACAAAGCATAAAATCTCTGTCTTAAAAATGCACTAGAATTACACAACTCCAGCCATAGGAAAAACCATATCTCTGCTCTTCTTGTAAACAGTGCATAAGCTCTCTTAGAACTGCTGGGCCTTTTAAGATCTCTCCCAACTTTTTTTTTTTTTACAGCACTGGTTACTATAAAATCCGTTTTGAATTTGAAGTTAAAAAGATATAAATCCTATGTTTTCTTTGTATTTTACAAATTTTATTGCATCAGTCAAAAAATGTGACTCCAGTAGTAAAATGTTACTGTTGCTCAGTGTAATGGTATGTGTTTGAAATACAACCCATTTGCTCTTCATTCATTTTGCCTTAGTACTTGGCAACCCTACAGGAGTCTTTCCCCTGTAAAATAGCCTTTATTGTGCTATTATCGGATTCATATAATTTCTATATTTTATCTTTCTTGATAAAAACATTTTTTCCATGAATGTCTGCTTTGTATCACTCTTCAGCTTATTGCCACATGCTCTCCTCACTTGGAAAGTTTTAGGCTCACTGACTAACAAAATGCTGAGGTTGAATTGCAAAGGTCTGGGATGGAACTGGGATGACCCAGAGCTGCTTACTAACCTGGGTCATTTGCTAAGACTACCCAATCAATTTCCTCATGTGGTATAGACCAGTTGTGTCAAACTCAAAATAAAGATGGGGCCACTAAACCATGGATAAGGATCCCTATGGGCACATATTGCCTTACAAAACCACATTTGGATATTATCTGGTTTTTATTGTATTTTTATTTATTTTGTTAAATATTTCCCAATTTGTATTGTAATCTAATTCACCTGTACCGAGGCAAGTTGTGGGTCACGTCTGGACTCTCTGTGACTTGGAGGAAAATAAGACTCCTTATTCCTCCTCTGGTTTCACAACATAGCATCTACCTATATGTCCAAGTTCCCAAGGCTCTGCCATCTGTCTCACATACATCTGGAATTTTCATGAGTAACAAACGCATAGGGAAGCTTGGTATTCCATGAATGTACCAGCACATTGGCATTGGAAGAGGAGGCCCTGGCCACTAAGCAAGCCGAGCATTTAAATACCCCACTCATCCCTGGTTTTGGCTTCCTTGCATTCATCTAGCTGTTTATGGACACCTAAAAACTCCAAAAGCTGTTTTCCTTGGCTGTGAATGGAGGTCTGCAAAGGGCTTCTCAGTAAGAGTATTGTGTTCATGTCCTTTAAAACTCAGCCAGGTACTTTTCAAGGCTGGCAGCTGCAGCCCTGCTGCTGTTGTTGGCAGGGGTCTCTGCCTTTCCCCTCATGCTGCCTTTACAAGACACTGCTCCACCCAGGCCACTCTGCTCCCCTCTTCCACGTGTTCTCTTGCTTTGAACTTTGTAGCCTTGCTTTGAAAGTGTGAGAGTTCAGCCCTTCCAAGCAGCAGCTTCTGGCCCTCCTGCCCTGGAACACAGTCAGCGATCTTGTCCCTCCCTCCTAATAAGGGAAGCATTAATATAAGATAACACTTGTGAAGTGTTTCGCAAACCATAAACTGCTATATATTAGTTAGCTATAATAATTATTATTCTTAAGAGTAGAACAGATTAGAAACCCTAAAGATGAAGCTTTTACTTCCTCCTTAAGAATCCAGTTCTGTAGCTAACTTTGAAACACTAAATATATTTTAGTTTTTTCATTCATTTAATGAGCTCACCTAACTGACCTTGAATGCTAGCCCCAACTGACCAGTATTTCAATGGTGCAGAGTCATGCCCTGGATGCTTATGGGAAGGTTAAAAAAATAAAAAGGAGAGTATGCATGGCTCCTACTCTCATAGAACTTATCCAAGGTGTATTTAACATATTCAAAGATCAACCACATGGAATATCTCAAGAGATATTAGGAAGCAGTGTAGCAATGAGTGTGAAATGAAAAGCTCTAAATTGAAATTACTCCCAAGTTGTGGGTACTGTGAGTTTTGAGACTGTTTACAAGTCTTTCCAATTATAAGGATATGTTAAATATAAGAAAATTTAAGAAACATTTATTCAGTATGAAGGAGGAAATTTCCTGAAGTCATTCTCCAGGAAGATGCAAGTAAGATTAACTTAGGCCAAATAGATTTCTTTGACTCCTCTCTGTCTCTCTCTCTGTCTCTGTCTGTCTCTCTCTCTCTCTCCTCTTTGTAAACACTATTTTACTGCATTTGGATTGTTCTTGGATACCTGCTTCGACGATAGGTATAAAAAATCAAGTTTTATTCTAATCCAGGGTGTTTCTATTTTTTTATATTTTCATCAATTTCTTTCTCAGAACTATATGAATCATCTTACACTATTGCACCATTCACCCATTTTGTCACCCTCTGGATGCTTTCAGATCATTTTAATTGGGATTAACTCTCAGTGGTAAATCTTTGGGAGACTGGGACTATGGATTACAGTTATTCCTGCCTTGATTAACAGAGGATGCCTTGTTTCCATATGGGAACTCTCAGTGGGTATGGTATAGTCTTGAAGAATCAGACCATGGACTGGTTAAGAAAACTGGGGATGCCTAATATTAAGGAAAGTAGATGGAGAGGAGGGATCATCTATCTTTAGTAATTACAGGGTAGTCATGTAGAAGAACAATTAAACTTCTGTTCTGCTCACTCTAGAGGGCAATTGAGAGAAGTTTTGGCTCCATATAATGAAGCACTTCCTAAAAATTAAAGCTATCCAAAAGCAGAATGAATTTCCTTTGAGTTAACAAATTCCCTATCACTGGAAGTCAGGATTATTGAATAGGTCAGTCTTGCTCAAGTATAGATTAAACTAGAGAGTTTATCCAATGCTAGGATTCTGTGATAATGAAGGTACTAGATGAGGAGATGGGGAGCCATGCAGGGGAACATCATAGGATCAGAACTGACTATCAAGTCCAAAACCCATTTTATACATGGGGAAACTGAGTCACGGAGAGGTCAAATGACCTGTCCCAAATCACATAAGTAATAAGTAACACAAACAAGATTTAAACCCAAGGATGGTGTTTGTCACGTAGAAGTAGCTTTATCAGCTGCCAACAGTGTAACCCATTTCTATTAGAATTGGAAATTCTATTGGAATATTCTCTCAAAAACAGTAGGAGACCTGAGAATGAGACCTTGCCGTGAGAGTGGGGAAGGAGCAGAGCAGAAGAGAAGTAGGTTATCTCAACAAAGGGTTAAGCTACTCAGTACAGAAGAAAGCAGCTCCTGGAAGATGTGGCAAGGGCTGTGATTAGAGGGTCTGAGGTAGCTAGGTGGTATAATAGTTACAATGTTAGGTCTGGAGCCAGGAAGATCTGAGTTCAAAACTGATCTCTGACACTTACTAGCAGTGTGGGTCTGGGCAAGTCACTTAACTCCTACCTACCTTAGTTTTATCATCTATAAAATGGGGACCCTAATCATACCTACTCCCCAGGATTACTGTGAGAATTGAATAAGGAATTGGAGTCAAGTATGGCGAAGCATGCCTATAATCCTTTCTCCATGAAGAAGACTGAGGCTTGGGGCAGCTAGATGGTGCAATGGATAGGGCACCAGCCCTGGAGTCAGGAGGACCTGAGATCAAATCCGGTCTCAGACCAGACACTTGGTACTTACTAGCTGTGTGACCCTGGGTAAGTCACAACCCAAATTACCTAAAGTGTTTTGCAAAACATAAAGCACTACATGCTAGTTAGCTATAACAATAATTATTCTTTTTTTTTTTTTTGCAACTGGGGTTAAGTGACTTGCCCAGGCTCACACAGCTAATAAGTGTCAAGTGTTTGGTCTGAGGCCAAATTTGAACTCAAGTCCTCCTGACTTCAGGGCTGGTGCTCTATCCACTGTGCCACCTAGCTGCCCCAATAATTATTATTCTTAAGAGTAGAACACATTAGAAACCCTAAAAATGAAGCTTTACTTCATCTTTAAGAATCCAGTTCTGTAGCTAACTTTGAAATACTAAATATATTTTAGTTTTTATTATTTTCTTTATTTTGACAAAGTGAAAAACAAAATAAGCCATGCCATTGAGGAGTTCAACAATTATATGTTTCTGTATAAAAAATAATGTCGGACAGTATCAATGAGGGTCAGATCAGTAATGGTATGGACTAGTCCAGGGATAGCCAGGACCCAGAAACCCATCCGACTCACAGGAGAGCAGAGCAAAATGACTGAAGATACCATCAACAGACAAGAAGCAGATGGTCAATGCTTGGACAAGACAAGAAGGAGGAGGTTCATACAGCCCAGGAGCTGGCATCAGGCCACTGCAGTTTGAAATAAGAGGGAAACATCCCAAGAATTTGACTGTGGGTACAAGTAAAGACAGGCCTCGATTGGAAGAGATCGTAGTATCATAGATTTAGAGTTCTATGGTACCTTAAAGGACGTCTAATCCAATACTCTCATTTTACAGACAAGGAGACCAAGAATTACAGTTAAAATGTCTTGCCCAACATCATGTAGATACTAAATAGCAAAGCTGGATTTTGAACCCAGTTTCTTTGACTCCAAATACAGCATTCTTTCTATTACCTCACACTGGATCTCAGCCATCTAATTCAAACCCTATCTGAAAAGAAATTTCTTCTACAGTATCCCCAATAGCTAACCATTCCACTTCTTAAAGAAATACAGTGAAGTTGAACCCAATGTTTATAGAAGAAGACCATTCCATTGAGAGATTGCTCATAACTGTTAGAAAGTATTTATTTTTCTTTACAACCTAAAGTTGTTTCTAACCCCTACTTTTGCGTTCTGGATCTAAACAGAAGGAGCTAAATGCCTCTGCCACCTGAGAGCCCTTCAAATATTTGAAGACAGTTATTTTGAACCCCACCCCAAATCTTCTTTTCTTTGAGTCTAAACTGGCCTCATTCCTTCATTTACTCCTCATATGGCATAATTTCCAAATACCTCACCACTTGGGTTGTCCATTTCTAGGTGCACATCAACATAAAATGTCCTTTTAAAAAATGTGATGTCCAGGACTGAATGTGATGCTCCAGATATAATCTAGCCAGTTTAGATTATAATGATACTCTAATATCCCTTAGTCTGGATACTATGCTTTTTTTTTTCAATGAAACCTAGCAGCCCATTATGTTTTCAGGCTGCTTTGTCACACTGTCAACTCACATAGAATTTTTAGTCCAACCAAAACTTTAAGATCATTTTTATATAAACTATTGTCTTGTCACAGCTGTCCCCATCTTGCAAATATTATATATATATGTAAATTCCTTAGACCCAAATGTAAGACTTTACATTTATTTCTGTTAAATTTCATCTTGGACTCAGCCCATCATCCTAATCTGTCAGGAATTCTTAAGATTCTGAATTTTTCTTCCAGAATGTTAGCCATCTCTTCCAATTTTATACTACACAAAGAATTTGATAAGCATTATTGATAAGCACGTGGCACAAACAGGGTCAAAGACAAATCTTTGGAGTATTCTAATTACAGGCCTCCGTCCGACAAAACATGTCATCATTGCTACTTCTCCTGTGGCCTGGTCATTCAAACAGTTCCAAATCTACCTAAGAGTATATGACCTAGCCCACATCTTTCCAATAATAGGCAAAATCATAGAATGTATTTTATCAAAGGGATGATTTACTAAAGGAATTGGAGTCAAGTATGGTGATGCATGCCTATAATCCTTTCTCTGTGAAGAAGACTGAGGCTTAGGGCAGCTAGATGTTGTAATGGATAGAGCACCAGCCCTGGAATCAGGAGGACCTGAGTTCAAATCCGGTCTCAGACCAGACACTTGATACTTACTAGCTGTGTGACCCTGGGTAAGTCGCAACCCAAACTGCCTAAAAGAAAAGAAGAAAAAGAAGAAGACTGAGGCTGGTGGATCACTTGAGCTCAGGAATTCTTAGGTGCAAAATGGTAAGTCCTGCACCAATATGGTGAACCTGGGGAGAAGAAAGCCATCAGGCTACCAAAAAAAGGGTGAACTAGCTCAGGTCAGAAAAGCAGTAGGTCAAGTGCTTTGTGCCAATTAGTAATAGGATAAGATTATGAATTCTGCTACACTTCAGCCAGTCACATAAAAAAGTGGTTATCACTGAGATTTGGCATGGCTTCCTCAAAAACAAATTCATGCCACCTTAATTTCATCTCCTTTTTCGCCACATTTCCTAGAACAGGAGAATATTATAGATATATATTACAGAAAAGAATTTGATAAGGAGTATGATATATCTCTGTGAATTAGATGGATAAATATGAGTTAAATCTTAGTAACTAGATTTGGGACTGGGTGAATGACTAGACCCAAGGAAGAGCTTTAATGAGTCAATTTCACGCTTAGACCAGCCTGAACCAGACGAAAAATCGTGTGAAGGTATGGAAGCCAAAGAGCTGATTGTGGAAATTCAAAGCACTTCACACACTGTTGAGCTGATCTTCTCAGTATGTGGGAAATGATCCCCCACTGTGTAGGAGGTATTTCACCAGCTGCATCAGCTCTTGGCTTTCTTGACCATTCCAGCTTTTTAAAATAGCCCCCTTTACCTCTTTTGAACTATTCATCATAGGATATGTCATCTTATGGAGCTAGCTAGGCAAAAAACACGTGGAGACATCCCCAAAATGTTATTTCCTCAATGAGATATACACCTTTCTTTTAGAAATTTATCTTTCTTCTGAATTCCTCAAGTCTTGTTTTAACTAACTCATCCTGCACTTTCTAGTGAAGGTTTATGGAGAATTTATAAGAACCCCGATTAAACTGGAGTCTGGATCTGTGATCAGAGAACTCTGTAGCTGAACTTGTAGATTAACTCAAAAGTACGTCACTGTCTTCAAATCTTCTAATTGGCTCTATGGATAATCCAGTCCTGCTGGAGCATTCATACAGCCATAAACCTGGAAGGGACACTTAAGGTCATCAGTCAGACACAACATTTGCCTTCTCAAATCATAATAAATATATATATTGAACTGAATTGAATTGGGTCACAGTAAAGAGTAGATGATGGGATGTAATGGGTAGAATGTAAATGGGAGAAATGACTCCCACCTTACCTTCTTCTCTTAGAATACCTGGCTTCCTTCAAAACTCTGCCCAAGCACCATCTTCTATAAGGAGTCTTTCATAGGATCATAGAGATGAAAAGAACCTTAGAGGTCATTGAGACCACCCTCCTCATTTTACAGATGAGGAAATTGAAGCTGAGAAAGTTTAGTTGGCTTGTCCAGTTTTCACATGGCTAGTGTGTGAGGCAAAATTTGAACTCGGATTCCCTTGACTACAAATTGAATACTTTATATCTACTTAGCTATCTTTCTTGAGTCCTTCACTACTAGTGTCCTGCCTTATTCTCTCTCCGATTTTTTTTGTATTTATTTTAGACATACTAATTTATGTAAGTGTTGTCTCCTTGAATACAATGTGAGCTTCCCGAGGTCAGGGCTTCCCCCACCTTTGTCTCTCTGTCTCTGTTTCTGTTTCTGTCTTTGTCTCTGTCTCTCTCTCTCTTCCTCTCTCTATCCCTTTCTCTCTCTTTTGTGGTCCTTATCACAGTGCCTGGCACATAGTAGGCACTTAATAAATGCTTATTGATATGTTGATTGGCTGGTCATCTTCGTACTCTTTTCACTGTAAAAATTTTTTTCTGGCATTAATGTAACCTGTAGGACACAAAAATCACAAACTGTCATCGCTGTATTGATGGGCAAAAAGTACTTGGACAACTACTCAGAGTATAATAATCTGTACTGACAAAAGAACACATCCTTCCTTCCAACAGGGACCTTCCCTGGTAGGCACTGACGCTATTTTTGGTGTAACTGAACAAGGTGTAAACTTGACAGTCATCTTATCATCCTAAGGCCCTGAATTCACCAAAATATCAACTGGTTGCATGATATAAGGGTTGACAAAGAAGAGAAATCTAGTTTATCTGTAGCTTAGAGACTATTCCAATCTATTCCTCTAGAAAAGCCAATTGTCTAGGATAGGAGATACATTTAGATGGAAACTCTATAGATTTGGTCCATCTGGCTGTGAGTTGAGCTCAAAAATGAGAGAAAAAGGAAAGGCTGTATTCCCTTTGGAAAATTATGAAATGATTTTAGAGTCCAAATTCCTCCCTGAAACAAAGGTCCATATATTTTAACATCAGTACTCTTCCCACGTTCCTTGTGGAAATGTTATAGAATATAGTCTCTTAATGATTCACATTAAGTAAACTAAACAACAGAAGAAAGTTATAGAATGGGCATGAGCCAGCATCACATATTACCAAAGAAGTGCAAATAATAATATTAATAGCTAGTACTTATACAGCACCTTAGTGTTTGCAAAGCACCTTGCAAAGAAGTAGCAAATAGAACATTTTTAGAGAAAGGTGTGACTAGAAATTAAACAGGTCAGTCAGCCAGTGAGAACAAAGGATAACCAACAGACAATCCCCATGCTCCATTAGTGCACATACAGAAAAAAAGAATTCAAGGGAAGACTTCCAACACATTAGGAGAATCCTCTGTGTGAAGGATATAGGCAAGAGTCATGAAAGATGAAAAGGTTTGGGTTGTGATATATACCATTGGAAGGAGCATTCACTCTAATGAAATCATGGCTCCCTCAACATGTCTAGAATTAAACCATTTTCATGTTAGCTGCCTGTTTTATAGATATTATCTGCTTTTTATTAACTTGGATTCCTTATGGACAATTCATGCTTCACACAAAATATTGTCCTCAGTTTGGATTTCAGACATGACTCAACCCTGAAAATTAAACTTTGCCTCATCTTTAAGAAACCAGCTCTGCAGATAAATTTGTAATGTTGCATGCATCTTAGGGGTTTTTTTAACCACCTTCTTAATCTTGAGAAGTAAAAAAGAAAATAAAAGTAAGCCATGACATCAAAAAGTGCAAATAGGTTTAGTTTTAGACATCAGAAGCTGCAGCCCCAGGATCATTAACATGAACAGGAGTGTGTGGGAGTGGTATCCTAGGGTTACAAGTCCATTCAGTTTCAGCATATGCTGTTTTGAGAACAGCTGTTTACAATGGAATATGCCATGTGAAATGTCCAATTCATGCCATGTTAAGCAGCCTACTTGGAGAGAACGTCCCAGCTACCACCAGCTGTTGTGTCTGCCTCATCCCTAAATCTGTTGGGGGTGCCAAGGCTCCTGGGATCTTTTTAAGCCTTAATCATATTGTACCTCCTAAGCTAAACCCCACAAAACAATAAAATATATTTTCTCAGAAAGACATACTTAATGGGGACTGCTAGATCATGGGCTAGAAGGGAATTCTCAGCACAAGAGGCAGCCTTCTGCTACTACTTGGCACAATCCCCCACTAATGCAAACCCAGGACAGTAAGCAAGACTGGAAGGGATAGAGGCCCAGAGCCTGATCAAGGTGTTGTCACCCTACGAAGTAACTGGAAAAATAGGAACAGTGCCTTGAGGTGACTGCTGTGATCACCAACCAGAAGAGAAGAAAGACCCAACATGAAAGAAGCAAAGATGGGCTTCTTCTGTTAAATAAACCCTAGGGAAAGAAATAAGGTTATAGGATAGTAATGAGATTTTAGATCTCCTTGACCATAAGAGAAGAGAGCAGTACTGGAACATCATCACTTTTGCTCTCAGCCAGGAGAGAGAGGAAAAATAAGGATAGCCCAAAAGCCAACCTCCAGAAACCCTGACTATTACTTGGTTATGCCAGGTCACACATTTTTAGTCACCTGCCCAACCTCTAGGACCCAAGGCTATATCTCAGTTTTGCCCCCACCCTTGACAATATTTGCCATTGGAAGTTCCGACAAGAATCTGGTAGAACCAGTAATGATGGGGCTGGGGGGGGGGAGTTGCAGAGGGAATGTCCTACTGGAACATCACTCAGGTATGATTGCAATGCCCACTGATCTATGAACAAATTCTAGGGGGCATGCTCAGCCAGCAGAATTTATTTCTCATTTAATTTAAGGTTAATGTCAGAAAAAAATTTCTAATAATTAGAGATACCCTAACATGGAATGGACTATTTCAAGAGTTTGAAAATTTCCTCTCTATGGAGGTCTTCAAGCAAAGACTAGACAACCACTTGTCAGTTATGTTATTCTGGGGATTCCTTTCACATATGAGTTAGACTAGAAGGCTACTGAACTCTCTCAAATTTTGTGATTCCATGAGTCACTGAATTTATGTAAAGAGAATTCTAGAAACACTCCATACCAAAAAAAAAAAAAAGCCATTTCATCTATACAATTCACATATTTCACTAGGGACCCTGTATCTGGATTAAGGGAAGTGCTATTCCATATTTCATAGGCAAAGATTTTTCCCAGTCCATGAGTCATTTGGGCATTATCTCCATTAGTTGGAGTGTATGATAGAAGGACACATGGCTAGACAATAATTGATATGGAAAATACATGGAAGAGTTAATGAAGATCTTCAAGTAAAGACTGGACAAGCAATCTATGGGATGTTACCAAAGCATTATTAACCCAAAAAATATGATATTGAAATACCAGTTCTCTGCCCTTGAGAATTAAAATTCTGTTTTAAAATGTTACTTGGATAACATACAAAGTACACTATCTTTGATTAATGAAAATGAGAAGAAAAATATATTGATAATACAGAATAAAGCAAGAGTATGAATGCTTTCACCCCATGAAACATCCACAGAACTTCCCTAGTGGCTTTTGGCTAATTATATTTTCTAGCTCAGTACTGAAGTACTCAGGTATGACAAAGCTTCACTGGGCTCTTTGCTCCATGACTGTGATAGAAGAGGGGCTGCATCAGTTAAAAAAAAAAGTTTCTGGTTCTCTTCCTTCCTCTCTCTGGAACTTATGATAAGTAGTAATTTTTCCCTAGGCTTGCCAACAGGGGTGGGGAAAGGTTGTCCCATAGTCCTGGCAGAAATTGCAGAATGCAAGTACATGGCAGCTAAAACACATGTTAGTTAAGGAAAGCCAAATACTGGACCTCAAAGAAATGGATAACATTTCTGCTTCAGAGCATAGACAACTGAAGAGCAATCCTGAGATGATCCATTATTCAGAGCTACTTGATGGCAAGGGAAAATTCTGCATATGACTACCAAGAGTGGTAAGAATTGTGTTACCAAAGGACATTGACCTGGAGGGAATTGTTTGGACAATGTAGAGCTGAGGTAAAATGTGAAATGATTTGTCGGTACCAAAAACTGCTTTATGTCTTTATAGTTTTAAGTCTCGACCTCCTCGAACAGGATAACAGTAATTATAAACAACCATGCCTTGTTTTAAGTTTCTATCAATGCTCACTTACGAGATTTTCTGCTTAGTATTTCTTTTGCATGGAGGAAAGATATAGCTACCTAGCTGAGTTAGCAAGATGCTACAGTGGCTAGAGCCCTGGACCATAAGATGGAAAATCTGAGTTCAAATCTGGCCTTAGACCCTTACTAGCTGTGTGACTCTGGGCAAGTCATTTAACTGCTGTCTGCCTCAATTTCCTTATCTGTAAAATGGAGTTAATAATAGCCTATACTTTACATGGTTGTTGTGACAACAAAATGAATGACCTTTGTAAAGCACTTAACAGTGCCTGGCACATAGTAAGTGCTTACTAAATGCTTATTTTAAAAGAAAAAAAAACAGTCACACTATACCTGATTGTATATTGTATACTGAGTGCTTTTCTATGCTGAGCTTTTGGAGAGTCCCCAGAAATGAGCCAAACATAAGCATTAAGTAGATTTCCCAAGGGTTCTGATTTGGGCCCAGTAAGGTTACTCTTACAAGTATGACCAACCTAGAAAGTTACCCAAAATTCAGCAGGTGGTAATTTATTTATCAATAGGGCAAGAGCTCTGGGTTGTATGCTAGTAGTGATGAGTTTCTGGGAATTCTCTTCTAATTTCTCTTCTAATCTCTCTAGTAACTATTTTATATAACTCATGTTTGTAAGATGGTCAGCCTGGGTAAGGGATGTGGTCTGTGCCCATAGAGCAGGAGCCAACTGCTTCTTCCAGACATCAAACCTCTGACCTTGGCCTCATTAATACCATACTCTGACCAATGATGATAGCCACAAAATGTGGATTGGTACAGGGTTTGTTTGTTTTTTTCATAATGATCTCATTCTGATTTCTGGTCCAACTATGCCTACACCTCTTCTTAAATCTAGTAGTAACTGCTGTCGAAATTGGACCAAATTCTCTGAGATTCTTGGATGAATGAATTATATAAAGGAACATAAAATGAAGACATAAACTCACTTTTAAGGAAAATCCCCTAATAATGCTGATACAATGTTTCTTTCTGACAAAAAAAGCAAAAAACCAACTATTTGTAGCTGTCTACCAAAGAAAGACATACCAAAATAAATGATATGTGTACTTTTCGATATGTTCCCTTTTAGGAAACATACTTATTGGTAACATAAACAAAGATGATTTATTTACTTGAGGATATACAAATATAAAGAAAGAGATGGAAACATTATACAAGAAAAACATTAAAAGATACAACAACAAATATGCATTAACCACAAACTTTAAACCTAACACTAATTAGATCTACTCAGAAGAGTCAGTCTCTCCTTCTCTGACCAACACTGTGTTTGTTGTTCACATCTACCACAACTCAGACCCCCTGAAGTTCCTGGGCAAATAAACATTAAAACCAGCAATACTAGAGTTATTTCCATGCCATTAGGATCCTCTGGGGATTCTCAAACACAAATCTCCAATTTCGGCTCCCTTCCCCTCTTCAGCTCCCTAGTTCAACCTTTGGGCTTGTCAAATCTCTGGCTGTAACCAGGAATGGTTCTCCATTCCAGAAGATATCCTCCTTTTTAAAAGCCCATGCTCCTGGGTTCACTAGAAATAAAATAACTCATAAAATCATCATTAGGTTAGTAAGGTAGAGAAAAGCACACTTTCAGGGATGATTTAACATATTAACTGTTTAATTCTTTTTTGACTTTCATTTGTGGTCTGAGACCTTCATACAAGCCATTTGATTGCATTCTGAAAGGTGAACTATGGCTGTCTTCATGTTCTGCAAAGGTAAGAAGTGACTCCCTGCTGAAGAAATCTGCCATGCCTTGACTGTTGCCTTGCAAAAGACACCTCCTGAAGCTAACAGGTAGCTAAGTAACAGAGCTGGTCTTGGAGTCACAAATACTTGAGTTCAAATCCTGACTACTAGCTGAGTGATCCTGATGAAGTAACTTCACCTCCTTTAATCTCAGTTTCTTCATATGTGAAATGCAGATAATGATAACACCTAATATATAGGGTTGCCATGAGGTTCAAAGGAGATAATTTATGTAAAATGCTTTACAAACTTTAAAACTATATAAATGCTGGCTGATGTTAAACATTGAGTCTGTCGTAAAAACACCCAAGACAAAATCCATCTAAATTAATTTAACCTTTTCCATTAACCTTCCTCCTCCACCAGAGTACTCCATTGATGCTTTTTCCTACCGTGGAGGTGACTCTGCCTTCTCAAGGGCTATGAGAGTAGAATGAAATCTCTTACAAGTATGATCAACCTAGAAAGGCTTGAAGCCCAGACCTAGCAATAGAATGTGTCTGTCCTCTGACCTCCAACCTAGTCAATTCAGAGAAATCCACACATACATGGCTGGTCCTCAACAGATGAACTCTTGGGGATACACAAACCTATGAAAGCTGTTGACTAAGGTGCAGAAGGGGTACCAACCGGACCAGTTAGGAGAGGGCCCATACCAATTAAATGCAACCAAACTCAAGGTTCATATATGTTTGTATCCCCTCAGTAAGAGGCATGGTGGCCAGAGGACTGTCCTTAGAGCCTCAAAGATTTGACTTTAAGTCTTATCTCTGACACTTATTGGTTGTGTGACTCTAGACCATTCTCTTAACTATTCAATGTCCTAGGCAACTCTCTAAGAAGATAAGTTGAAGAGAGGTAGAGGTTCTTTCCTCATCCAGGAGATCCATAGACCAGTGAAATAACAGGTACAATAGTATCCCTCTCTCCCAGTAGAATGGAGGCTATTTGAGGTCATGAGTCAGTTTGTTTTTGTCTTTGTACCCCTTCTGCCTTACAAATACTTAACTGAATGGAATCCTTGAAAGTTTTGGCACAAGCTCAGCTTCTCAAAATGGAAAGTATACACACCAGTAATCCCAGCTAGCTCCATGCCCTAAAGTCCCCACACTTGTGTACTCAGCACATAAAACTGGAGCATGATATATTTCTCAGGGAACCACTTGAGTCTAAGTAAGAACTGAATCAAATATCCACCAACTTAGAGAACTGTGCACAGCCAGCCTTTCTCGGCTTCTGCAATGTGTGCATGAAGGATTTTCTTTCACTCCCAGATTGTCACTAACCATCACCTCTAGATATTACATCACATGCCATCAGAAGCCTCCTTTCCCAACATTTGTACCTGGGGCTGGCAGTGCCGATGATGACAATCTCTCCTAAAATCCCAATCTACTCAGGATTCATTTGCTGACTTACTGTGTTTAGTTGGTTCAGATAAGCTCTAAATAAGCGTCTGAATTTCTGGGTGCTTATAGAAAATGAACCCAAATTCCAATCCTTTTGAGCTTCACTCAAGCCTAATTCTAATGTATTTATGTAAGAATAACAGAATCATTCACTTCACATTCTTAAGCTTAACATTAATATTAAACGATGAATTTAGTATCTTCTAGCCATGTGTCATTTCATTCATTCGTTCATTCCAGTGATCAGGAACACTTTGTCTTTATTCTACCTGTTGATGGTTGAAAATGAACAAACAAACAAATAAACAAATAGCCTATGCTTGCTTCCTGAAAGTAGATTGTGCTATTAAGAGAACTCAGGGTGGAGATGGAGATATTTCAGAGAAAACAAATCATTATTTTAGAAGCAGATGTGATGCAACAAGCATAAAACACACGTGAGATTGAAGTGCAGTAATGTGATAGCAAACCAAGGGCGATAGCAATGGACCTTGTTTTCCCGGTCACTATGAAGAGATGAGTCATTTGCATGCCCCCCTGCTCCACCTCCTGCAGGCATAGTCACTGTTTCCATTTGTTTATAACAGACATCTGACTCCTGATAACAGGATTTGGTTGCTGTCCCTATCACTTTATGAAGTTCTAGGCTCTATCTTTTCCCAGTTGGCCAAACTTTCACGGCAACCCTATCTTACTTTCCTATTGGTACTCTCAGTGCTGAGCAGTACCATGCTTTGTACACAGTGAGTACTTATTAAACAAATGCTTTATTTATTCATTCCTCCCCATCATCCCAACAACTAAAATGGAACTTCAGTTACCCAGTATCACCAAGGAAATTAGGCCTTCTGGATAAGAAAGTGTCTCACTGGACATCTTTATATTTAATCCAAGTACAGCACTCTGAGTCCCTTAGGGCTACTGTGGTATCTATCTGTCTTTCTCCCTCCTCCCCTTCTTTCTCTCTCTCTCTCTCTCTCTCTCTCTCTCTCTCTCTCTCTCTCTCTCTCTCTCTCTCTCTCTCTTTCTCTCTCTCTCTCTCTCTCTTCTCTCTCTCTCTCTCTCTCTCTCTCTCTCTCTCTCTCTCTCTCTCTCTCTCTCCTGTCTCTGTCTCTCTTTCTCAGTCTCTCTTCTGCCTTTCTGTCTTGTTGTCTGTCTTTGTCTCCGTCTCTCTCTCTCTCTCTCTCTCAAACACACACACATACACACACATAATCTTGCTAGAATGGATTTAATTTTTGTCCACATTTTGATTATATCTCTTGTACAAGCTTTAGTTATCTGATATCTCAATTCCCATGGATTTGGATTTTCTACCAAGCATCCTAAATTTGAAAGTATCATCTTCTTAAAAGTGCTATTAAGTACTGCAGAGGTATTCTGGATGTCTGTGATTCATCATTCCTTCCCACACCTACCTCCACCCATGACTATTGAGCTTTTCTAGTATCTGTCTCTCCATCACTGAATTTCTCCTCTACCATCAAAGTCTCTACTAATTACTGGTCCAATTATGACCTATCTACCACTGCAGTTTCTTTCTCATAGCATCTGCCAACTTGACCTTATATGCCCCTACTCCATTTGGGAGAGTTCCCAGGTCATACTCTAAATCCTGACCAAACCCTGTCCATTCTGGATATTTAGGAAATGTAGGAAGCAGGCCTGATGTGATCGAGGAGTAGAGGGGAGAGAATATTAGAGCAGAGCATACATCAGTAAGCCTGTAGGAGAAAGCAAAGCAGACCGGATAGTGGTTAGGATGGAAATTAGAATTGAAAGACCTGGAAGTTATGGAAAGAGGTATCTCTACACCTGGTAGCTTCAGGGAACAGATCCATAACAGTTAGAATTATGCCAGCCCATGTCTTGTATACTGAGGACCAGTAGGATGTTTTATGGGAGAAAGAGACCATGAAAGGATGATTTCAAGTCTTCAGAAATCCTTAAAATATCTAACTCTTTACTTCTTGATGTTTAACAGTTCTTTAATTTAAACACTTCAAGGATTTGTGACTTCATCAGTGAATGTACTCCTTCCCCTGAATCTGATCACACTCCTACTGTGTTTGAATGAATGGTTTCACGGGTTGTTATGGCCAAAGAGGATTCATCATTCTTCTAGTCATATGTCTCACCAGATACGTCTGTGCATTCTTCAGATGACACAAATATAGTTTCACTAGTCTATACTTAATGATTTCCCTTCTTCTTAGAACCTGTTAGAGATTGTAATTTACTGATAAAGGCTTCAAGATCCCAGGCTCACCTCTTCATCATGATATGCAAAATAAAGTAGTTGCACAAAAATGCCTCTGCTCCCCAATCCATTTCTTGGCCTGTAAGATTTTACTGTTCCTTTAAAGTGGACATAATCTTTCATTTCACAGTCAAAAGTAAAAGGTTTGGTGAGAACATCCATTAAAACTCAATCATACCAAGGGGTGACCAACCAGTGAAAATGGCTGGTATCCAATTCTTATTATTAAATCTACTTATTTGAGTGTTTGCTTACTTGTTTCTTCAATTATTTGTTGTTTTGGCAGCATGGTCAGAATATGAGCATAGCAGTTTTCACCTATTGGTGGTTAAAGAAGAAACCAAACTTCAGACTTTGCCATTTGGCTTAGAATTGGCCCCTGTTTGCATTCTGCCAGGCAGAGATGACTAGAAGCTGTGTTGGGAGTTATTTTTGTTGTGCCCAGTTACATGTTATTTTTGTCATGCCCAGTTATTTTCTCTTCATGCCCAGTTGTGAATGCATGCTGCTTTGCTCCAATTGATTTATGAAGGTACATTTGTTTCAGTCCATTTCTTTCTATGTGACAATAATAACAAAAATATTATTAATTTTTATATAGTACTTTAAGATTTAGAAAATGTTTTACTTATTATCTCAACCAAGCTTCACAATATCCCCGAGAATTATGTGCTATTATTATGCCTTTTTTTAGATAAGGGGGGACAGCTATGTGGCACAATGGGTAGAGCACTGACCCTGGAGTCAGGAGGACCTAAGTTCAAATTCAGCCTCAGACACTTAGTAACTGTGTGATCCTGAGCAAGTCACTTGACCCTGTTTGCCTTAGGTCCTCATCTGTCAAATGAGTTGGAGAAGCAAATGCCAAACCACTTCAGTCTCTTTGCCAGGAAAACCCCAAATGGGATCATAGAGAATATGACACAACCGAAATGACTCAACAACAATAACAACATAAATGTCATAACTGAGACTGAGATGGGCTAAATGACTTGCCCAGGGTCACACAGCTAGTTAGTATCTGAGTCAGGATTTAAACTCAGATATTTCTAACTCCAAATCCAACACTATCATTCAAGAAAATTCATCAGTGAAGATATCAATGACATGATTGTAGTCCCTCTAAACCACAGGTATTCTGTTCTCCATGACCCAATTCTTTTTTCCAACAGGGAGCCCTAAGAATTTGTGCCCTTGTGGTCCCTTCTGGTATCTTGCCACCACTACTACTTCTCCTCTGGACTGGGTTGTAGCCAGATCAGCCTTTGAAAGAAAATGCTGGTGTTGCCTTTCCTTCTTGGCCACTACCTTGGAAACAACACAAATTTTCTTTAGAAAGTATAATGGTTTTATCCCTCAACATTATTTCCTAAAGCTATGATTTCATCAATGTGGGCACTTGAAGCTTTTCTTGCTTAGGAGGATTTACCCAAGCTTCTCCTCCACGGGCAATGCCTTCAAAGATTCAGGGTCACCTCCGAACTGAAGTGAGGTGGTGGAGCAGGGTTTTAGAGGATATTAAGGGGTATATGGCATTAAAAAAAATAGTAAAGTAAAATGTGTGGGTGGAATTTACAACTCAACAGAGGTTTTGATCTCCTAATCTTGGCCATAAATGTAAAGGTTCTAGGAGCTAGCCATTGTGATTAAAGGGGAAAGTGACAAATGTTAGAGGGGATGTGGAAAAATTGAGACACTAATTCATTGTTGATGGAATTGTGAACTGATCCAACCATTCTGCAGAGCAATCTGGAATTATGCCCAAAATGTTATTAAACTGCCTATACCCTTTGACCTAGCAATGCCACTGCTAAATCTGTTTCCAAAGATTATTAGGGGAAAAGAAAATAACCTACATGTTTTGAAATATTTATAACAGCTCTCTTTGTTATGGCAAAGAACTGGAAATCACGGGGACTCCCTTCAATTGGGAAATGGCTGAACAAAGTTTGGTATATGATTGTGAAGAAATACAACTGTGTTATAAGAAATGATGAGCTCAATGATCTTAGAAGGGCATGGAAAATTTGCATGAAACAATGAAGAGAAAAATGAGCAGAACCAAAAGAACATTGCATGTGGCAATAGCAGTATTGTTTCAAGAACAACTTTGAGTGACTAAGTCACTTTGACTACTATAAATACTCAAATTAACTACAAAGAACCTATGAAGGACGATGCTACCCGCATCCAGAGAAAGAACTGGTAAGTAAAAGTATATATAGAATGATTCTGTACACACACACATACATACATACATTCATATTTATGTCTAATAATAACCATTTCTAGGGGAAGGCAAGAAAGAGGGAAAAAAAGAAAGTTACATGATAATTTTATAATATATTTAAAAGGAATAGAAAGTTGTAGATAATAGATTTGCAATTTCATGTGCAATCAACATTTTTTATTCTACTATGTTGTGGAAATGCTTGTTCTACTTCATAAAATAACGGTTTTTTTTCAAAAAAAAAGTAAATATGGTACTTTTAAAAAGATACCAATGAAACTTTAAAAAAAAGAAACCTTGTGGTCTGTATCTCTCCCCACCCAGGCCTCTTGTCTATTCTGGCTTGCTTGATTCCTACCCTAGTCAGGACATCACTGTGAAGGAAAGGTGAGCCTGTGATAACATGGTCATTAAGATTAATTCCATATATATATATATATATGTGTGTGTGTGTGTGTGTGTGTGTGTGTGTGTGTGTGTGTAATGAATCAAAGACTCCATTCTCTCTCTCTTTCTCTCTCTCTCACTCTCTCTTTCTCTCTCTTTCTCCCTTCTTCCCTCCCTCCCTCTTTCTCTCCAGAGGTTAGGGTATAAAGACCTCTTCACTCAAGTCTAGATTTCAGAAACACCATTTGCTTGAATGGGGGAAAAACATGTCTTTATCCTCAACAAACTTCACTAAACTAATACACAATCCTATATAGTTTATTTTATACATTTAAAAACATTATTCTGAGGAGTTATAGGCTTCAACTGACTACTAAAGTGTCCATAACACATGTATGGGTTGGGCTAGCTGGCCTCTGAGATCCTGGACAATAATGAGATTGGCATAGCCTGGCTCAGCTCCTGCAAAGTGGGAGTCTGTGAAGACTGACCATTCATATTCTGCCTTTGCCATCCATCTGACAATAAACCAAGATTCCTCCTTATCCTCTCAGAAGCATGTTTGAGAGAACCTTAGATATGCATGGAAATGTGTAATTACATCCTTCACCTTTCCTAGATGTAACATTGCAATACCCCTGGAAGTCCCACTTTCTTTTTCATCTTCTACCAGTTTTCTCTGTCGTGGCTGATTTTCTAGGCTGCTAATAGTGACTGTCATTGCCTTTAGGGGTGAAGCTGCTTCCTCTACCTGGTATATGGCCCAGAACCCGAGAAGAGTCCTCTGTAAACTCTCTCCCCTTCTCTTGGCTCTTAGCATATTCTCTCCCCAGACTAAGCTAGTTCTAACCCCTTTACACTTGTTTCGGTTGCAAATACAGTTTCTGTTCTATGTTTTAAATTATTTTAGGTGTCTGAAATTTTTTTTTAATGTAAGAACAAATGTAATGAACACAGGTGTAGCAAAATCTATATGATAAAAGATGTGCAAAAAGTACAAGAATGAGAATTGCTTTCTAGGTCATGATGGTCATGGATTCCCCACAATGTTGTAAATATTTCCTGCACAATGGATGCAATTTTTATTGCAATAAAATTCTTGCTAATTCACACCTTGCTAATCTGCAAAAGTCTGGACTTCTCACATAAAAGCTGGAACCTTAGCTATCATTGCCAGATGAGATTTCCTAGCAGGGAGCGACAAAGAGGGTCTCAAGTTACTTGGGCACCATGATTTATTACCATAAATCATTTCACTAAATTAAACCTGTCAAAAAAATGAAAAACAAAATCTTGCTGTGATAGAGTTATTTTTTGTGCAGATTGTTACTGTTTCTCTCAAACTGATTCACTAAGTTTTAGCTATCTGCATCAGATCTCTCAATTAGATATAGAAATGGGTCAGTCTCCATGGATTTGACTTTTCTACCAAACATCCTGAATAATACCAAAGTTTTAAATAACAATCTACTGATCTTACAGGCAAATAGTCTTATAGTCTTTTGAAAACAACACAGAAAAATTAAAATGAAATGTAGCACCTCTTAGCTACTCCCAGATTAAGCATGGATATTTGAGAATGATAATTATCCTTGGCTTGAACCCCCACCCAGTGTTACTATAGTGTTCAAAGACATATAAATCCAATAGCAAAACATTTAATTAAAAAATGAAATAATATAAATAATAAAGAAGGGATTCAGATTGTAAAATATTGTCTGTACTCGTAGAAAATGCAAATCTCCCTTACCTCAAAGAAAGTGTGTAATCTCTTTGAATCCTTCTAGATCCCTAGTATAAAGGGATTCTAGGTGCCTCATCTAAGTGACCCCATCTAAGTGATGGAAGCACAGTATGTCATCGTCTCCTCTTTGGAGTTTTTCCCAGGAATCTCTTGGAGTAGGACACAGAACATCTGACTGCTGAGACCTAGGATCAATAGTCCTCATGGTCCAGACTGGTGTTAGTGACACCACAAACTTTCCCTCAAGTATTTGCTTTCTCCCTCTAGTCCAATAACAGTTTCATGTCTTCACTCTGGTCTGCTTGCCTCCATAATTCTTCAAGCACTCCTTTTTAAAATCCCCATCTTGTATAGTCTTCTCAGCATCGAATTCCTTTTCCAGTGAGGCTCATACATAGCTCACTGAAGGATGTACTCTCAATTCCAAGCACGTTGGATAATGAAGTCCCTACAGCATACGCCTTACAGAAAAGCCAGGGAAAAGTAACTAGATGTTCGTTTTGGTGAAATAGTTTGATGGTTACAAAGTAATTTTATCTGTTGTCCCATTTAGTGATAGTCACAGTAGACCTATGAAGTGAATTACTGTCATCCCCTACTCACAAATAGGAAAACTAAGGCTCAGAGAGGTTTGAAATGTGTAAGATCACATTACTAATAAGTGATGGAGCCAGGATTCTAGTACCCTTTAAACTATGCAATGTAGTGGACTCAAACTAATAAAATAAAATAAAATAAAATAATTTATCCTTCAAAGTTGTTAAAAATCTTCCTACATAAAAAAACATTATAGGGATGCCATATCTAATGACAGTTAATGCCAATGGCCAAAATAAACTTAATACCAGATCTGTTGGTTTTATTTTTAGGTTCCAAGTCATATCTTTGCCCAGCCCTTAAGCTACCTTTCTCTTCTATCAGTTCCTGGGCCTATGGACCTGACCTAGTTTGTAAAGTAGCAATATTAACATTACTAAACCTGGAATTTAGTGAAGGCAACAAGTTGGTTATCAGTAGTCCTACATCCTACTTTTAGCTTTCTAATTAATTCCCTAAATGAGGTGTTTTACCATTCCAGTTTATATTTTATTTTTAACTAAACTTTTCTTTCATAGAGCTTTATTTAAAAAAAAAAAACCTTTGAAGTGCTTCTGGGTTTTGAAGCAAAAACTGACAACCTACAGATTGCAATTGCTAGCATAATAGATAGAGGGTAGGAGTTAGAGTCGAAAAGACCTGAGTCCAAATTCTACCTCTGACAATCATTAGCTGTGTGACCCTGGACAAACTGATTTCTCTGAGCCTTAGTTTCTTCATCTGTAGATGGGCTCTCAGATTCCTCCTAGAGCTAAATCTATGAGAAATGCACCAAATGCAGGATTTTCCACACTGGGTATAAATCCTTTGATTTAGGACTCCTTGACCTAGTACTGGGTATGACCATTTCTTTGATTCCTCATTGAACCAGAGCTCTTGTTCTAGAGAACTTTACTATTCCTGAATGTTCCGTCCTACCTTGGTATGTCTACAGTACTGTTTGCCAGCAGAGCTATACTATACTACACTACTTGAAGCTGTTACACCAAATACGCAATAAAGGACTTTCAAAGATCTAGAGACAAGCAATTCTATATAAACAAATGATATTTCCATCTGTCATCAACCTCGCCATATTTGCAGTCAGGCACATTCTACACACACACACACACACACACACACACACACACACGTACACACAAATAAACAAAATAAAAGGAAGATGTCCTGTTGTAATCCCCTTAAAGATTATTATTAAAGATTAAAATGTAACTGAAAAAGTCTTATCCGTTCTCTCACACTCATCCCTACTCTCCAATCAAATATTTGAAGACCAGAGCTTGAGTCGTCTTCCCCAAAGTTTCTTACCTCGTAGTAGATTTTAAATTAGGATAAATCAATTAGTATTTATTAAGCACCTACTAGTACTAGGCACTGAGGATACAAGTAAAAGGAATGAATATACATTCTAGTGGGGGACATAACAATATATGCACATATATTTATATATATGATACAATCTAAAAATGAAATGAATAAATAAAAATGCATACAAATAGTTAAAGACAAATTAGTTTGGAAGGGAGGGCATTTGGAAGTTTGAGGGACCAGGAAAATCTTGATGCAAAAAAAGAAGAAAAAAAGAGGTGATGCTTTATCTCTGTCTTAAAGGAAAAGAGGATTTCATGAGGTACAGGGGATGAAGAAGTGCATCCTAGGGATGTAGAATGGCCATTGCAAAGGCATGGAGAGAGAGTTGAATGGTCATGCATGAGAAACAGAGAAAAGACCGGTTTGGGCAGTAGCTGGCAACATAGCTCATGGCCAGCTTGTGTAGTATTTTAATGATATCATAAGATAAGTATGCTTTTAAGCACCTGTCAATTTATATTCTGTCAAATGTAAATTCCTCTTATTTAGGAAAGAAACTCCAAATAATAGTAGCAGCTATCATCATCACTTTGTGTTGTGAGATATTTTAGTGCTTTTAAAATCAGACCTTACAGACTATTGCTGGGCTAATGAGCAATTCATGAGCAAACATATTATTTAGGCTTAAAAAATTACTTATAGACATTATATGGAGGGTAGGAGTAAAATCTAAATTCAATGATGTCTGGAGCAAATCATTTTCTTTCCCCTCTAAATTCTAATGTTAAAAATGGATTCTGAATCCATGTATTAAAATACATTGCTTAACATTTATATATTATATTTCTAACTCCAGGTTTCAGACTTCTTTCTACTTATTCTAAATGACTAGAATTTCTCAGAACAGGTGAGAAAGCCAAAGTCGATACTTTAGTAATGCAGCAATCTACTATTCCTGTCTGGATTACAATGCTACATTTGTGGACCAAGTGTGTGAAAGAATCTCATGTTGCAAATAAAAATAATCCATGTAAGGAGATTTTGGGGAGGGGGGAACACAGCTAAACTACACTTTGTTCACTTTCATTCTTAATTGTCATTTCTACCATACAAAACTAATCATTACAGAAAAATAAACTATTACATGTTTAAAAATCTCTATGTTAAAAATCATCATATGACTTTAAATTTTGAGCCCTGTTTTGTTCCATTATCCTGAAATTACATGTGAATGGTTAATCATATAACACAAAGATGAGTTAGTTATGTTTGGAGTGCCATCATAATTGTATAGAGTGTTTTGCTTCATATAGTTTCCAAAAACTGCTTCTAAATTTGGGAGAACAAAATTGGTGATATCTACTTTAATTTAGCTAAATGGGACCAGGGAGGTGGTATGGGGGATAGTGGATAGAAGGCCAGTCTCATACATATTCTAGCTATGTGATCCTGGGTAAGTCACTTAAAGGCAATTCTCTAAGAGTGTGAGTAATGAGAAGAGTTGCTGAAGGGAATAAGTATTTACATTACACTTACTATGTGTTAGGCACTATGCTAAGCACTTTATAAATATTGTCTCATTCGAGGCAGTGGAGGGAAT
Source organism: Phascolarctos cinereus (assembly GCF_003287225.1). Classification (NCBI taxonomy): domain Eukaryota; kingdom Metazoa; phylum Chordata; class Mammalia; order Diprotodontia; family Phascolarctidae; genus Phascolarctos; species Phascolarctos cinereus. The sequence goes on along the minus strand of NW_027556402.1, from coordinate 51,098,629 downwards.
GTTATCACTAAGAGTTCCTTATGCTAATGAAATTACAAGTCAAAACCAACAAAATAAAATTTTTAAAAAAGACACTAAATGGAATCCAAAAGAAAATAGCTCAATTTCTTTTGGATTCCAGTTGAAACCCAATTATGAAATGGTAACATTCAGACAGGGCAATACTACTGAGAAAAATCAAAATGCCATCAGTCAGCTGTGGTACTTAGGTTTTAAGCAGTTTTCCCTCAAGATCCTTAAAAATGTCACTTGAAAATCTTAGCTACATTGGGGAGAAAACTATTAAAACACGTGTTTTAAACATCTATTTAAATAAAAGACTTTTAATGCCATACCCATATGTTCTCATCCTTTTGTATTTGAACTTTTTTTTTAAGTTTGGATAATGTGACCCTCACCATACCCTTTCCTTTAAAATTAAAAAAAAAAACCCTCTGGATTCTTTCTTTATCAGCAAATAAAGATAAGAGGACCCTGGTGAAAAAAAGCATTTGAAGTATATTTCCTTTTCTAAATCCAACAACTGGGTAATGCTATGACCCTAATAATCATATCACCTTGAATGGTATGATTTCTTAGAAAATATTAATTATTGAACCATTTACAACACTACTCTGAATGCTATAGTACTCAGCTGTTTATTCAACAAATTCAAAACTTTATAGCATGAGAAATAAGTATTAGAAAACTTTTGACCATGTTAGATTTGCCGAAAACAGCACTGTTCCAAGCACAAGGGTATTTAATAAGCCTAAACACTAATTAGGTAGTGAACGCCGTGAGCTTTCATGCTCATGTGGAAGTTTGTTGTCCCTCAAAGGTTCTAGGCCGCCAAGAGATGGTCTTTAAAAATAAATGTCATGGTCTATATTAAGTCCTTTATTCTAGTCAGCTTTTCAGTACATTTAATTGATGCATGCTTGTAGCAAATAGCTGTCGGATGAATGAAGGTGATAAAAGAAGGGTAAGACATTCAATTCCAAATCCAAACAATTTCCACTGAAGAAACAGGAATGTTTCATTTTGGATCTCAATTGTTGCTTTGTGGGTTATGTCAAGTTTGTGAGTTTTCATTTATGTTTCAAAATCTTCCGCACATTGTCTCACTTCTCCATAATCCATCAGCCCAGGTGACAAATAGTCTTCTATATTTACCCACTCCTAATATACATGGAGCATACTGTATTAGCAGCTGAGCCTACAAACGCCACTGTCAGTCACCCTAGCTGGCAAAGGACCATATTTCTTGTCACCAAGAGGCTTAAAGCAAAGAATCTGTGCCTAATTCTTTTAAACCTTGTAGGTCAAAAGGTTTTGAAATTATTTTTGACACCATTTCTCTGCTTTGTCAACAGGCCTGAGTACTTTTTAGCATGTAAAGGATATCCCCAAAACCTCCTCATTCTAACGTTGGCGATTTATGGGTTTGGAGACATCACTTTTCACAGTAAATTAATTCTCCAGGCAGATTCGGAGGCAGGCTATGCCCCAGAGAAAGATGTTAATGTGATTGCTCAGACTATATAGACAAATCTCAAATGGGAAACCTGAGTACTCTATAGCACTGAGAGTGGTGCCAAACATGCAGTGGGTACTCAGGATTGTCGTGGGCTATGATAATGGCTGAGGCATAGGGACAAGTGGTCCTCACTCAGATAAGCTGAGAAATATCTTTTGGGGTATTATTAAGCTGCTACTGGGTATTACTGAACCTAAGGGGAGGCACTTCTAAGGTTCCTTGCAATCAATTCCTTGAAACCCAAATCAGATGTGTATTTATAACTTCCATTATTATGAAAAATTAAAATTAAATTACTCCTCTTTATGCATGGTCAGAATTTTAAAAATTATCCCATCAGTCCTTGGCAATTTATTTCCTGTTCCCACAAAGCTGCTGAAACTCTTATTACCTTTCTATCATTGATTCTCTATCTGCTGTCCATCCCAGCACATCTCTCCAATATGTCAATGAACCAGTGATCTCAGCATTATTCCACCTATTGATATAGATCAGTCTATCCATGAATGATCATCCTTTGAGACCCTCATCCATATATAATACAGGTGATCCAATAAATATATTTGGGATTTCTCGTATATTTTCCTGACATTGTAAGGATACCAGCAGCGTAGGGGCCAAGTGATGCTCTTACTATATGAGCAGTCATCTTTTTTCACTCTTATATGTCTTTGGCAACTCCCTTTGCACCACTCTTCCTTCTTAATTTCTTGTTTATTACATACTGAAGCCTGTTTTTTTTTTCCCTTTCAGAGAGTATGATCCTCAACTTTCATTCTTCAGATATTATAGTGTAAAGGGAGATTGATGAGCATCCATTGCTCAGGCGATGCAATCCTCACCTGGTTAAAAGAAGCCTTTTTGATTGGCTGTGGAGTCAGAATTGAGAGATAGTCAGAAGACACTAACCAGACAAAGTGAGACCTGGTCCTCATCCCCGCCTGCTATGTTCAAGTGAAGAAACAAGGACTGAGCCCTTGGTGAGGAAGGTGGCCTCAGGCCTTTATCTCCCCAGTGAAGCCATATTACCCTTGACAGCATGAGATTGCTTCTGCTTCTGTTTCCTTTGTGTCCATTCCTACTGCTTTTAGGTGAAAGAAGTACCTACAACTTTGTGAATTTTGAAAGGTCAAACTATCAGAGATCTGGAATCTGGAACCAATGTGGGGTTTTGTTGACACTTCAGACAATGATTTGAAGTCCTGAACAACCTGCTTAATCCAGCACAGACTGAAGGCAGCCAAGAGGAAGATGCAGCAATTCATCTTCATAAATGTATTTGGTGGGGCGATCACTTTGTAGAAATTGCTTTAAAGTTGAACTCCTTTTTTCTAATGACTGAAGTGATGGAGGGGAGAGTGTATCTCAAGGTTTGGGGGTAGATGTTTGCACTATTGTCTTTTCTGTTTGTTTACTTGCTTTGGGGCTATATCTTTGCAGTAAATATCCCTTTGTAAAAATCAATCAATGTTAATTGGTTAAATAACACTAACGTATTTATCACTGGTGGCTAACAGTAGGGAGAAAAGACTGGTGAGGGCTTGAGCTAATGGTATTAGTTCATTTATTTATTTATTTAAACATTCTTTTCTTTTTAAATTTTGAATTCCAAATTCTCTCCCTCCCTCCCACCTCTTCCCCTACACACTGAGAAGTCAAACAGAGATATCAATTATACATGTGAAATCATGCAAACATATTTCCATATTAACCATACTACAAAAAGAAGCAAAAAAATATAATAAAGTGAGAAAGTTGTACTTCAATCTGTACTCAGAGTTCATCAGTTCTCTCTCTGGTGATAGATAGCTTTTTTTCATCATGAGTCCTTTGGAATTGTCTTGCCAAGTCTTTCACAGTTGATCACTATTACCACATTGATGTTACTGTGCACAAAGATCCTCCTGTTCTCACTTCACTTTGCCTCAGTTCATACAGGACTTGCCATGTACTTTTTTTTTTCTGAAAGCATCCTCTCCTTGTTATTTCTTATAGCACAATAGTACTCCATCACAATCATATGCCACAACTTGTTCAGTCATTCCTCAATTAATGAACATCTCCTTGATTTCCAATTCTTTGTCACCACAAAAAAAAGAGCTGCTATAAATATTTTTGCGCATATAAGTCTTTTTCCTTTTCTTTTGATCTCTTTGGGATATAGACCTAGTAATTGTATTGCTGGGTCAAAGGGTATGCACAGTTTTTTAGCCCTGTGAGCATAATTCCAAATTGTTCTCCAGAATGGTTGGAGCAGTTTACTACTCCAACAATACATTAGTGTACCTATTTTCTGTCATCCCCTTCAGCATTTGTCATTTCTGATAGCTGTGAGGAGGTACCTCAGAGTTGTTTTCATTTGTATTTCCCTAATCAATAGAGATTTAGAACATTTTTCATGACTATTCAGAGCTTTGATTTCTTCTTCTGAAAACTACCAGTTCTTATTCTTTGACCATTTATCAATTGGGGGATGTGTTTATAAATTTGTCTCAACTCAACTAAGCCATCTAGCTGCCTCTTGATTCTGATTTCTAAACCATTCTTCTATCCATTTCCATTTTATGAATAAGCTCTCTCAATTCACATGTACAGTTATGATTACTGTGTATTTCCCTCCGTCCCACTTTCTTCTTTTTGTTCTATTTATCTTGTCTTTCCTCAAAAATCTGTTTTTCTTCTAACCACTGCCTCCCTTAATCTGTTCTTTCTTTTATTACCATGTCTTTCTCTTATCCCCTTCCTCTCTTGTTTCCCTAATGAGAAAGATAGATTTCTATGGAAAGCTGAGAGTGTGTATGTGTGTGTGTGTGTGTATATAATTACATGCCTGTGCATATGTGCGTGCACATATACATGTACATATACATATACATATACATATATACATACACATACACATACACATATACATATACATTTGCATATACACATACACATACACATACATATACATATACATATACATATACATATACATATACATATACATATACATATACATATACATATACATATACGTATACGTATACATATACGTACACGTACACGTACACACACATACACACATACACATACACATACACATACACATACACATACACATACACATACACATACACATACACATACACATACACATACATATACATATACATATACATATACATATACACATACATATACACATACATATACACATACATATACACATACATATACCAATTCCAAGGAGAGTGAGATCCTGTTTTTTGACCATGGATTTCTGGTAGTCCAATAATTCTTAAATTATCTCTCAAATACATTTTCTAGGTCAATTGTTTTTCCAATGAGATATTTCACATTTTCTTCTATTTTTTCAAACTTTTGATTTTGTTTTATTGTTTCTTAATGTCTCATGGAGTCATTAACTTCTAATTGCTCAATTTTCATTTTTAAGGAATTATTTTCTTCAGTAAGCTTTTGTACCTCTTTTTTCCTGTTTAGCCAATTCTCCTTTTTAAGGAATTTTTTTTTCAGTAAATTTTTGTGCCTCTTTTACCATTAAGTCAATTATCTTTTTTAAGGTGTTATTTTCTTCAATATTTGTTTGTGCTTCTTTCACTAAGCTGTTAGCTATTTTTTTTAATATTTTTTCATTGCCTCATTTCTTCTTCCAATTTTTCCTCCACCACTCTTATCTGCTTCTTCAATTCTTCCAGGAATTTTTGTTGGACTTGTATCCAATTAGCATTTTTCTTTGAGTCTTCTGTTGTAGCTATTTCACATTACGGCCTTCTTCTGAGTTTATATTTTGGTCTTTGGCATGCAAAGATTTGCCTGAAATGATAAAGAGTAAAGTGAGTAAAAATAAGAAAGAATTGTATACAGTGATAGCAATATTGTTTTAAGAACGACTTTGAGGAACCAGCTGATTTTGACTATTATACACACATAAATTAAACAGTAGCTTTTTGTTTTCAAGTTCTTTTGTTGTTATAGTTGTTTGCTTACTTTTCCAGCCTATTTCTTGACTTTGAACTTTATCTTAAAGTTGCACTCTGTTCACATGGGGGTGGGGAGTCACTGTTCCAAGCTTCAACCTTTTTCATGTTACTGTTTTCAGAGATAGTTCTGGGGGTCTGCAAGTTTTTAGCGCTTCCAAGACTGTATGATCCAAGGAGAAGTGTGGCCATTGCTCTCCTTGTTTGTACTCTGCCATTTACCAAGGAAAGGTCTCTGTTCCCCTACAGCTGCAAGTGGACCAGGACATGTAACCAGGTACCCTACTCTCCTGTAGCTAAAAGTGCCAATGGTATTAGAGACAGCAATCTCGTTTCCTCAGAGGCATCATAGAACTCTGAAGGGCAAAGATAGTCTTCTTCCAGCACTTGAGATGTATCTGTTACACTAGAAGTTGAGATAATAATAATAACAGCTAACACTTATATAGCACTTAGTATTTGAATGCCAATGTGCTAAGAGCTTTACAATTATTATAGCATTTGATCCTCAAAGTACCCTAAGAGGTAGGTGCTTTTGTTATCCCCATTTATCAAATAAGGAAATTGAGACAGACTGAGGTGAGGTGGAGGTAGGAGAGTGGAAAGAAAAGATAAGGTAACAGGGACAATGTAAAGAGAAAGGCTTAGAAAGAAAATTGTGAGAAAAAATAAAATAGAGGGGAATTCACAAATAGTGATTATAACTTTGAATATTAATGAGATGTTTATAGTAGCTCTCTTTCTGGTGGCAAAGAACAGGAAATTGCAGGAATCCCCATCAATTAGGGAATGGTTGAACAAGTTGTGGTGTGTGGTTGTGATGGAATACTACTATGCTATAAGAAACGATGAGCTCAATGATCTTAGAAAGGCATGCAAAGATTTGCCTGAAATGATAAAGAGTAAAGTGAGTAGGAACAAGAAAGAATTGTATACAGTGACAGCAATATTGTTTTAAGAACAACTTTGAGGAACTAGCTGATTTTGACTATTATACATGCATAAATTAAAAATGAAGGATATATGAAGAAAGATGCTATCTGCATCCAGAGAAGGAACTGATAAATAGAAGACTGTATAAAATAATTTTACATATATATGTATATATACACACCCTATATGTATATGTATATATATATATATATATATCTTACATATGTGTGTATATATGCATATTGTATGTATGTATACACATGCATACATATACCTATTTGTGTCACATAGTAGCCATCTCTAGTGTGTAGGGATACAAGAAAAAAGGGGGGTAAATTTGCATAATAATTTTGCATATTTGGAGGGAACAGTAAGTTGTATGTAGTAGGTGTGCAGTTGCATGTGCAATCATCTTTGTGTTGTACTGTGTTATGGAAATGCTTGTTTTGCTCTGTGAGTTGAAAATAAAATAAATTATTTTTAAAAATCCTATGCTCCAGTGCACAAGTAAATAACATTTTTTGTAATGGAATAAAAGTACTTCGTTATTTGTTCATCCTTTGAAGATTTATTGAAAGTATAGCTGGTACAGACTCAGCAGTAGATAGGACAACAGACATGACATGTACTTCACCTTATGTTCTTGTGATTTTGATCTCCACTCCTAGATTTGTATATTTTGAAAAGGTTTTGATCCATGTAGCTTAGATTATTTCATATGACAATTAATTCAAAACATTTTTGAGGGGCTAGGCAATGGGGTTAAGTGACTTACCCAGGGTCACACAACTAGTAAGTATTATGCGTCTGAGGCTGAATTTGAATTCAGGTCCTTCTGAATCCAAGGCCAGTACTCTATCCACTGTACCACCTAGCTGCCCCTCAAAACATTTCTCTTAAGTTTTTTATGAATCAATCCCCTGCCCAAATGATTGTAGACAACAATTTGGTCTGTGTTAATGGGTTCAGATCCTAGAAAATTAATTGGTGGAATTTTCTAGGATATCTGATGATCTGTTTTTGTTGTCTGATGATTTTCCATCTGTCAGCCTATATAATAAGTTTCTAATGTAGTATTATAGACAGAAGATAGATCCAACAACAATGTATATGCAAATATATTTGTATCCTAAACTATTCATATAATGTTTCTCCTTCTTTGTCACCTTATTCTATTGAAATTACCAGTAATTCTTAAAAAGAACCTGTGGATTTCAATAGCCAGAGTATTTATTCTAAGATAGATTTTGCAAAATTCATTACCAAGTTGCTTGAATTTGATGTAAAAAAAAATATGTACATTGTCCACTTAAACCTTTTAACTTAAATGTCTTGCTGAGTATTAGGCAAGTGCTCAATTTTTATAGCCTAAAGAGATGTGTTGTACAATATCTATCATTTCATAAAAATGCATGTAGAATTGTTGCTGTTCCTAGGGGCTATTTACCCTCTCCATTGGGACTACTTCCCTAAAGAGCAGATTCATCCTCATTTTCTTACACTATTTTACACACACACACACACACACACACACACACACACACACAGGCCAATCCAAAAGGCTGATGGAGTATAATTTAAAGCTCAGATTTGGCTCATGGCTAGAGTTATTCTAAAAAGGGAAGGGTGGAAAGACAATCAGTGTACATTATAAGTCACATATAGGATGCTATTTATTTTCTCCTCACAAAAGAAAATGCTTACTGTAATAGACTCACAATTACACATTAACAAAGAATTAAACAAATATCAGTAATAACATCTAACTATGATCCATTCTTGAGACTTAAAGTACCAAAACCAGCCATTCTGCAGGACCGTTAAATTGCCAATTCACCTTATCTTGACTACGTACCATCCAAACAGTTCTTCCCAGGTCTATTTCTTTTTGAACACCACATCAAGAGGGAATATTCATACTCTCACTGGTGGTTATCTTCCCTAATAAGCTCTCTAGTAGCTGCTGGGGGTGCCTCATGAAGTGTAGCTGGCACCTCCTGAGATCTTAAGATTACCAACCTCTCAGTCTCACAAGTTTGCCTCCAAAGCTGGAAATTTCCATCTCAGTATTGCTATGTCAAAAAGACAAAGGTGAAAAAATACCACCAGGGACCCAAGGCTCAGATCCAATTTACCTAAACAAGTCCCTACTTTAGCTACAATCTTTTTTCATCCTCCATGTTATTGCTATCAGCCCTCCTCTGTATAGAGAAGCTCAAGGAATCCTGACATTCTCAGCAGATAAGAAAAATAAGAAAGGGAAGTCATTCCCTCTATTCCCTTTAAGATATACCTCCTTTTGGTTTTTAGTGCTCAATTCGCTTAATGCAAACAGTCTTGGTTGCCATCACAAGACCAAGTGAGGACATTACTTTGTTATTTCAAATCAAGAAAAAGTTTCATTTCTGAGCCACAAGTGATCAGTCAGAAGCAGCCATAATCGCTCAGTATATGTTCCATGGGATATATTCCAATTTAAAAACAAATTCATATTCCATACTGGACACTAAATTCAGGATCTTTAAGGATAACCCTTCTATAATTTCTGGTGGCAATGACCTACATTGCCATAAGTTTTCCTGCTAAAAAAATTAATATGACTCAGCTGCTTCCCTGATGACTTTTTTTTGCCAATATGTCATTGGCTAAGTTGTTGTGGAGGTTACTCATGGAATACCTTTTGATACTATCCTTGTTTTATTTGCCGTTTCATAAGCTGCATCTAGATGGAGGCAAAACCCTTTGGGGGTCTATCTGAGATTATCCAAATGATATGTACCTATTGTATCCTCAACTCTTGCTTAGTAAAATCATCTCTGCTTGTTACAAAAGTATTAAAGTTCTAGCCCATTTATCACATGATCCAAGAACTTCTATCCATTCACTTCTTTTTTGTGATGACATGATATTTCTATATCTGCCTTAGGGTAATGGGCTCTGGATATTTAGTATTATATTTATTTTTGTTATGATACTTGCCCTATCATTGTCTATTTTACAGTTCTGAGTATTTATATTAAGATGGGCATTGCATAGATGTTAATAGTAATTATAAAGCACATTAAGATTTGTGAAACACTTTAAAATATCATTTAATTTTGTCCTCATGAAAACTCTGATAAATACATGTTATAGCTACCCCTATTTTATGTATGAGGAAATTGAGGCAGGCAGACATTAAATGACTTGCCCAGGGTCACATAGTTAGCAGTTGTCTGAAGCTGGATTTCAGTTCAGACCTTCTTGATTCCAGTTCCAACACTTTATCCATTATACTACCAAAATATCTCTGATTAATTGATTAATTTATTGATTGATTGATTGCTAGAAATGGGTTCTTCCCCTTCAGTCATGATTCCTGGATCCTAATAAGTATCTTGACGGATTCAGCTTCTATCTTCCTTTCGATATCTTCATGGTTAATGTGTTCTGCCTGCAAAAGACCAAAGTATTTATAGGTATTGCTTTCATCTATTGATTTATAATATTTATAGGCATTGCTTCCATGTATTGTTAGCTTTCATCATGACCTCTAGGTTCAACCTCAAAATCTTTTCTCTAGCTTTCTTTGTTATACACTAAGAATTTTACACATAACCAGTCCAAACAGCATCGAGAATGATTCTAACAGGTGAAGGAGCTATGTCAAATGAGAGAGTGGAGGCCCCATGAATCTAACCTTGCCTCCGTTCTTATGTTCAATCTTTCTGTGGGTATCTCAGATGGAGACATGGAAAGAATACTTATCAAAGCAGTAGAAAACACAAAGTTAAAATGGATAGTTAATATGGTGGAATATAGAGTCACGATGAGGAAAAGATCACTAAAGGCCAGAATGATGAGCTGAATCAAATGAGGAGGAACTTATGGCAAAAATAAGAAAAGTCTTGCATGGATTCAAAAGTCTGCTTCTCAAATCCAAGATGGGAGCTGTATGGCTAAACACCAGTTCATATGAAAAAGATATGTGGATTTGATTTTACTTCAAACTCAATAGAAATCAACACTGGGGCATCAAAGACGTGGGATAAATTTCAAGAAGCATTTGTTATATATGTGTTGGCACATGGTACCCTACTGCATTCTGTGCAGATGGTTGGAAAAAACCTAAGTCCTTTCAGCCAAGTCTTGAGAGAGAAGAGCAGCAACATTCCTGCAGGCAGAAAAGGAATGTACATATACATCTAAACAATTAGAGAACTTGGAAGATTAATATGCAGTAAATTTGAACGGTGGTACATCACATCAAGGACTCTCAAGCAAGCCTCAAAGTTGTTGGTATAGAGTCCGAGGTGAGAGGTATTTCACAGAGGTAGCCCTGACTCTCAGACTAACCAAGAGAACCAAGCACAGCTACAAACTCAAGACAGTGAAGGGATGGGAAATGCAGACAAGGCTCTCTGGGCCCCCTTCCAAGGAGTTGGTGTCCAGGGGATACACTCACCCAACCACAAAAGGAAGTCTTCTGGAGATGCCCACAGGGCAGCTATGTCTCTTCTAAATGCCAGAGGCTCAGTTCTGAATGACTTTCCAAATGCAATCAAAACTGCTACAAATTTAGTGAAACTTAAGTTGGCAATGTCACTGGAATTGAGTTACCTTAAAATGCAATCCAAGAATCCCTAATCAGTATAAAGTCAGGTGTGGAGAATAATGTGGGTAATATAATAACTGACACTTACATTGCATTTTAAATGGCTTCCTTCATAACAATTGCTGTAAGTTAGGTAGTATACATACATATGTGTGCAGTGTATATTTACATACATACACTATGTGTGTGCACATGTATTATACATATAATGATGTTCTCTAGTTTATAGATGAGAAAACAGTGACTCAGAGAGTCTGAGTGGCTTGACAATAAATATTAGTCAGGATTTCAACTCAAGTCTTCTGAAGACAAGACCAGTGTTTATTCCACTTCATTATTCTGTCCTCAATAAAGAGCATATATATTAAAAAAGGGAAAAGTACAGTACATCAATAAGTGACCCCTAAGACCAAGAAATTTCTCAGTGACTTCAGACTTGATCTCTTCTACGCTCAGATAAAGTTTAGAATTTCAGCACCAATTGCTGTTGTCAGAATTGGGAAGGGGGGGGGAATTTACATATATATATATATGTATGCGTATGTATATGTATGTGTATGCATGTATACATATTTGCACGTGTCTATGTGTATACACGTGTGTGTGACATGTACATATATACTTACATGTTTAAAATATGTGTATATACATGTATACATAATATACATATAGTATATATACAAAATATGTATGTACAATTATATATAGCGTGTATATATATGTGTGTATACATGTATATATAGTGTATGTATATACATATATATGCGTGCCATCTTCATAAAAAGTTAACTTGTATAATTCATTGTAAGAAGATCCCTAAGGGTCATCATTTCCACTTTTTTATGCACAGGTGATAAAGCTATACACTAAGCCATAGCTTAGGCTTACCATCACTGTGCATGTGTTATGAAGCCAAGGATTTTGTGGTCTTTAAAATTCACTACCTTAGATCCAAATGGCATTTTCCAAACTGGAAGTTTATAAACTTATAGGGTAATTGCAATTGTAAATGAATAATAAGTAATAAACAAATTGTTCTGCAATGTTTCTCAATTAGTCTAATTTTCCTTTTTTTTTTCCCTTTTGGTTTCTTTTTTTTCACACCAATAGAAAATTACAGTTGCCACCACTGCATGATGGAGATGTGATACGAAAGGAAAAAATTAGTTGAATTGACCTTTAAGCATCTTGTGATGCTTTTGTTTCTAACAATTTCATTCCTTGAGCCTTAACTCTTATGTTATTTTGCTTTGTAGGCATTTAGTTCCTCTTTCCTCCTCCCTCCCAACCCAAAGATGATAAGAACTTCTCTTCCTGAAAAACGTAGGACTCTTCTAAATCCATGGTAAAATCCATGACTTTTCACATTTGCAAATAACTTTACAATAGACCTTCTTTATATCATGTTGCTTGAATGTAAGTAAAACAGGGGCATAAATGGAGAAAGTCTGTTAGAGACATTTTATGTAGAGATATTTCTTTAGGAAAATTGTTCTATTTGCAAGGAAATGTAATCAATAAAAATGTTTTATTGGTTTTCCCTATAATTAATTTATTGGATGTGGAGTGATATGAATGGGTGTACTTAAGAACAGGAACAAGCACAAGAAATTAAAATTTAGTTGGTAAAATATGTTGAACTCCACTGTCCTTAGAGTATATTCTATAAGGCCTCCCAGGATTAAGCCACTCGATAGACTGTCTTTTTGATACTTCAGGAACTAAACCTCTTTGGAGGGAGTGCACAAAGGACATGATTTATAATTAATTACTATGGAATAGTGCTAAAGCCAGGACCCATGGAATCAACTAATCTTTTTAGACATGCACATTTTTTTCTACACAGCTAAAGTCTAAATTATATCAGACATGCACTTCAATGTAACCAAAAGTATGTGGCACTCAGAAAATCCTAGGCCTGAATTTAGGTCCCTGTTCTGCCACTAATTGGTTGTGCAGCCTTAAGGAGGAAGCTCAACCTCTCTATACTTCAGTTTATTTATCTGTGAAATGGGTATATTAACCCTGACACTATTAATTTGTTTGAGGCAGTAAATAAGGTAAGGTATACGAAGTGTTCTTTAATCATAAAATATAACATACATATCAGCTATTTATGTTTTGAACTTCTATCTTATTTTTCAATTAATAAGAATTTATTTTCTTTCCCTGACACCTTCCATCCACCCCTCATATATACACAAAATGAAAAAAGAAGAAAAGCAAAACATTTATAATGAATAGGCACAGACATGTCAAGGGGGAGCATAGTATACACCAAAAAAGGTAAACTTGTATTCAAAAGACGTTGTTTGATTTTCATCTCTACTAAGTACTAGCTTTATAGTAACTTGTCTGAGACTCAGTTTTTTCAGCTATAATAACATGTAATAATATAGATAGAACTTCTATAGGATCATAGGATCCTAGACCCAAAGATGAAGAGAACCTTAGAGACCATCTAATCCAGTCTTCTCATTTTACAGATGAAGAAACTGAGACCCAGGGAGGTTGACCATCTGTTTCAAGGATTGTATATGATAATGTGCACACATTACTTTGTAACAGTTAAGGACAACATAATTGTAAGCTATCTTCAGTTCAAAAGAATCAAAATTTAGAGACAGAAAGAACCCTAGAGATCACCTTGTCACTTTGTGCAAGCCATGCTTTTGACAGATAAGAAAATTGATGGTCATGGAGGTTAAATGGTTCACCAGAAGTCACAGAGGCAGAAGAGCAAGAGCCAGGATTTGAACATGGGGTCCTAGTGGTTAATTAACCAGGGACAATTTTAAATTTACCCTATCTTGGCCATGGAGCATCTAAATGGCGCAGTGGATGGAGTGCTGGGCTTGGAGTCAAGAAGACTTATCCGCCTAAATTCAAATACAGCTTCAGACACTTACTAGCTGTGTGATCCTGGGCAAGTCACTTAACCTTATTTGCCTATCAGTTCCTTGCCTGAAAAATAAGCCAGAAAAGGAAGTGGCAAACCACTTGTGGTTCTTTACCAAGAAAACCCCAAATGGGATCATGAAGAGTCGGCCACACCTGAAATGACCAAACTTCAAATCTTGGCTATTAGCCATCCCATATTTAAAGGGAGAATGGTAATATGACCTATTTGTAATGATATAGTGAAAAGTACTGTGAATGCTTTGTGATCCCCAAAGAAAGGCATTATATATTTAATCAGCTTTGCAGTTATGTTATGAAGATTATTATTAGAAAAGGTTCTACAAAGCACTAGATTTCTTTGAAGGAAAAACACTATGTAACTATGAAACATTAAAACACCATCTTATGATTTAATCTATTATATACTCTTTCTACACACAAAGATTCATTAAAACTACCTACAGACTCATAAAATGTAAGGCATTGGCAATATTCCCTTTGTCTACCTTCTTTGCTATTTAACCCTTTTTACAACTTATTTTATGCATTCTAAAGAGTTTTCAAAAGTGCTTAATATTGGCCGTTGCTTAGATATGACCATTTGCTTTAGAGAATTGTGCTGCTGCTGATGGTAAATTATCTAGCTGCAACTACTTTAGAAGAAGCTGGAAGGTGAGGCTTCCCATAAAGTGGGCTAGCAGGTGGCAATATGCATTTATGAGTGCTTACTATATGCCAAGAAGCATGTGCTAAGTGCTGGGTATATAAATGCTATCAAAGAGAAAGTCAGTACCTGTCCTCAGGCAGCTTCCAATCTGATGTGGAAAGACAACTCATAAAAGAAAGCTGCACTGAAAAACTGGAGGGAGGTGGGAAAATATCCTGTGGGGGCAGGGTGGTGAAGTCCAGAGAGCCAGAAGCATAGCCTGGTAGGGGAGAATAAAGTCAGTCAGTCAGTCAATTAACATTTATTACGTGCCTATTACATACTAGGCACTGTCCTAAGCACTGGGGATACAAGTTTTAAAAAACATAAAGGCAGTCCCTGCCCTCAAGAAGCTTATAATCTAATTGAGGAGAATGACACACAAAAGGAAAGTGAAAAGCACAGTGGGAAGAAAGTGGAGGTACCTACTGGGAGGACATGATGGGGAAGCCCAGAAAAGAGTAAACTCTGATGAGAAATGAGAACAAGACTGTGCTGAGCCTCTTTTTTAAATAGAGGCTCCAGAGCCCTAGAACCTGAATGAACTCACCAGTGGGGAAAAGGGGTGGACGTGGTACAGAAACATTTGCAGACTGTGTAAAGTACAAATGCATCTAACACACACCCCTCTGAGCAGTCAGCCATGACCATCTGGTGGAATGGAGACAGTGACCTCTGGAGAGTGCAGAGTTATAGATGCAGAGGAAATGGAATGAGAGAGGAGTGCACATTATCCAGTATCTCAATATTTGATTTTAACTAATTATTCTTGCTAACTAGGTACTATTTCTTTCTTCTCTGCCAAATATTTAAAGTGTTGATGGCACCCTCTAAATCTGACACCATAGGGCAACAGTTCCAGTCAACCTTCCCTACTTAAAGCTTTATTCATTCCTTGTGAGGACCCCTGCTCCTGACCCAGAACAATTTCCTACCTTTAGCCCCTCCATCGAGTACTCTTTACCTCCAGCAACTGTCTCTGACTCAGTACAACCTCTATGAGAAAATCTTTTAACTTTTGTCTTTCCTCATTACTGGCCTGTAAGAATTTGCACTGCTTGATAGACTTAACTCTTCTCAGCAATACAAGGACCTAAGACATCTCCAAAGGTTTCATGATATAAAATGCCATCCACATCCAAAGAAAGAACTATAGAGTTTGAATACAGATGGAAACATACTATTTGCTATTTTTTTCTTCTGTTGCATTTTGTTCCCTCTTTCTGGTGGTTCCTCCTATTGGCTCTAATTCTTCCTTACAACATCACTAATGTGAAAATATGTTTAATAGAAATATATACATATATATGTATATATATACATGTGTGTGTATATATATACATATATATGTAGTCTACATCAGATTGTGTGTCATCTTGGGGAGGAAGGTGAAGAGGGAGAGGGAGAAAAATTTGAAGCTCAGAAGCTTATGGAAGTGATTGTTGATAATTCCAAATAAATTAATTATTAAAAAAATAATTAAATTACCTGGAGATTAAAAAAAAAAGAATTTGCACTGCATTATAGAAGTCCCTGAGCCCTTATCCATGGTAAATGTGAACCTTGGGCTTGGCCAAGAGGAGCACTCCACTGCCCCCTTGTAAAAGCTACAGACCTTGACATTATCCTTATATAATATCTAAAAGGAGTAGTTCCTGGTAAATCTTTATTTTTTCTTAAATAATCCCCCTTTTCTCCCAAGCTCATTTTCTTCTCATCTTATCTAGTTATAGGATCCTCACAAGAAAGAAAGTTTCTTTTTTCTTAAAAATGGAAATTCCTACTCTAATGATTATAAAGACTTAGTTGGCTGAGATCTTCTGCTGGGTAGGTCATCACTTCAATGATAAACTGACACCAGACTGTAGAACAATACTAGCATCTCCCTTCCAGAGAACTATGCTCAGTGTTGATTCTGGTTTACTTTTCATCAAGTGCCAAGGCACTCCATCTAGCAACAAGAAAGAAATGCTGCTAACTAAAATAACCTATTCATCTTAACATATGCAAAGGGAAATAAATACTTAAATAAAGGTGGGTTTGATAAAGACAGTCATGATTAAAACTCTATAATGCAGGCCAAAGAATGGTTACCAAAAAACCAAGAAAACAACCAAGCAAAAAAAAAAAAAACTTTGCTATTCCAAGTGGGCCTTGGTAGAGAAAACAAAATATGAATCAGACAATTTTTAGAGCTGGGCAGGAAAGAAAATCTAAACATTTAAAACAGATAAATGGAAATGGTATTTACATTATAATGGGATTCTTTGTTTTGCAATATGATTCATGGCAGGGTTCCTTTAAATGGCAGTTTGCCCTAAAGCATTTGAAATATGAGATCATTTTCCAAAACTTAATTCATGAACAATTCTTCAAGAACACAATTACCACAGAGAATGTGGCATGCTAGCTTAACTTTACACTGGTTTTATCATCTAGGAGAGAAATGATTCACCGATTTCCAGAAATAGTTACTTTATACAAGAGAAAACTGAGAATCAGATAGTTTAAAAGACTTGTCCAAGGTGCTACCTTTGGCTCCCAAATCATTCCTCTGATGAATTTCCCTACTTCTGACGAAAGGCAATCCCATCTTTCTAGTCATCCAGGTTCACAACCACAGTGTCATCCTCAATTTTTCAATCTTATCCCACATATTCACCTCAGGTGCCAAATTTTGTTATTTATACCTCCATAATTTTTTTTAGCTGTCCCCTTCTTTCCACTTATAACCCCACCAACCTGGTTGATATCTTTATTTCCTCTTGTCTAGGCTATTGCAATATCCTTCTAACTGGTCTCCTTGCCTCAATTCTCTCCCCATTTTGATCCATCCTCCACACAGCTACCAAAATGATTTTCCTTAAACATAAATCTAATCATGTCACACACACACACTCCCCCCCACCACTACCCACAAAATAAACTGTAGTGTCCCCATTTTAACTCTATAATCAAATACAAACTCCTCTCTATTGGCAAATAAAGCTCTTTACAACCTGTCCCCAAAGGAGCCTTACAGCCTTATTACATATTATCTCTCTCCATACAAACCATGAACCAGTAAAATTGACATTCTAACTATACATCATAAATGACTAGCTGCTCCCTTTGTCTGGAATAATAACTAATCACTAGCATTTATATCATGCTTTATGGTTTGCAAAATGCTGTAGTGTACATATATTATCTAATTTTCACTTTCTTCTCACCACTCTCTCTCAGTTTCTGGTTTCCTTCAAAGCTCAACTCAGATGCCATCTTCAAGATGAGGCTTTTCCCTACTGCTTTAGTTGTTAGTGCCTCCTTCCCCTCCTAAAAATCATCTTGTACCTATTTTGTAAAGTGATAGATAGATGATAGAGAGATATAGAAATAGGGAGATAAATAGATAAAAGCCTCTTCCATTTAGAATGTAAGTGCCTTGAGGGCAGGGATTTTTTACTTTTTCTTTTCTATACAGAGTTCCTGGCACAGTGATTGATACACAATAGGCAACACTTCATAAATAAATAAATACATCTTGATTAACTTGATTGGATAAGATGGTATTTTTTAATTTTATATTTTGCTTGACCTCAAGATGTAGAAATGGAAATACTGGTTACATAGTACAAGGAGGAAAACTGAAGCTTGATAAAAATTTTCCTAGAGATTTGAGCTGTCCAAAAGTAGAATGAGGCCATGCTTTCCTCCTTGTTAAAGGTCTTTGAGCAAAGACTGGATGGCTACTTTTTGGAGATATCATGGAAAGGATTCTTATTCAGATATGGGTTGCACTAGCCAGCCTCAACATTCTCTTCTATTCCTGAGACTTTAAAAATTCTGTCATTTCATTAAAAGCCATCTTATTAAGAAAGAAAAGTATGCGTCTGTATCAACTATAAAGCACTAGGTCATAATAGCACCCTTAAATTAAATTCATATTTAATTTCACATTAAATAAATAAATTAATATTACTCTTAGATCATAAGAATAAAAGATTTGGAAGGGATCTCAGAGACCATTCAGACTAGCTTTCACATTTACAGGGAAGAAATTAAACAGGTAAGTGACTTACCCAGGGCTACCCAAGTTCTAAGTATTTGAGTCTTAATTCTGACACATATTGACTACATGATCTAGTCATATATTCTAGACTCTCTGTGGCAGAGGAAGTGCCAGCCTGCATTGGTAGAGAGAATGCCCTCATTAGAACTTCCCTGTGACAGTGAAATCACAAGCCTAGTCTAAAATCCAAAACCGTTCTCTAGAAAACAATGGTTCTTGTACACATGTGGTTTTGTGGAAAGAATCTTCGGGATCATCTAGTCCAATCCTCTCTTCCTATGGAAGAGAAAGCTAAGGTCTAGAGAGTTTATATGGATTTCCCTAGATCACCCAGGTAGTAAATGACAAAGCTGGGATTCAATCCTATATCCTTTGACTCCAGACCTTATACTCCATCCACAATAAATATATGCTCACATTTTGTAAATTTCTTATCTCATGAGTGATCAATGATTAGCAGAAGTACAGTAGGTGCTCAGATAATTAATCATCTTATTATCCTTATTTCTCACCTTGCTACACTCCTCTGGAATATCCCTGACTTCTCCACCATACCCCCCACCATTTGGTACCTTCCACAATCTCCTTTTCATCTTCCTTTCATATGTTGTGTTCTTCTTAGATTATAAGCCCCTTGAGGGCAAGGATTGTTGTGTTTTTTTTAATTTATATCCCTAGCGCTTAGCACAATGTCTTAATTACTGGGTGCTTAATAAATGTTTATTGATTGACTAATGCACTTCAATTTGGAAGAAATATTGATTGTCAGGTTTGGTGGTCCATGCCTGTAATCTCTGTCACTGGGACATTGACATTGATGTCCCTTAAGTTCAGGGGACCTATGCTGCCTGGCTAAGCTGATCTAGTGTTTGAACTAAGTCTGACAACAATATGGGAAGGCCCCAGGACCCTGGGACCACCAGATTACCTAAGCAGGAACAAACTGACCCGGGTCAAAAGTGGAGCATGCTGATCAGTAGATCAGGGGATTGGGCCTGAGAATGGCTGCTGCATTTTGAGCCTAGATGAGAGAGAACTAGTCTTAAAATTGAACAAACAAACAGAAACACCACCTTAAATCCCCTGCCTTCAATAACAAGAAGCAACCATCTCCTATACAGTAGCAAGGACACAGATGGTATTTGCACATTGCATTTTTCAAAAATGAATGCACCTTTCTTTGCACTGATAGCAGCCAAAGAAAAGCAGTGGATGAATTCAGAATTGCTAAGGGTGTGCAGAATGTGTGCCTGCTATTATCTTGCTAAGAAAGTATCATTCAGATTCTCCATTTCATTAGGAAAAAAGCTTGCAAATATCTCCAGGTGAGCTAAAATATTCCCAGAACTTGACCGTCGTGGCCACTTAGCTTTCTTTTTGCCCTGAGCTCTAAACCCAGTCCCTATTTTCTATATCTGTCTTGATTTCTAGGCTCAGTTTCCTTTTGCTTGGCCCCATTATACTTTGGCAAATGCAATATTCTTCAGAGGCTTAAACATCTGCTCCTTCTGTACCACTTATTTTGTAACCTTGCCAAATTCGTTGGAAGGAACATTTGAAATTTAGCATTTTTCTGGGCTCTCACCAGATGCCCTATTCAAATCCCATGCCCTTAAAAGCTTCCTCAGGGTAAAGGAGCCCTAGAATATAATAATCCCCACCCTTTAATCTCAAGGAAGACACAGAAGCCACAGTTCATTATTCAAAGTCTGCAACCAAGCCTTCAAAAAGTTCCCATACCCTCAGAAAGACTCAGGGGGATTTTAGAGCAAGCCCTTAAAGAATCAAGTTTAGGGAGAAGAGATAAAGAAAAATTGACCAGAACATGATGAACTTCAGTTTATTTGCAATTTCAGAATCAGGTCCTTCCTTTTAGGAAAACTTTTCAATGTGCCTGAGAGAAATGTGTCTCTTCTGTTAGGGTTAGTCAGCACAGTGCTGTAGAAAGAGCTCTTGAGGAAGAATTGAGATCCTTGGATTTCTGTCCCAGCTCTGCTTCTAACTAACTGATTGACTTTGGACAAATGTCTTCGTTGATTCATTTATTAAAGTATGATTTATTTGTTGAATGCCTTTTATGTGTTAAGCACTAGGAGAGATACAATGAGCAAAAGAATCCCTGTTTTGATGAAACAGTGGAGTCATATTGAAGTCAGCCCTCTCCCTAGCCCTCTGCAGTAAATATGGGAGGTGAGGTGTATGAAAACAATTATAAAATAAAGTGCTATGTGATGGTGCAGGATGAAGAAAAGTTGCAAAGTACTTTAAGGGGGAGGAGAGAGGGAGAGAGAGGGAGAGGGAGAGGGAGAGGGGAAGAGAGAGGGGGGAGAAGAGAGAGAGATTATTTGCAGGGTGAGGGGACAGGAAGGGATATCAAAGAAGAGATATCATTAGAGCTCTTCTTTAGGGGAAGAGTAACAATTGAACAAGCCAAGATAGATGTGGGTGTGAGAGACAGTGAGAGAGAAAGAAGATAATAGAAGTGGAGACATTTCAGATAGAGGAACTATAAATAAAGGCATTAAGGGTGAAAACTTCCAGGTAGGCTAATAAGTAACCTATTGATGAAGATATGAGACTATCTCCTTTTATGAGAAGAGGCACTCAATAAATACTTGTTGAGATAAGTGGGATTAGTAAGTTGAGGTCAAGTCATGGAATCATAGAATCAAAGAAAGCAGCCTACTTAGATTTTTAAAAGATGAATGCAGAAATTATAAAGAAGTTTGGCTCCAAAAAAAAGATATATGAGAAGACACTCCCCACTATTCCTTGGCAGAGGTATGTGGGGCAGGGTTTGGTAAGGAAAAACATGTAGGTGTGGAATATTGAATACAGTGTCACATTTTTTCAAGGTATCGATCAGTTTTGCTGACTGGTTTTTTGCTCCTTCCTCTTTTTCTTAATTGTCATAAGGGATGAGTCTTAGAGAAGTGGGGGGGGGAGAGTAAAGAGAGAAAAATAAGCAATATAAAAGCAAAATCTATCAATAACTATTTTTTAAGGATACATGCAAAAGATGAAAGCACAGGTTACAGAGGATGACTATCAGAGTAGGGCACAGTCTATAAAAATAATGAGCCCAATTAAACTCAATCAACATGTATTTAGCATTCACTAAGTGGAAAATGTATTATTTGTTAAATCTAAAGAAAAAATTGAAACATGTCCTGCTTTTAGGGAGGGATCTCAGAGGGATCTCACACATGCACAGTTAAGATTCCACATAAAATCGAAAAGAGACTGAGTACTCTCAACTTGGATGATCATAACAGGCCTATTAACTGTGCCTTGAAGGAAGAACAGGATTCTGTGAGACAGGTTTGATGGGTCATTTCAGGCAATGATTCAGTTCAGTTCACCTGTGGGGTGAAAGGCATTTGTCAGATAACCAGGTGGAGATCCTGGGGAGAAAGTTGGGAAAGTGAGTCAAGAGCTCTGGAGAGAGGTTTAGACTGGGACATGTAAATGTGGAAATCATTCCTGTGGAGATGCTAATAATTAAAACTGTGAGAATAGGTAAGGCCATAATGGCAGAATAAAGTATGAGAGAAGAGCTGATAACAAAATGCTAAAGGACACCAACTTTTGAGGGATTTGGAGAAGAACCAGAGATAGTGAAGGAAACAAAAGACTTGTTAGTGAGGCAGGAGAACCAAAATGGTGTTCTGTTGTAGATCCAAAGGTAGAAAGAGTTACAAAGAATTTCCAAAGTAAGGGGATGAAATGATACAGAGCAAATAAAGCTTATTTGGAACAACGAACATACACCCACTCCTAACAACACACATATGCACACACCAGAAGCAAAAAAAATCCAATAAGAACACAGAAGAAAAAGAGATCAGAAAGAGAGAGAGAAACAATTAAGATGTTATTGTTATTACTTTGTTAAAGTTTATATTTATATATGTAATACATACACATTCTTACGTGATACATATAACTTATACATAAACATAATACCTATAAAATGCATAGCCATTCTTAAGCTGTAGTTAACTTATATGTAGTTTATAGTTTAGAGATTTTAGTTTATATTTAATTTGATTATTTCACTTACGTTGATGTAATCTTGAGTCTAATTTTATTTTGAGACAGGGTGATCAACAATGCAACAGAGAGGTCAAGGAGAATGAGGACTGAGAAAAGGCAATTGGATTTGGTGATTAAAAAGTCATTGGTGACCTTGGAGAGAGGCATTTCAGTGGTGTGGTAGGGGCAAAGGTCAGATTGCAAGTGGTTGAGGAATGAATGGGTGGTGGAAAAGCATTTATGAGACTACTCTTTTGATAAATTTGGTTTTGAAAAAAGGAAGAAGAGAGAATTATACCTGAAAGGCAGAGAGAGGGGTTTTTGTTATTTTGGTTTTGGTGGAGGGGAGCAGGGTAAACCTGAGAATGTTTGAAGACAGAGGGTAAGGAATTGGAGGCCCTGAGAACATGATAGAATGCAGTAATGGTGCAAGATATGCTAGAAAGGAGAAAAGATGGTATTCAGAAACAAATGGTAGTTTTAGCCTGGGAAAAAAAAAGGAGACATTCATCAGAGACAAGAAGGAAGGAAGAAAAGGATGGATAAAGAAACAGAGGCATTTTGAGGGAAAAGAGCTCATAGATGATGGCTTCTGTCTTCCCCTGTCTGGGCTTCTATTCCCTTATTTTAAGATGAGATTCTTCCTAAGATCATAGCATTTAGAGCAGAAGGGACTTTTGATATCCTCTAATCCAGGGATTCCTCAGCCAATCAATAAGCATTTATCAAGCTCTTATTATTTGTGAGGGACTTTTCCAAATAATAGGAATACAAAGAAAGGCAAAAACAATCCCTGTTTTCATGTAGCTAAAATTCTAATGGGGATGAAAACATTCCAACAAGTACACATATACGAGATACACACAGCATAAATAGGTTTCGCATGTATGTCACGTGTCCTGGAACTCTGCTAACGCCTATGAATCCTTATCAGAATGTTTTACTGCATAAAATAAAATATATAAGTTTACAAAAGAAACCACTTATATTGAAGTACAAATATTAAAATATTTTCCAAAGTTCACACACTCCCTCAAATCGATCCACACACCCATTAGGCAGACATGGACTCTTACTCTAGTACCATCTGCTCATTTCATGCATGATAAAGCTGAACTCCAGGAAGGTTCGTTCACATGCCTAAATTCCCACCAGGGTAGTAGTCACAATTTGACTTACTCTGATTCTCAGTCCAATGTTTGTTCCGAATTCTTTTCTTGAGTTGGAATCAATGACCTCTAGTCCAAGAGCTAAACCTTTTAACTCTAAAGTTCTATGACTAGATTTTAATCTTCTTGAAGGCTAAGAACACATTTTATTATGTTCCTCTCCCCCAACACCTAGCACAATGCATTGGTGCTCAATAAGGGATTGCTTAATTGAATCAAAATTTATATTGGCATTTAGAATAAGTAAGTAATATTAAGAGTTGGGCAAACCATTAGTGTTCTGTTTATATTTAGAGCCTGCGAATAGTTAAGTTCAGTTACAACAACCTCAAGTGATCATCTTGCTCTGTCCTCACCCCTACCTCTTGGATCCATTCAAGGCTCCATTCAGGGCTCAACTCAAATCTGCTGCCCAAGACCCCTCCTAATTCACCCTATTAATATTCCCCCACCCTTCCTAGCTCCCACCCCTACACACCAATTACTTTGTTTCAACTTTAAATACTCTTTGCACGCATTCATCACTTTACATGTTGCTTCTCTCCACCTCGCTCCCTGAAGTAGTATGTAAGCTCCTCCTCACCATAGCCCCTGGCACATAATAGGTGTTTAATAAATACCTTTCCATTTTAATTACATTGAGTTTTATATTTTTGAAGTATGGCTTTTAATTTTTGTATCCTGTATATAGCTCAAACAGTGTGCTTTGTAATGTGATTGAAGGAATGGTGTTAGTGTATCTACAGTATGCAATTCAATCACTCTATGCAGCCAGATCTGGACTGAGAAAACAACAGTTACACGGAGATTAACTGTAGTGCATGCTATAGCTTCTTGGGAGTCACAGGTGATAGTTAAGTAAAAGATACACCCAAATGTGGATGATAGCCCCTGAAAAGGGTTCAGCAAGCCCTCACACTAAATATGCCAACCCCCCTGCACCCCAATATGAGGTAGATATAAGGGAAAGAATAATGGACTTGTAGCCAAGAGAGATTCTCACTGCCTGTATGATCATGTGAAAGTCACGTCTTTGAGCCCCACCTGGAAAATGGGTCTAGTAAAAACTACAGAATTTGCCTAATACAGTTGTGATAAAGACAAAATGAAATACAATATAAAATATCTTTCAAATCTTAAACCATGGGACTTTAGAGTTGTAATTGATGTCAATGGAAATCTAATCAATTCCTAAAGACCTCTTTGAGGTTTCCTCCCATTATTCCCAGTTTGATTCTTTGGAGAGCCAAATAAAACAAGCCTAAGCCCTCTTCCACAGGAAAATTCTTCAAATGCTTTAAACTAGCTATTATTAATTTTCTCTTCTCCAGGATAAACATCCAAAGTTTTTCCATTTGGTTCTCACAAGGCATAGACTCAAGATCCTTCACTAGCCTGATTTTCTTCCACTAGATCAATCAGTCAGGCAACAAGTATTTACTGAGCACTTACTACGTTGTAGATACTGTGCAAAGCACTGTGAATACAAAAAATACAAAGAAAGGTAAAAGACAGTCCCTGCTCTCAAGGCCAGCTAGGTGGTACAGTGGATGGGACACTGGGTTGGGAATCATGAAGACACCATCCTGAGTCCAAATGTGACCTCACACAGTTACTGGTTGTGTGACTTTGACAAAGGCACGTAACTCTGTTTGCCTCAGTTTCTCATCTGTAAAATGAGCTGGAGAAGGAAATGACAAACCACTCCAGTGTCTCTGCCAGGATATCCAAAACGAGCTCAAGAAGAGTCTGATACAACTAAAAAATTACTCAGTTCAGTGGGAGCTCACTGTCTAGTGGGGAAGACAACCTGCAGACACAACTGTGCTAATACAGTGTATAATGGATAAATTGGAGATTCAACTGAGGGTAGAGGCTAGCATTAAGAAGGATCAGAAAGGTTTCTTGCAGGAGGTGGGACTTTGGCTGAGACTTGAAGGAAGCCAGGCAAGTCAGGAAGTAAATATGAGGAAAGAGAGAGCTTGAGTCATGGGAGACAGCAAGAGAAAATGTCCAGATGATCTCAAGTTTATCAATGACATTCATTCTACACTGTGGATACTGGGATTCAGCACAATATTGTATATGTAGTCAGAATATGAGACACTGTGAACACATTCTTCTTAGAAGTTAAGTTTCTCTCAATGAAACCCAGTACCACATTTGTTTTTCTGGCTAACATCACATTGTTGATTTATATGGAACTTGAAGTATGAATTTTCAGTCATTTCATTGAAAAATGTTGAGGCCATTTGCTGAGTACTCTAATTAACACCCTTGTCCTCATTTCATATAACTCAGACGTATATCCCCAGCATCTTCTGCATCACTCTGTTCTCAGAAGAAAAAAGGGTTTTTCTGAGAGTCATTAGCTACCCCTTGCTCAATTATAATTTTTAAAGAGTTTCTTCTCTTCAGTGAATTTTTGTATACCTTTTCATTTGGTCAATTCTGCTTTTCAAGGCATTCTTCTCCTCACTGGATTTTTGTACCTCTTTTACTATTTGGCCTATTCTATTTTTCAAGGTGTTATTTTCTTGAGTACTTTTTATGCCTCCTTTACCAAAATGTTGATTCTTTTTACATGATTTTCTTGCATGATTCTCATCTCTCTTCCCAATTTTTCCTCTAACTCTCTCACTTGATTTTTAAAATCCTTTTTAAGCTCTTCTGTGGCCTGAGACCAATTCATTTTTTTTCTTTGAGGCTTTAGATGCAGAAGTTTTGACTTTGCTGTCTTCTTCAGAGCGTGTGTTTTGATCTTCCTCATCAACATAGTAACTTTCTATAGTCAGAATTTTTTTCTGTTGTTTGTTCATTTTTCTAGTCTATTTCTTGACTTTTAACTCTTTGCTAAAGTGGGGCTCTATCTCCAGGGTAGAGGACATACTGTCCCAAGCTTCAAGGGTTTTATGTAGCTGTTTTCAGAGATACTTCTAGGGACCTGTAAGTTTACAGTTCTTCCAAGGTGGTATGATCTAAGGAGAGGTGTATTTACTACTCTCCTGGCCTGTGCTCTAGTCTATGAGTGACCACAAGCCCTCTTTTCTATCCTGGAACTGCAAAGAGGGTCTCTGCTCCACTGCAGCCACAAGCTCTAATATGCTACTGCTCCTCCTCACCCTGGGACTGCCACCCAGGACCGTGACCCAGATCTGAGTATGGGCAAAGCAGCAGAATCCTGCCTTAGCGCCAGCAAAGGGACCTTGTAATCACCTGACCAGTTGTTTGACACCTTCCCTGACCATCTGTAGGCTGAGAGTGATTCAGTCATTTCTCTTTTAGCCAGCAAACCTGAGGGTCTTCCCCTCCCTGTTTGATTTTTTTTTAATTAAAGGGGCCATCCTTTGACTCACTTCTTGAAGAGGACTATTCACTGAATGGGCATTGCCTCACTCAAAGTGAGAACCTGGAAAGATCTTAGCTTAAAGGGGCCAAGATCTCCCACTCCATCCTGGGCCATCTCCAATCATCCTGATTGATATCTGGCACTGGACCTAGATGGCTCTGGAGGCAAAAGTGAGGCTGGTGACTTTGCACAGCCTTCCCTCCCTCAAATCAAAGTTAATTGAAAGTCATGTCATCATCTCCCTGATGTCATGGTTCTCTTCAAGAATGAAGGACAAACCACAGCCAACAGCTTGCTCCTGGTTTGCTGGGGCCTAGTCTGCACTGGTACAGTCTGCACTGGACTGTGCTCCTCTCTCATCCTGGTGCAGTAGAGCTTTCCTCCCAAACTTCTAAGTTGTCTTAAGTTGGAAAATTGTTTTTCCCTGTCCTTTCGTGGGTTCTGCCACCCCAGAGTTTGTTTTAGAGCATTATTTAAAGGTATTTGGAGGGGTTTCAAAAAGAGCTCAGGTGAGTCCCTGCCTTTTCTCAGCCATCTTGGCTCTGCCTCCCAAGTCTGTCTTTTATTACCACTATCATTCAATATTGTGGTCACTGTTTGTACCCTGATGGCTTGGAATGAGTATAAATAGCAATTGTTTCTGTTTTGGCCAGAAAACTTGAAGGTCTTCCCCTCCCTGATTGATTTGTTGTTGTTTTATTTTGTTTTGTTTTGTTTTTGTTCTGGGGGGTTTTTTGGGGGGGGGTTGTTCATTTTGTTTTGTTTTGTTTTGTTTTACTATGTAAAAGAGGCCATTCTCTGCCTCTTCTTCTTACCTAACCTTAATCACTGAATGGGTGTTGTCTCAGTCAAACTGAGACCTGGGAAAGACCTTACCTTAAACAGGCCCAGGGCTCTCATTGCATCTGGGGCTATCTCTAGTTGTCCTAATCTGTATCTTGCCACTGGCCCCAGATGGCTCTGAAGGAGAAAGTGAGGCTGGTGACTTTGCCCAGCCCTCCCTCGCTTAAATCTAATTCACTTGCAAGTCATGGCATCACTTCCTAATGTCATGGTCACATTCAAGAATGAAGGACAAACAACAACATTCAATATTGTATTAGAGATGCTAGTTATTGCAATAAGAAAAGCCAAAAATGAATTGAAGGAATAAAAATAGGCAATAGGGAAACAAAGCTATCATTCATTGCAGATGATATGATGATATCCTTAGAGAACCCTATACAATCAAATAAAAAAATGTGTGCAACAATTGACAACTTTAGCAAACTTATAGGATATAAAATCAACCCATACAAAGCAGTAGCATTTTTATATACTACTAACAAAACCCCATAGGAAAAGATAGAAAGAAAAATTACATATAAAAAAAACTGCAGACATCATAAAATACTCTGGAAGGATGAAATTATCATAAAGTGAAGTCAAGAAATTACTAGTCAGTAAAAAGTTAAATGTCAGTTGTAATAATTTTATTTTGGTATTACATATTATGATAATTATTATACTGAAAAAACAAACATTAAATAATGTGATCTATAATGTTAGAACATTTGACTTTCTATTTCTCCTCCCAGCCCCACGTCTTTATGCCAAACAAATTGCTATACTTATTTCTGGTTTCTCATTAAGAAAAAAAGTTGCTTAATTAGATGGAGAAGTGTAAGTGAGTGGGTATGTGGAGAAGCATATATATAGTTGTCCTTTGCACATCACCAGGGTTAAGGGCACAGTACCTCCACTATCTGGAAAATCAGTGTAAAAATTTCTGGCCCTCCCTTCATACCAGAGAAGTCTGTTTTTTTTTCTTTTTCTTTTATGGGGTGTTTACAGTACCTTATTGTAAAATTTGTGTTAAGTATTTGGTCATGCTCTCTGTGTCATCCACTGGCCTTTGTGCATCATCTGCAACTTCCATGAAACTCCTCCAAAATTCCCATTTAATTTGTTAGGCTGGCCTGTGATTTGGCAAAACTGTGATGGGGAAAGTTATGATGTAGAAGGGATAACTTCCTGAACAATCTTACAAACATTTCTGGGTATAAATGATGACCTTTTGCCTGCGCAAGGCATCCTGGGTATAGAGTAGATGTTCAATAAATGTTTGTTAGTCGAATTACTGTAATGATAATATAAGGAGTTATGGGGAGAAGGCCAACACTATTTACATTGCAGCTTACTATAGAACTCAAACATATCTCTTCTTTATGTAATCTATATTTTCTTTTACTTTTTTTCAATCTTCTCTCCTTTCCACCTCCTCCCTTTGGGGGGAAAATGAACCTTTGTAACAAACATGGATAGTTCAAAAAAAATTCTCACACTGTCTATCTCCCAAAATGTGACCCATTCTGCACCTTGAGTCCATCATCTCTCTGTCAAGAAGAGGGTAGCATACTTCATTATCAATACTATTTGGGGATTTATTCATTGCATTAATCAAAGTTGTCGAGTTTTTCAAAGTTGATTGTCTTTACAATTTTTTTTTAGTATAATGTAAATTCTCCTAGTTCTGCTTACTTCACCATACATTGGTTCAAACAAGTCTTTGGAAGTCTCTCTAAAATTGTCTTATCTCTTATTATGGCATAATACTCCATTACATTAGTATGCCATAATTTGCCCAGCAATTTCCCAGTTGATTAGCAACACCGACCACATCTAAGTTTACAATTCCTTGACACTACAAAAAAGAGCCGCTATTGTTAACTTTATACATATACACCCCTTTCCTCTCTCCTTGATCTCCTTGGGGCAAAGACCCAATAGTAGCATTTCTGGGCCAAAAAGATTTCACAGTTTGGTGATTTTAGTGACATAATTCAAAGTTGTTTTCCAGCCAGGGATGGAGAACCTGTGGCTTTCAGGCCATGTGTGGCCCTCTAGGTCCTCAAGTTCAGCCCTTTGACTGAATCCAAACTTCACAGAACAAATTCCCTTAATAAAAGGATTTGTTCTATAAAACTTGAACTCAGTCAAAAGGCTGCACCCAAAAATCTTCAGGGCCACATGTGGCCTTGAGGTCGCAGGTTCCCCACCTCAGGACCAGTTCATAGTACCACCAATGACATGGTAATGTGTCTGTTTTCCTGCAGCCACTCCAATAGGTCATTTTCCTTTTTTTTTTTGTCAATTTTGCCAATCTAATGCATATGAGGTATAACCTCAGTGTTGTTTTAATCTGCATTCCAGGAATATTCAAAATGTCAGAAGAAATACAAATTGTTCAATAATAGCCCTGCTTTGCTTGGTATTGTGGGAGTGATGGTACAAAAGGTTTACTTTCTTTCTGATTTTGTTAGTGACTGTAGAGATCCAGGGGTTATTTCTTGATATATGTCTTGACAATAGAAACTAATTTAGAAGAAAAAAGTTTATTTTTTTGTTTTCAAACAGAATTTCATGACTTGGGAGCACTGACAAGATATGGTAATACTGCACAAATTTTAAAAATCAGATGATTTCTTTTATTTCAGTATTTTAAGGGAGTTCTGGTAAATAGTCTTGAACTTAGAGTCAGGAAGATCTGAGTTCCAATCCTGCCTGAGACAGACACTTTTAGTATCTGTGTGACCTTGGGCAACTCACTTAATCTCTCTATGCCTCAGTTTCAGTAAGAGCACCTATTTCAGGGGCATATTAGGAGGATAAATGAAATAGTAACATGCAAAACTATGCAAATTTTAAAGGGTTATATCATTATCTCAAAGTCTAGATACTGTTTCCACCCCATGGTTTCCTATCCTAAGCAACTTTTTTAACTTTGTCTTTGATAAATCCAATATGCATGAAGGCTAGAGGGTTTCCTCTGCTTCTCTTGATCATCTGTGAATAGTAAGGCAGCATTTGGATTTACCATTCCATCACTTTATTCTCATGTTCAGCCCAGTTCCTTTTCATAGTCTTGTCAACGGCTTTTATGATGCATGCAAGCAAGGGTGGTGTGAGGCTCAAATTAGGTAATGGATCTATAGTACTGTGCCAACCCTTAAGCACTGTATAAATGCCAGTTATCATTAGGATGATAACGATTAGCCTACAGTCACCAAGCTTCCAGTCTGGTGATGACTACATTCCCTGAGACTTCTCCTAGACTTCTGCTGAGTACAAGCAATGTTTGTAGAGCAATACAGGGGTGTGCTGATAAATATTGAACAACCAGCCAGGATCTGTAGGGGGGGAAATCATACAGACATACTTTTAAATTAATCTGCATTATTAACACTTTCTTAAGTCTAGACAATAAAAAAGAAGACAATAAATCAAGCCCTCATTTGCAATGATTGCTGATTTCTGAGACGTAAATGCTTACACTGAAATTTTCACCATTAGTTCTTGTAAGCTAGTTTAGAGCTGGCTCCAGCATATCTCTGCAAGCAAGTCACAATTCACAATATGCCGCAATCTACTTATTCCCCTCATGCATCTTTCCATTGTTCTTTGGGACAAATGCAATTTAGATTCCTCTAAGATAAAGCTGTTCCATATTTTGAAAACACAGTGACAGTAGATAGAAAGAAGTTTGGAAACATTGAAAATGCTGCAGGCTCCCAAATGCATTACAGCCTGATCTTTTCCTGCTGTTCAATCTTAGATCCAGATCATTGTCCATCTAAGGGCCTATACAAGAGATATGTACTGATGAACTGTCTCAATGGGCTACACAGTTAATTATGTTTCATAATCTAGGCAGTATACACTGTATTTTAAGTGTAGATTGATGGGGGGGTAGTAGTCACACTGGATCTCTAAAAGAGGTTTTTGGGACCTGACCCCCAAACCCCCTGAACCCAGATCTCTGGTATTTGTCTGAGGCACCTGGCCCTTCCCAGTCAATAATCTTTTTAACTGCCCTTGCATTGTGACCCTCATTGTCTGTACCTGTCCCACCCCAGGCTACTGGCCACCCCTAAATCCCATCCAGATCTTCCCACAGTCTTTCTATATAAAATTGTCCATCTTTCCCCCACTAAAGTACTCAGATTCTTAAAATTTGGCCCACTTGTATTGGCATCACAAATAGTGCAGATTCTTAAAATCCTACCCGCTTTTATTGATGACACAATAAACCTTGCCTCTGGGTGAAAGAAGGCTTGAGTGGTTGAATTCTCTCGAGGCAGAACCTCACCCTTTGCCCTTGCATTTCAGAGTTCCCCACACCCTAGACCACAACATGGGTGGCTAGATGAAAATCTGCTACAGTTTATGGGGAAGAAATTGACACTAGATTAAAGAGGAAAGGGAACAAAGAGAGATAGAGAAAAAAGGCAGAGAACTCTATGAAATTCAATCTTTCAAGAAAGAGAAAATTAAGAGGGAATTCAATACTATCATGCAATTTAAAAATTCGGGAAATCTCCAAGGAAGCCCTGATTCTATGTCTCATCATGGTATGAAGGTCATTCTGGGTTCTCAAAGGCTATGCTAATGATTTGAAGAGCAATGAGTCCCAAGCGTTGTAAATTGTCTTATGCTCCAGCCTTCAACTCTAACTCTTGGATGGAAGCAAGGCAGGGCTGGTCCAGAAAAGGTAACATGTTTCCCTAAACCTAGGAGTTCTCAGCCTCCCTTTAGGAGAAGGAAAATAAAGGTGTAGGAGAAGGGTATTCCAGGGGGAGTACCCACCAAATAAATCAAAAGTTGAAGTGACAAAATTATAAAGATCAAGCATGACTCAAATGAAAAGGTATGAGAGGACGCCTTTAACCCATCAGTTCTTGGAGATGGAAGGTACACAGGCATTACACATCACAAAAATTTTTCAGACTTTTTCAATGTATCTATCAATTGTGGTGATTTTGTCCTCCTTTTTAAAAAGTACTATTTATTATATGAGAGGGCACTATGAAAGGGGGAACAGAAGGTATACTGGCAATAATTATGATGATATAAAAAACAGAAGACACCAATAAAATATATTTAAATTTAAAAAATCCCTAAGTCTTAGTTTCCTCATTTTAAAAATGAGCAATTTGGAAGAGAGGGCCTCCAATATCCCTCTGAGTGAGTGATCTTTCCAGCCCTTCTAAGCAGACAGGCTTTGAGTATGAACCAAACAACAAATGGCCATTTGATTTGCGATACACTCAGACACATACATGCACATGCATGCACGCACACGCGTGCGCACACACACACACACACACATACACACACACACCTTAAGTACTCCAGACAAAAATTATAAAGTAGAACTAACAAATAAAAATTCATTGACATTTAACTGGTTCTTCTAATGCCATAAGACAATTTCTCTGTTACAACATGTGAAATCAAAAATTCAGACTTGGGCTAGGGACCAGTGATCAGTATCATATGTTTGTATATTCATGACAAACCTGGCACATTGTAAGAACTGATCAACATAACGGTTCTCTACATCTGTCATTCCATCTCAAACAAAAGGCAGGGCAGGTAGTTTATAAGATTTAAAGAGAATGAGAGAAGGGAAAAGCTGATGTGAATTATGAGCATAGAGGGTTCTCCAATTAATAAGCCATGAAGATTAGTACAATGTTCTTCCAATGTTGACTCACAGATAGCCTGCATGTTTTGTCTCATTCTCTCATTGTCACTCGTTGATGAGGTGGGGATATCAGGAAGGAATTCTGTTTACGTAGCAAAACACAACATCTTAAAAGTGTTCCCTATTCAGAATATAACTGGACACAGTAAGTCACTTTAAATTAACTAAGTGGAAGGAAATAGAATTTAGGTGAAAACTGAAAAAAGTCTCAAGATTGGGATTAAACAAGCATAAAATCACTTAAAATAAAAAACCACCTCTATGGATATACTAGTTCAAATACTAAGAAAGTTAAGCAATTTCATCCACACTTTTACTTATGCTTTTCCAATGCAATCCAACAAGCATGTATGTTATGTTTATCAAGAGCAAAATGCCAGGTACAAGACACTGGGATGCAAAGAGAAACCTTGTACTTCCTACCTATTGGGCATTCCAAATACATACACAAACATCTGTCTACTGAACACACTATTCATAATATGACTTAAAAAAAAGGATTATGAATATATCAACAAACTTTTATAAAGACCTATTTAATAATAGTATTTATTTCCCAAGGGTTGTTATGAGGATCAAATGAGACAATATATGTAAAGCACTTTATAAACATTAAAGCACTCTATAAACACAAGCTACTGTTATTATATATTTGAGGATTTGTAATAATAATTATAAACCAATTATGTTGTTCATCTTCAGTCATGTCCAACTCTTTGTGACCCTATTCAGGGCTTTCTTGGCAAAGATACTGAAGTGATTTGCTATTTTCTTCTCCAGCTCATTTTACATACGAGAACACTGAGGCAAAAGGGGTTAAATGACTAGCCCAGGGTCACTCAGCTAGTAAGTGACTGAGACAGAATATGAATTCAAGAATATGAGTCTTTCTGACTCCAGGACCAGTACTTTATTCACTAGCTGCCCTTTATAAACCAATGATTAGTATCATCTTGCCCTTTATGAGTTAAAACACTTGGCACATATGACATACGTACATATAAGCTTTCAGGATTGAGAACTGCTTTACACAAATTATCTCTTTTGAAGCTCAGAACAGTCTTGCAAGATAGATGCTACAGATATTTCCCCATTTGGCAGATAAGGAAAAAGAGGCTCAGAGGAATTAAGTAATTGACCACAAGACTAGTAGTAAGTGTTAAGGCAGGATTTGCTAATTCAACATTCAATGCTCTCTCTACTCTACCACACTGCCTTTCAATAGACCTATGAAATTAACAACTTTAAACCATTTGATACCAGTTAAAATCCCTCCAAGAGATTATAAAAGTATCCATGTATCATAGATTTTCAGAGTTGGAAAAAGCTTCATAGAACATTTAGTATAGCCCAGTCCACTATGATGGCCATTTGACTTTTGATTGAACAAGCCCAGTGAGATGGAACCCACTGCATCTCAAGGTAGTAACCATACTCTCTTGGATAATTGTACCATTAAAAGTTTTTCCTTACATTTGCCCCTCTGCAGTTTCCATTGAATGCTGCTACTTCTGCCCCCTGTAGTCAAGCACATATCAAATCCCCCTTCCATATGAAAGCTCTTCAAATGTTTGAAAATAGCTTCCATATTTTCCCTAAGTTATCCCTTCTTCAGACTAACACATACTCAATTCTTTCATCTTATTGTCGTAAGACCCTCTACCCCTCTGGTCACCCTTCTCTTACAATACTCTAGGGTCAATTCTTAAATTGTGGCACTGTGTTAGTCTGATCTCATTTTTAAGCTTGTTAACCAATCCACAACATGGACTCCAGATACCCCAATATTAAGAAGTGGTCAAAATAAACCCTGTGTAAATTTGTTAACAAGTGAAGAATTGTTCCTCTGGGTATTCTACCTCCCTCCCTCATCTTTCAAAATAACCTCCTCCCCTGACATTCCAGATTGAAAAATTGTTTTCAAAAGCATCCATTTCTAGTACAGACTATGGCTTTCTTTTCTTTTTATCATATTGAATGTTATAGTTGTTTTAGGTAATCACCAGGAGGGAACGGTCTTCCTCTCCTTTGTAGGACAATTAGCTGAGAAATAGCCATCAATGGCTTCACTCTATCATAAAAGAATCACCAAGGAATGGCTAATGAAATCACTTTCCTGAAGATCAACCAACTCAGGGTGTTTGTTGAATTTGGATTACTTTTGGATCGTCGGATGCTTGGATGATTCGATCCTTTAAAATTCAGTAATGGTGCTATGTCTATAGGGATGTAAGTATGTAGGTAGGTAGGTGGGTAGGTAGGTAAGTATGCGTATGTGGACATATATATGTACATCTAATACATAATACATACATTCCTACATGTATATACGTGTACAATATTACTTCTAGTTGAGGAGTCTTTTTTTCTGTTGCTGAGCAATGCAAGAGTAGAAAATGCCCTTCCTTCCTCCCATCACCGGCAAGAGAAAAAGGCTGAAAATCTCTTTGACATTTTACTAAGTTTGGTGGGGTTGGGGTAGGGTGGGGAGGGAGGGAGGGAGGAAGGTTAGTTGCTTTTGTGTGTGTTTTTGCTTTCTGTTTAAATTCAAACTCCAAAGGAAGGAAAATGACAAATATTGGGAAGGCTTTAGGAAAACAGGCATCCTAATGTACTGTTGGTGTAGGCATGAATTTTTTTGACTATTCTGGAAATCAGTTTGGAAGTATGACCAAAAGTCATTAAACTTTGACCTAGGGATACTGCTACTAGTTCTATATCCCTAAAGAGAAAAAGAAAGAGTAAAAGGACCTGTAATTACAAAGATATTTACAGAAACTCTTTATGTAGAAGCAAAAAATTGGAAACTAAGGGGATGCCCATCTATTAGGGAATGTGTAAATAAACTGTTACATGAATGTAATGGAATACTACGGTGCTGTAAAGAAAATATGAAATGAATGGTGTTAGAGAAACCTGGGAGGAAGATGCTATGAAATGACTATAAAGTAATGTGAGTAAAACTAGGAAAATGATTTATACAATGATGACATTTTAAAGAAAGTCTTGAAATAGGTAAGAATGCTATTAATGCATGGTCTAATGAATGATGAAATATCATATTCACCTCTTGAGAGATAAACGATGGACAAGATTCAGAATAAGATATACATTTTTGGGAATAGTCAATATGAGAAGGGTTTTTTTTTCACTTGATTATATATACAGTTGTCCCTTCCACATTGAAACTTTCTCCATCAGTGTTTCAATATATTACAGGTTGGCATTAGAAATTAACTGGGAATTTTGGGGGAGTTTTGCAGAAGCCACAGATGATACACTAAGGACAGCAGACAACACAGAGCATATGATCAAATACTTGACACAAATTGTACAGTAAGGTACTGTAAACATCCCACAAAAGAAAAAGCAAAAAAATTCAGACTTTTTCTCTGGCACAAAAGGCAGGCCAAAAAATTTTCTGCAGATTTTCCAGATTGCAGGTGCTCTGTACTCCTAACCCCAGTGATATGAAAGGGATAACTGTATTTGTTACAAAGACTTTCTTTTTCTTTTTTCTTTTTTTTTGACCAAAAATTATGAATTCACAAATTAAGTACAAGTCTAAATATTTCCACTCTTGTCATGAGTAGATAGTTTTCCCTTTCTCATCATGGACATGAGTAGATGTAAAGGGCTTCTCTCCTGCATCCATGCTACGCATACAAATAGAGGAATGGCTTTTTTACAGATCCAAGCCAAAAGACTGTTATTTGTGCTCTAACCTCATGAATTCCATATGGTGTATATCTAGGAACCAGTGATAATATATAGGTAGAGAATAGGGTACTGGATTTGGACTTAACCCAAAAATTTAATCCAAATTAATCTGTCTTCAGATATGCAAGTTTTGTGGTTGGGTTGTTTTTCATTTTCTAGTGTGACTGCCAAATTACCACAAAAGGCACCCACTTAGAAAGACTTTGCTGCTAAGTGGTGGGGAAAATCACTTAAGCCCCCAAATTCCAATTCAGGCACCCAGAAATTAATATGATACTCTATATTCTCTTGAATTTGCCACCATGTCTCAAGCTACCTTGCCATCCTGGGGCCTCTGCCTACCACTGATGATTTCTTCCCGAACCTCAATGTTAATAGAACTAAACCAGGTACTTTCATTCTCCAAACTTTGTCACTCTACCCCCACCATACTTTCTCCCTACCCACCTTTTCAGTATATTTTTATATTGTCTTCCTCTATTAGAATAGAAGCTTCTTGAGGGGAGAAACTTTTTTTTAAAATTTTTATTTCTATTTGTATCCCCAGGAATTAGCATAGTACTTGGCATATAGTCAGTGATTAATAAATGCTTATTGACTTGACATCATCATCATCATCATCATCACAAATAGAAGCTAATATTTATATTGTGCCTACTATTGTTAAATACTTTAAAAATATTATCTTATTTAATTTATATACATTTCCTGAGCTCACACAGGCAGTAAGCAGTGGAGCTATGATTTGAACCCAAGTCCTCTGACTACAAACTGGGAACGTTTTCTACTATGACATGTTAAATTCAAGCCATGTCTTCTCCATCTTGCAACTATGAAGTTAAGTTTTGGATTCATATATAATATTTTGCATTCATTTCTATTAACTCATCTAATTATACCCATCTTAATTTTCTAGCCTGTCAATTTCAAATTTTTAATTAATGATTTGAGACATTCTGTTTTAATCAACAATTAAATTATTTTTAAATTCAAAATTCTGATCTGGTCTTCCAACATGTTTCCTATTTTTGATGATTATTTTTCATCTAAAATTGGATAAGCCTGCCATTTGTCATGGGCTAGAATTCATTCAGACCAGTAATTTAGGTCCAATAATGAAACAAACCCCATATGGAGTCACATAACTGAATGTGGGGGTTGCAAAAAATTTGGCAACAGTAAAAGGTTTCTGACCGTGTAATGACCAAAAATTGATTCAAAATCAAATGTGTAATGAATCCAAGGTGTTTCTGGCAGTACTTGCCCATTTTGCATTATGCAACTTCACTGCAGCCTTGGTTCTGAACACACAACACGGGCATTTTACATTATGTATGCCATTATGCCACACAATGCCAATGAATACTGACAGAAACACCTCAGCTCAGATTCAAGACTTGTACGTTATAAATTGCAGTGTTTTTCCTGTACATACAAAATCATTAAATGAGTTTTGGCTTGGGATTAGAAAAGAATTTCCAACAATTTCTGAAATGGCCCTAAACATACTTCTGCCATTTTGCATTATGTATTTATGAGAAAAAGCATTTTCAGCAGTGATGATTATAAAATCAAAATATCAATCAACTCTGAAAAACACTGAAGATGCTCTACATCCTGTAGTATCAAATATTCCACCAAGATTTAATTCTTTATGTAAAAATAAACAAGCACATTCATCTCATTAGTATGCAAATTTGCTTTTGTCTTTAATAAATGGTTAAAGTATATGTATACAAAAGAATTGTTTAAAAATAAATTTCCTTATGATTTATTATCAGTTTGATTTGCATACTAATTTTACATACCTGTATACTCAGGGTCACATAAAAATTTCTCAGGCATACAGGGATCACAAATGAAAAAATTTAAGAAGCCCTGAGATAGAGAACAAGACTTATAGTCAGGAAGAATACCCCTGACACATACTGGCTTTGATTCTGGGTGTTTTTGTGTTTTGTTTTGGTTTGGTTTGGTTTTGGCTAAGCAATGGGATTAAGTGACTTGCCCAGGATCACACAGCTAGTAAGTGTTAAGTGTCTGGGGACGAATTTGAACTCAGGTCCTCCTGAATCCAGGACCGGTGCTCTATCCACTAGACACTCAACTGCCCCAGCTGGCTTCGATTCTGGGCAAAGCACTTAACCTCTCAGTACCCTCCAGAAAACTCTAAAATTATAAGTTGCAGAGTAGTTGTGGCTCTGCATTGGTAGAAAGATTTTCCTTTCTTCCTCTAATAGCAATGGTAGGAGAATTCCCATATTAGTCAAATCACAGGTCTGCATAGATATAGATAGATGATAGAGAGATGCTTAGATAGATAATAAATATAATAAATGATATTATATAGGTAGCTATATATA
Source organism: Phascolarctos cinereus (assembly GCF_003287225.1). Classification (NCBI taxonomy): domain Eukaryota; kingdom Metazoa; phylum Chordata; class Mammalia; order Diprotodontia; family Phascolarctidae; genus Phascolarctos; species Phascolarctos cinereus. The sequence goes on along the minus strand of NW_027556402.1, from coordinate 51,058,780 downwards.
ATGCATACATATATAAGAAATTTATACAATTATAAATATGTATATAATTGTATACATGTATATATCAGAATATACATGCATATATACATACATGTACATGTAGATGCACATGTCTATAAAGACATACACATATGTGTATATATACATTTTTTTCTGAAAGCTAGTCTTGGAGTTTTTGTGGGTGGGGCGTTTTTGGGGGGGTTTTTGGTTAGGCAATGGGGTTAAGTGACTTGCCCAGGATCACACAGCTAGTAAGTGTTAAGTGTCTGGGGACGAATTTGAACTCAGGTCCTCCTTATTCCAGGGCCAGTGCTCTATCCATTGCGCCACCTAGCGGTGCCTAAAGCTAGTTTTCTTCTAAACTTAGTTCAGGCACCATTTTCTACTTTCTCTCCCCAGCTGCTATTGCCTCCAGCCCCCAAGAATATTGTCTTGTTGTTACTTTGCTTATATTTTACATCTACTTACTATGTATATATTTAGATCTGTTCACATTATCTGCCGTTACAGCAAGGATTCTTCACCCTTTCTGTGCTATGGACCCCTTGGCAGTCTGGTAAAGCCTATTGAAATAAAAATTTTAAATAATTGAAGGAAACGCTAAATTTCAGTTAGAGGTTAGTGGAAATAAAAGTGTTTTTTTTTTCTGATCCAAGTTCACTGAAATCTCTCCATAGACTCCAGGTTACAGGCATGACTCTATAGAATACAAGCTCATTGAGGGGAGGGAAAGTTTCATTTCTGTCTTTGCGTCCCCAGATCCTAATACAAGGTCTGGCACACAGTAAGTTTTTAATATCTTTGCTCCTTTTGTTGCTCAGTCATTTAAGTGACGTCTTACTCTTTATGACCCCATTTGGGGTTTTCTTGGCAAAGACATAAGAGCGGTTTCCTTCTCTAGTTCATTTAACAGATGAGGAATGGAGGCAAATAGGGTTAAGTGACTTGCCCAAAATCACATAGCTAGTAAACAGATTTTAACTCAGGTCCTCCTGACTCCAAACCTAGTGCTTTATCCAGTGTGCCACATAGCTGCCCAATGTCAATCAATGTCTATTGACTGATTAATTGATTCTGAAATCCAGGATATGAAGAATTATATAAAAAAGTCATAAAAATAACTTTATATTTTTACAGGCTTAGAATTACAGAATTAGAAAACCCATGCCACAATTTGGACTCTACTTTCAAATATCTGACTCTGCAGACCCACTGAAATCTGATTATGTTGGTCCACTATAGCATTGATATAACCTTAAATACTAGTGGACTATGCTAGAATGCCAAAATGATCATAACTCACTTAAGGTATATTCTTAATGAGAGTTTGTGCCCACTATCTGAGGATTGGTGTGGAGAGGCAGGGATGACTTTGTGGTGAAAAAATTATTTGGCCACAGTGACCCAGGAAACAAAACCACCAAAGACCCCTCAATCCTATAAGCGTCTTTTTTTTTTGTAGCAGTTATCATGTTGGGGGGAAAAGGCAGAGGGGAAGAAAAGAAAATCTTACCTATAAACATTAATTTAACTTAATATGTTGTTAAGAAAACCAGCCAAAAACACAAAGAAACTCTATGCTAAAGATGGCATAATTTTAAAGGCACTCAGGAGATATCTCAAAGAGAAGATTTTGGAAGAATGGAAAATATTACACAAAGTATCATTAACCAAAAACGTGGCCAACAAGACATTAGCAACTCTGTATGTGTGTGTGTGTATCAAGAATAGTCTTGATGAAAAAAAAAATGAAAAGGGAGCCAAGCAGAATTTTGCATATAATTTTCTACAAAGGTCATGTGTTCAGAGGTATCAAATGAAAGAGGGCAAAAAAGTGCTTCTTGTTAATAGAGAGATGATAATAAATGGGTTTTTAAAGCACTTTGCATACGTTGTCTCATTTGGTCCTCAAAACAACCTTTTGAGGTAGGTACTTCAAATATCGTTGTGGAAGAGTGTAAAGCAGTAAAATAAACAAATAAAAAAACCCACTGATTTTGGAGACAAACAATCTGAGATGGCATTCTTGATCTGCGTTTTACTAGCTCAATGCCTCTGAGAAAGTCACTGAATCTTTCTAGGACTCAGTTTCCTTATTTGTAAAATTAAGATATTGGACTAGATAAGACCCAAACATGTCCTCAGCTATAAATTTGTGATCCTGCTATCTCTATTTTACAAAGAAGGAAAATCAAAATAAAAAGGGAACAAAAGGGCATTGCCTAAAGGTTCTGACATTGTTAAACACTATGCTTCCTCCCTCTGGTGACCATAATCTTTTTACCTTGCCTCGAATTCTTCTGCCAGCTGGCACCTTCACAGCATATAATTGGTCTTAGAGAAGCTGGTCCTAGATCCTGTTGCTTAGGGGATAGCTTTCTCAGACCCTATTTTCTTCCTAACCAGGGGATGAGGCTCACACTCTCCTAGAACTATATCCATGGTTGGACTCCTCTGCACCACCATCATGCTGTCAACTCAACTGCTTTTATCCCAGCTGAAAAATTCCTGATTATGGTTCTAAGAGGTTAACTGTGGCTCTAAGAGATGAAGCTCAGAGAGGTTAAGTGACCTACGGCCACACAGATTGTAAATATGAAAAAATTGAACTTTAAGTCTCTTGACTTGACCTCCAATCCTTTTGTACTATGCTATCTCTGGGAGGGAAAATGCATTTGTTTAGGAAGCAGCAGGGAGGGTGAGGGAATAAGAATTTATTAAGTACCTACAATATGATAGGCAATGGTCTAAGCACTTTAAAGTATTATCGAATTTGATCCTCACAATAACCAAGGGAAGCAGGTGCTACTCTTGTATCAATCTCATAGTTGAGAAAACTGAGGCATAACAGAGGTCGAGTGACTTGCTTTCATTATGGAATAGATGCCTCATTTACAAATGACTGCACTCACTTTATCAATAACATAGGATCTTCTCAATGAGTTCCTTAGCCACTCAAAAGAGACCAGCCTAGCAATTCAAATATGGAAAAAAAGAAACAAGTGAATGAAGAATGCATGTCATTCAGTCTATGAAATGCTATTTATTATATGGGCAACCCAATCAGAGAGCACGCATATCTTTGGATAGGCAGTACAGTTGGAGAATGATCTATACCCAGAATTGTATAGAAGAAAAAAGTGTTCTATTGAATATGAGATATTTTCCAGTGTTTTTGAATGATCATAAGCTACTCTTTGACACAAAAAGTCCTTTTCTTCAATACAGATATTCTCTTGATAACACAATATGTCTATGAATCATGAAACACCAAGATCTTCAAAGAATCAAAATTACTGGCTACCCAAACAGAGAGAGAGAGAGGCAGAGAGACAGAGATAGAGACAAAGAGAGACAAAGACAGAGAGAGAGAGAGACAGAGCGAAAGAGTGACAGAGAAAAAGACAGAGAAAGAGAAGTAAGAGAGACAGATAGAGACAAAGAGACAGAGACAGAGAGAGACAGAGCAAAAGAGTGACAGAGAAAGAGACAGAGAAAGAGAGAGACAGAGATAGAGACAAAGAGAGACAGAGACAGAGAAATAGAGAGATGGAAGATTTAAGTCAGCTGCAGCTTATTACCACTGCTAAGTTGCACTCAAGACTGGTTTTCCTAGAAAAGAAAGCAAGTCTATCACATAATCAGCAGAAGATCAGAGAAGGGTGACCTAAGCGTTGTTTGTATTGGTAACCTTCATGAAAACCTTCTCAAATAAACTTTATATGGCGGATTGATGGAAGAACATAGGCATGAATCTTACAAGATGAGAAGGGTTGCTATCTGTACTAATACAAATGGGTACATCCATTCTTTAAATGTGTTTGTTTTCTGATGTTATATAACAGCCCCTGATGAAGACATTAATGGTTAATTGAATAAACAACCTATGGAACAGAAACAGAGAAAATCCATACAGCTTGGCACTTAACAGAAAACTAATAAGACATTTTTTTCCTCCTATTCAAAGATAGTCACAAAATTACAGACCCTCACAATGGGAAAAGACCTCAAAATTCATCTAGACCAGGGGTAGGGAACCTGCGACCTTGAGGCCACATATGTCCTTCTAGGTCCTTGTGTGCAGCCTTTAGATTGAGTCCAAGTTTTACAGAAAGCCTAGCAAAAAATATTGAAGCTTTAAGAGGATTTCTTTCAACAAGAGTCTGTCAATCATGCTATTTAGCTTTTGACATTTTTATTCTGTGACATTTTGAACATAACACAATAGTAATAATATTGCTTTATTGTCATATCTTGGGAACTACTGCTAATGTTTTAGTAGAGATTCTTCTATCATTTTTAAATATATAATTTTCAAAATCAAAAATTTCAAAATCTGTCATTTGGAATGACTTTATTAAAGTGTTTTCCTAGTAAATCCAAATCAAGATATGTATAATGCAAGTCAATGTAACAGGAGGATTTCTCTAACTTTGCCACAATACATTTATTCATTAAATAAGGGATACCTGTACTGTCATCCCTTCCCCCATGAGGGCAGCATTATCTTGCCAAACACAACTTATCAATATGCATCCTTCTCTGAATTAGTTCAAGATTTCCATTTTGTTTGCTTTCATCTCCAAAACAGGAACAAGTTCCCTCAATATTTCAGATGGTCTGGCATTTAAGTAACCGATTGATGAATGTTCATTTGAACTCTGAAGAAGGCAGCCATTTTTATCATCCGTAATTAATTAGAATATGATGGAGATGTCATGCCAATCAAATTAAAATTGCGTGTGATAAGAGTATTTTGTTATTCATTGAAACCATTTTCCCCTGAAATTATTACACTCCTATGATCTAGTTAAGCATGATGAGTTCTACACTCTAGTTGTTTTTACTGGCAGCCCTCCTGTTTTTACTGTTCTTGAACTGTCTGGATTAAGCTGTTTCCCTAGTATGCCTCTTTTTCGCCTCGGTGATTTGCATTATTCATAGACAAGAAGCAAAAAATCAGAAAATTTGTAGTTCAAGGTACAAGGAATCTTTTTATATTGTATCGACATAAGGCTTTAAGGATTTGAAACTGCTGCCCCAACAATCCTAAGGCTTCTTCCTCATACTCTAACATAACATATATTCTATATGGTGTAAAACCGTCACAGAAAGGATAGTCACTGAAAACTCATCTCAGGAGTTATAAGAAAGGCATTAAATATGATTTACATACACTTTGGGGGGGGTGATGGGTGTGTATGTGTGTTTTAAAACTAAGGACAAGTAAGAAAATAAAACAAGTCACATCATATTTATCCCATTGGGCCTCTCAGTTGAGTATGTCTTTAGTCTGCAAACATTTAAAATGTTTAACTACAGTCTTTCACCACAGAAGACATCTGAAGGTTATCCTCTTCCCTTTACTCTAATAAATTATATAACTCAGAGCTTGATCAAAGCCCTGCTGTCTTAACTCAAACAATGTAAAGAAAGAAAATTTGAAATTGAAGTCATTTAGAATTCCTCAGTAGTTAAAATGTTTCTCATAGACACAATCAAACCTTCTTTAAAGTTGCAATTAATTCTTAGTTAGGGGAAAAATTCCATATGGAATAAAATTCTCTTTGGAAATCATGTGTTTGCATTCCAGCTGTATGATTATTCTTACCACACCAGAAACTCCTTAATTAATTGCACTCTGCATGGCTACACTGAAACAGATGTACGTAAGTGCTTTTTATAACCATTAACTTTCACAAGAGGCTTCTTCACCAGAGCCCTATGGTTGAAATTATCAGGAGGTAGTTAAGGGTGTGGGCATCTAAAGGCTAATTGGTCACATTGGCTGACTTCTTCAACCAATAGCAGTTTGTTCTAAATTCAGCCATTGGGTAAAAAAATAAAATTGGGGGGGGTGGGAAAGAGACCTTTCAAAAGGTACAAAGACTCAGAAGTCATCCATACTGTGCACTAAATTGGACTTGCTGGCCTCAGCTTTGAATGGTGATTATATAATTAGAGCTACAAGTGTTTTGAGGAAACCTGCCCTGAAGCCAACTTGGGTTTCTTCAATTCTTTAAAAATTGGCAAGATTGCAGGACTACTACGGGCTTAAATCAGGGAAGAATGAGAGAATGAGAGCGCTTAAGAGTGGTGAGAACTAATAAAAACAAAATACAGGACCAGGTTTCATAATGAGTTCAAGTGAAACAGCGGTGGCCTGGTGCCAATCACCATTGATTGGAGGGATGGGATTTGTTAAGGACAGAGAATGTCATGTATTATAGGGACTGTAATGATTCAGCAGAGGGAAACAGGAGGGAGGGATCCTCATCTACATGTCCCCTAATAGTAGAGTATTAATTTCAAGAGTCTTGTTAACATGCTTTTTGAGGTTCCTTGAAAGAATAGCAAAAATATGTCACAGCTACCCAAATGTAGAGTTATTTTGTCCAAAATGTGTATGGAGACCAAACACCATACCTCTTTGGGTTAGGCTTTTCATCAAAAGTCCTATCGAACAGTATTAACTTTCTGTCCATTCTGAGTGACAATCTCAGAAGCATGAAGCGACAAATGACCATCTAAAAATCAACCTCAAAGCATCCATTAACTTCATGAATTCTTGGAAGTCTTATCCCAGTGAGAAAGTTCTCTCTTTGGAAAGTAAGGCATTTCGGTGTGAGACAAATCCTTTCTCTCACAATTAACTCCATTTGGCAGCTGTCAATAAGAGAGAGACACTAAATTAGTTTTGTTTGTTTGTTTTTTCCTAGGGCAGTTGGAAGGGGGGAGGGGGGAGGTGGTTGACCTCACCTGTTTCTATTTCCTTATCATTTAACAGCAAATGATTCTCAAAATGTTATCAGTGAGGAAAATCAAATCCACAATAATGGAAGGAAAGAAAAGAAACAGCCCAAGGGGGAAAAAAGTATGTATTCTAGTGAGTTTTACTGAAAGATATTTTTTTAAGCTAACCAAATCTCAGGAGAGTTGAGTATAAGAAATGCTACAAGTCCTCAGATCTTCATCTATAGGTGGAATCCAAGTAGTTTTCTGGGCTAGTATATCGTGCACTAGAGAGGACTGCTGCAATGATGATAACTACCCAACTTTCCTTATTTTTTTAATCAGGAAAAGTCACATTTCTGGTGTTTGCCAGTGATGGTTTTTGGTTCCCAGAACAACTATTGGTGGGGAAACAAAATGTGGGGTTTTTTTGTTATTCTACCCCCAGATCTGGACTTTGGGATCTATAGGGATTGTAATTGATTAAGGGAGTGAAGGATGGACAGAAAGAAGCAGGAAGAGAGTATTATTTACCTCACAGATGATTTTGTAAATTCATTAGGCCTCTTCTGCTCTTGACTGGACTCTGAGAAACATTTACCTAGACTTCTCCCAGAAACCAGGGTTAGCTGTAATACATGAAATAAGGCTCAGGAAAAGCATGTTAGCAAAAGCAATAAAAGTGCCATGAAGCTTGGTCAGGGCCTGAATTTCTGACAACTCAACTCCTATGCTCCAATCTCTGGACTCTAAAGCAAAGATTTTTCATTATGTAGTGTGTCACAAACCCCTTTGGTGGTCTGGGGGAATCTCTTCTCCAAATTATTTCTTAAATGCATGAAATACAATGCATAGAATCAGAAAGGAAACCAATTATACTGAAATCTAGTCACTAAAATATTTTTTTAAAAAAGCTTTCCAATCCCAGGTTCAAAACCCTTGCTCCAAAAATACACTATAATTGCAGGAAACTGTTTAACATTCATTCAAGTTTTTTTTTTTAGTACTTCATATATAGATAGGTAGGTATCTTGCATTTATGGGATGAGTCAGCAGGTGAAAACCAGGAGCTTGAATAGGCCCTATACAATAGAGTTGAACCATAAGCCATAAAAATGGCTGTCTTATCATTTATTTCATCTTTAGATCTGTGTGATTTCATGGCTACTCCCTATGCCAAAGCAGATCCTCCCCCTTACTCTTTTGATCCTAGTAGAGAATTTCATTAATATTCTGACAAACTTTTTGGAGATGAGACTTTTGGAATTTAACCAGGTTATCCCTCAGACATCAGATACAAAGCCTTTCTTTTAAGCCTTTCCACCCTGATTGAACCTTCCAAAGCTTGCACATTGCTGACATAGACTTGGAGAATCCTGGGACCCCTTGGTACAATGATGAAACATCAAAAGAGAGATTCAGGAAAGGCTGGATTGTGATTTCCCTTCTTAATAGTTCATTTACAGGAGAGAGAAGTACCCACAGCATCAAATAAAGAGAAATCTGATTGTGGTTGAGGCAATTAATAAATTTAATTAAGCTTATTAATAGCAGCCTAGATTTAATGACAAGAACAACTCACTAAGATGCCTCTGGAAGTTCATTATTTTCTGGATATCCTGCCCAACATTCTTTGTGGAATCCCTAGAACGCATAAATTCAAAACCTTTCCTTTTTCTTTAGCACTACTCCCAGAGCAATGGGATCTCAGTTTTGCAGGATTTGTAATTTGGGTCCAGGGCATAGAAATAAAGAAAGATAGAAATGATCCCCCCACCACCACTAATGTCTGTTCAGGAAAAATGATATATGAGCCTATGACCCCAAAGGCTGTCTCTTCTTATTCCCTTCAGTACTTGTCAGTCTCCAAATTAAAAGCTCATAGCTTTTAGTTTGACTAACTTCATTATACTTTACAGTCTTTTTGAAACCACATTAATTCTAACATCTCTTGAAGAGCAAATCCCATGTTGCAGACAGAGTCCTCTCCATTGTTTGGGGCTCGATCTTTTTGGTATTTCGATTCAATCCATTCACTCAATAAATATCTGTTGGATCCCACTATGGGCAAGCTATGGTTCCAGGCATTGCCTAGAAATAAAAAGCTTTTCATCGCAATTATTAACGAGGTAGGGCAGAGAACCATGCCTGGTACATTTTGTTTCATGAATGAATAAAAATAAATCTAATAAGTCCTTATCTAAGGGCTGGAGCTATGATTTCATAGGTATGGGGAATTTTCTCTGCCAATGCAAGCCACTGCCTTCTCCATACCTTATATTCTTAGACAGCTACTTAGAGATGCTGATAGATCAGCTAATTTGCCCAGGATTACATAACCGATGTGAGTCAGAGTCAGGACTCGAATCCAGGTCTTCCTGATTCTGAGGCCAGCTCTTTATTCCATTACTGTATGCTGCCTCATGTCTAATGAAGAGGCAAAAATCACCTTAGTTAAAAACAACGGAGGCCCTGCTGCTGCCTTTCCTTTTTTCAACTGGAATATGTAATATTTTCACTCACCAAGAAATAAACACTGTTTTATTTCACTAAGTATTTGCCCAAACTATTCTCTTACCACATGAAAGAAAAAAAGAAGAGAAACATATGGAGTCAGACGATCCTACATGCCTTCCCAAAATGTTCTCAAATTAAGAGCAAAATGAATTAATCACTTAATTATTTCCCACACTTCGGGTTTTTTCCCCCCATCTCCTCTCTCATTGTCCCAGCAGTAATTTTTCTCCTGGCTTTTTAGTTTGTTATCTTCAACTTACTGAGGAAAGTGAGGGCTGTTAAGTGCTGTTCTGGTGTCCTGGGATTTGTATTTATAAGATTCCCTTTCACTATGTGATAGCCTCTCAGCTTAAACGGCTGTGACACACCACTCATCACCAAGTGTCAGAAGTTGGGTATGCATTCTGGAAATGAAAGTCAGCACGTTTTCTGTTTTAAAAAAAAGTCATATTCCATGGTTGGCTTTTTCAAAGTGTCTCTTTTCTGAATTGAAGTGAAAATGTTTCCTTTTTTCCCCCTTCTGATCTAGCATGAGAGGAGTTCGGTGTTTTATATCTAGTACAAAAAACCTGCGTTTTATTTTGAGGAGGCAAATGTAGCAAGATGACCAGAGTCAAGCCTTAAACATCCTTGAGATTTAACTCAGCTAGCACCCAGGAGTGGGATGCAAAACCAGTCATAACTCTTTCATCAATTGGATGAATATAATTCAAGTAACATACATGCTAGTATATGGGCATTTCGTTTGCTCCCACTTAACAACTGATGAAAAACAGCCAGTACCAGCAATAAGCTCAATTATAGTGAAGTGTAAATAGGATGGTTTGGGAGGAGGCTTCCCTGATACTTGTGGATGCAACAGTGTTAAGAAGATGGCAGGGTTTACATTTGAACTCTAGAGTTCAAGAAAGACATATAATGTTTTCTGGAGGTTTATTCTGTGTTCAGAGAACTGAATAACAGATGAAAAATGTCAGAAAGCCTTGTGTTTATAGGAGCCAACCTCCAGCACTTAATATAGGGGATAGAGAGAAGCATGCTTTCAGTTCTGCCCAGGATAGAACCCCAAATAATGTGACCTAAATCAAGCAGCATTGCCAATACATACTCTTCCCCTTGAGTAGTCCACTGATTCTGTCTGGGTGAGAGAATTTTAAATTCTCCAGGCCTTAACAGCTGGTCTAGAAGAAATATAGCCAATGAAATGAAAATGGTTTTCAGATCAAATGAAAATGGAACCACTACACAACTAACCCTTATTAAGACAGGGAAAGAAATTTGGATTTTTTTTCTGTCTCATTTCTAGGCCACTAGACCTCTTATTTCAAGAAAGAAGACGACATCTAAATAAAGGCTCTTTTTCAAGTTCTTTGCAATCAATGCTGCTTTAAAAATATTGTCCTTGTCTTGACACCACACTCTTCAAAAGAAAATAATCAGGTAAATAATTCTCAAGCATTTTTGAGTATCTCCTGTGTGCCAGGCATTGGGCTATGACTAGGTGCTGGGCATGCAGAGACAAAGTCCAAATTAAAATTTAAACTATTGTGCAATGCTAGGCCAGTCTCTTAGCCTTTTAGCCTCAGTTTGTTCATCTATAAAATGGGAATAATAAAGCCCCTAACTCTAAGGTTTTGTGAGGATAAAATATAAGAATATTTATAAAGTGCTTTATAAGCTTAATATATAAATGCTGTGGTTATTTTTATTATTGTTGTTGTTAGCTATGTGATTTAGTAGATAGAGTGCTGGACATAAAAGCGGGAAGACATGTCAACTCACCTCAGATGTTTACTATCTATTTGACTCTGAGGATAAAATGAGATATTATTTGCAAAGCACTTTGCAAACTTTAAAACAGTGCTTAATGCTAGCCATTATCATTATGAGCTAGAGAATTTTTCATGGATTTTTAAATGCCATCAGTATATAAATCACATGACCATCTCCAGCAATGACTCCATGAGTCAGCATTTCAAGTGGTATTAGATCAACCTGCTAACAAGAGCTGGGGCAGAAGGTTAGTTCACTGGATTTTCACTTCTCCAAGCATGGGTTCATGTTCTGAATAAATCACAAGTGCAAAAGGTTTCATCCATGTCTCCATTGATTGGCACCGTGTACTCATACAATTAGCAGGCTCTGGTAAGTGTAAAGTACTGAAGCCTTAGGAGAGCAGGTGGGCTGTAAGTCCCCACTGAAGGGCACCAGTAGGAGTGGATTTCAAATGGCAGAGGGTAAATCAACCAAGATGAGATCTAGTCCTATTTCCAGAAGAGATTTTTCAAGTCTATCTGTATTCTGCCTAGATCAGACTACCTCAGAAGTCTTTTGTCCTTCTTCAGGGCACCTCATTTTAAGAAAGATACTATGAAGCTGGAGAGAGTAAAGAGAATAGCAACAGAGATAATGACACACTTCCGTTTCACAAACAGAAAAAGAAAATTAGAGATGCAATAGATAACTGGTCAAAGGAAATGAACAGACAATTCTCAAGGGAGTAAATCTAAGCTAGCAACAAAAAGAAAAAAACTGAAAGAAAAGTCCAAATCATTAATAATGAGAGAAATGCAAATTTAAAAAAAATCTCTGAGGCTTCATCTCACACTCATCAAAATGCCATAAAGGAGAATAACAATTGCAGAAGGGGATATAGAAGAAAAGGCACACTAATGCACTGTTTTTGAAGCTATGCATTCATTCAGTCACTTTGAAAAGCTATTTAAAGCTATACCCAAAAGGTCATTAAATTGTGCATGACCTTTGACTCAGTGATATAACTATTCAAGCTACACCCCAAAGAGATAAAGGAAAGAGCAAAAGTGACCATATGCATAGAAATAGTACAGGAGCTATTTTTTCCAGATTTTATTAATTTATTTATTTTTAGTTTTCAACATTCACTTCCATAAGATTTTGAGTTCCAAGTTTTCTCCCCATCTTGTCCCTCCCCCCACCCCAAGGTGGCATGCATTCTGGGTAACCCTTCTCCTAATCTGCCCTCGCTTTTATCTCTCCCCACTTCTCTTATCTCCTTCCCCTTCAATTTTCCTGTAGGACAGCATAGATTTCAGTATCCCATTGCCCAGCAGCTACTTTTTGCAGCAAAAAAAAAAAAAGGAAACTAAGGGGGTACCTATAAATTGGTGAATGGTTCAAAATAGTATAATATATGAAGGTAATGGAATATGATGTGTCATGAGAAATCACAATGGAATGGATTCAAAGGAACCTAGACTTTAAAGAACCAGTGCAGAATAAACAGAAGTAGGGGAACAATTTATATAAAAACTACAGTATTGTCAGTAAAAATAATTTTGAAAGACTTATGAACACTGATCAATGCAATGATCCACCTCAGCTACAGAGGACTAAAGATGAAATATTCTTCCTACCTCCCCAGCAGAAAAGGAGAAGAGAAAGTGAAAAGGAAAAGAAACAAGCATTGATTAAGCACCTACTATATGCCAAGCACTGTGATAGGCATTTTATAAATATAACCTCATTTAATCTTCACAATAACCTTGTGAAGTAGATACTGCTATTATCCCATTTTACAGTTGAGGAAGCTAAAGCAAAGGCTAAGTGACTTGCCCAGGGCTGTTTAATTAGTAAATATCAGGTCAGATTTGAACTTGGGTCTTCCTGACTCAGGTCTACCACTCTATCTACTATACTATACTATAGAGAGGTGATAAACCAGAGGTATAAAAATATGCATTACATTTGTGCAATATACACATGAATGTATATATTACATATATGTGTATATAATACATATGACTGATGCATGAATTTGTTTTACTTAACTGTGCTCATTTGCAACATTTTTTTTAATTTATGGGATTCAAGAGAGATGGGGCTAGTGATAGTAATGCAAAAAAATAAAAAAGAAAGAAGGGTGTCATTGAAGCACTTTAAATGCATAAGAAAAAAACAGAAGGAAGTTCAGAGGGAGATAAAACTTTGAAATTAGCATTTTGAAATTATTGTGTGCATAAAAATAAAAGCTATACATAATAGGGAATCATAGTGCCCTATATACAATCCTCTTGCTTTTCTTTGTATATGAAACTATTCACTTTCTTACTTTTTTTTTCAGTTTCAGAATAACATAAAAAAATTTAAAGTAAGCAGTTTAGCTAAGAGAATAAAAGACTCAGGGCAGAAATATCTGTCTTCAAGCATGTGAAGGTCTATAATGGTAAAAAAAATATATATATATATATATTATATATATGTATATGTATATATATATTATATATATATACATATATATATAATATATATATATATGTATATATATCAGACCTATTGTGTTTGTACCCCAAATATCAGAACCAGGACCAATGTATGACAAAGAGATAAATTTAGGCTTGATGTCAGGGAAATCTTTCCTAACACTTAGAATTGTCCCAAAGTGGAAGGGAGTGCCTCAGGAGGTGATGTACTCTGCCTCATTGGAGGTCTTCACGATGATTCAGGATGGCCAACTGTTAGCATTATGCTGGACCAAGTGGCTCCTGCTTTCTCCAGCTCTTAAGTCAGTTAGCATTACTGACTATTGGGGAAATAGGGCCTATAATAATTGCTACCTTCTTCCAAAAATATGTCATGTGTTTATAAAATATTTGGGGGAAAGTGGAGACAAGATGGTGGAGCAGAGGAAGCATTCCAGCCAAACTCTCCCAACATGCCTCAGCAAACAACTTTAAACTAGTGCCTTCAAATCAAATTCTGGAGTGGCATAGCCAACAAAAGCTCAGGGTGAGACATTTTACAGCCTGAGACAACTTAGGAGGTTAGAAAGAGAGGTCTGTGACACCAAAGTTGGGCCTGGATTGGAATACAATATGATAGCAACACTGACTGTGGACCATGGAGGCTGTGGCAATGGACATAGCAGCAATAGCAGCAACAGTTTCAGTTGGACAACAGGTCAGAAATAGATTATGAAGGATCCCTCTGCTGACACCGGATCTAGGACCAGGTGCAATTTGACAACTCCAAGTTCCAGGTCACAGTTTAGTGCTTGCAGTCACGAGAGAGCAGGGAAACTACCTGAATTCTGCTCAGACCAGAAGAGCAGTAACCACACCTGTCCTCAGATCACAGCACCTTGGAAGCATTAAAAATTTACAGACCCCTAGAACTAGCAAAAAACAGGCAAAAAAGCCTGAAACTTGGAACAGAGCCCCCATCTACCCATACAATTGAGCTGAGCCTAACTCTAACCATACGGTCCAAAGTTGAGAAATGGGCTAGAAAAATGAGCAAAAAAAGAGAACCTGACCATAAAAAGCTATTATGATGACACGGATACTCAATACACAAACTCAGAGAAAGACAATGACATGAAAACATCTATAAGCAAAGAATAGGAGGAAAAATGAAGAGTGGACACAAGACCAACAAGAATTCCTAAGAAAAAAAGGTAAAGATTAAAATGAGCAAAAAAAAATATTTTAAAAATAAAATAAGAGTAGTAAAAGAAAAATTAGGAAAAGAAATGAAAGCAATGCAAGAAAGTTATGAAAAAGAGAATTAACAGGTTGGTAAGATTGGTACACAAAAAATACTGAAGAAAATAACTCCTTAAAAAGCAAAATTGACCAAATGGAAAAGTAGGGAAAAAACATCACTGAAGAAAATAATTCCTTAAAAATTAGAATTGGGCAAGTGGAAGCTAATGACTAAAGACATTAAAAAAAAACCAATGAAACAAAATCAAAAGAATTTTTAAAAAGAAGAAAATATGAAATATCTTATTGACCTGGAAAATAGATGGAGAGATAGTATAAGAATTATTAGACTGGTTGAAAGCTATGATCAAAGAAAAAGCCTAGACATCATATGTCAAGATATCCTAAAGGAAAACTGCCCCAATAGCCTAGAAACAGAGAACAAAATAAAAATTGAAAGAATCTACCAAGCACCTTCTAAAAGAGATCTCAAAATGAAAACTCCCAGGAACATTATAGCCAAATTCCAAAGCTTCAAGATCAAAGAGAAAATACTTCACACAGCCAGAAAGAAAATATTCAAATACCAGGGAGCCATAGTCAGGATCACACAAGATTTAGTAGCTGCCACATTAATGGAAGAGAGGGCTTGGAATGTGATATTCCAGAAGTCAAAAAAGCTAGGATTACAACCAAGAATAAGCTATCCAGCAAGAACAAGTATAATCTTTCTGAGGAAAAAATGGATATTTAATGAAACAGAGGACTTTCAAGCAGTCCTGATGAAAAGACTAGAGCTGAATAGAAAAGTTGGCATTCAAACACAAGATTAAAAAGAAGCATAAAATGGTAAACATGAAAGCAAAATCATAAGGGATTTAATTATGTTAAACTATTTACATTACTATATGGCAATATGAAACATGTAACTTCTAAAAACTTTATCATTATTAGAATTGTTAGAAGAAGTCTACATAGACACAAGGCATAGGTGTGAATCAATTGTGTTGGGACAAGCTCAAAAAAATGGAAGGATGAGAAAGAAAGATGCACTGGAAGGAAGGGGAAGGAAGAGGGGAAATGGGGGAAATTATCCCACATAAAAGAGGCACATAAGGAAGTGCATCTCACCATAATATACTAAATACTTGGTGACAGCTGTCATGGCCCCCTCAGTCTTCTTTTCTCTAGACTAAAACACTCCATTTCCTCCAACTTATCCATATATGGCATAATTTCCAGTCCCCTCACCATCCTGTTTGCTTTCTTCTGAAAACTTCAAAGTTGCTGATCTTCCTAAAATGTATACATAACTTGGCAAATTACTTCAGATGTGATCTGATCTAGGCATAGGACAAGGAGACTATCACTTCATCCTGGATACTATCCCTCTTCTAATTCAATCTGAGATCACATTACCATTTTTTACCATCATCAAGATAGATAGATAGATAGATAGATAGATAGATAGATAGATAGATGGATGGATGGATGGATGATATGGCACTTATTTTTACTTATGCTGGAGGCAAGAGAAAGTTCAAGAAAGCACTAGTCCTATCACTCAGCATGGATAGAACAAACATGCATTCTCTTCTTGAGTCCTTATAATAATAGTGTGAGATAGTATTATTATGTCCCTTTTACAAGTGAGGAAAATAAAACTCAGAGAGGATAAGTGACTTGCTCATGATCACATAGCTAGTAAGTATCTATAGGATTCAAACATAAGCCTCCCTTATAATAATTCCAAAAGAAAATGAGATGAGACTGGCATTAGACCATGTAACTCTCATGTAACTCCCATGGATAATTCCATGGAACTGTTATCTCATAAATGTGGGCACTCTTTCCAACAGTGCACATTAAAACTCATCTATACTTTCTCATTATATGGGACGTTTGTCCATGTCCTCCAACAATGCCTCCACAGGAGTTGAAGAGTTCTGTCTTTTGTTGTCCACTATCTTTGTTCTATCCATGCTGAGTGATAGGACTAGTGCTTTCTTGAGCTTTCTCTTGCCTCCAACATAAGTAAAAATACTGTTCTTATTGTCCTAAGGAATCATATCAGTAAGATCTCAGTTGCATCGGCATCTCAGAGTATATACAATTATAGCCAGTCTCATCTTAAAACATCATTCATAGAAGCGTGCCAGTCTTTTTTTCCTATATGTTACTTTTACTTTCTGTCCATTTTTTCATGCAGGTCTTTAAAAAAAAAAAGCAAAGTTGGTCAATTATTTCCCTGTGAATCCACATCAATATCCCTTTATTGGAAAATTTCCTATTTGTTTCTCAATAATTTCACTTTTGAGGATTTCTTATCCTTCTTGGACTATCTCTTCATATGGAAATCTACACCTCAGCAGCTTGCTTATTCATGCTCTGAATTCTTTGTGATCATCCTCTGGAAATTCAGAACATACATATGACTACTCCCGGCCTTCATCTCTTCTATCAAGAATTCTAAAGTTCAGGGTTTTCCATAATTTTTATTTTAGCAAATTGTTCCTTTTTGCCAAACACAACCTTCACCCTTTGAAGAATGAAACTACATTTAAGGTAAAGTAAAAAAGTTTTCAGATGTTCCCTTTTTTGGCTTCTGGAGAAAATGAATTTATCTCAAACATCCATCCTAGATGAAAACTAGTAGGCTAAATAATGAGAGTTACTAGGCATTGTGGGTCTTCAGTTATTGCTATGGTTTTCAATCTCAGATTCAATACAGAACATAATTCTTGTTTAATGGCAGGGGTGTGGGAAGGGATGTGGTATTTGTGTCAACTTTATGTGCCCAACTTTTTCAGTCCTTTATATAAATGCTAAATTGGCCCATGCCTTTCAGTCGTCTATGTAAATGTCAACATGGGTAGAGTAACAGAAAACAAGGATTGTAATGTCGTATAAGTTCAGCGGTTCTTTACAGTGTATGAAATTTCAATCATTGGAAATCAGGACTGGGAAGAGAAACTACTAATGATGTGGGGAGTCCGAGCAGAATCTCTGTGAAGTAACAGGGTTTGTTGGGACTCTGTAGAAGGCCACAGGAGTGTTTGTTTATTTTTTAAAAGACAGCCCTATAGGGGACTAGAATTAAATCTGTCCCTAACAGGCATGTGTTAATCTTTCCCAAATTTTGGTTTTGTTTAAGGTGAAAATGTAGGTCATCTTAGATTTTAAGCCAACTATTCCATTCACCCTTAACTAAAACAAGGTGGACCCCTACCTTCGTTGAGAGTTCTTGAAATCCCTGAAGTCTGGCAGCCTCCACTAGACCAGCTGCTGTTTGCAAGCTTCTACTGAGCTGGGACTTCCCAGGTGTCAGAAGCAAACAATAGATCACAGCTGGCACTAATTGGCAGCGCCCTGGTTGGCAGCCTGAGCGCAGAGAGGCCAAACACTGAACAGGCCATAGAGAAAGGGCTCCCCTCACATGGCTAATATTAATTGAAATGTCTTCATGGAATGCTGTTTTGCACATTGCAATGAAAACAGTTTGTTTTTAGGATTTAAACATCCCTCTGCTGTGTTTGCAATCTGAACACTACAGCATGTGTTAACACATGAGAACCAGGGAGGCCCAATTGACTATAAGCAGAGTATTTTAGGAGCTGAGATATTTTTTTCCTCTTTTTCTTTGGCAATTTTCAAGCTCACTGAAGTACATACACCACAAGAAAGGAAAAGTAAACAAGATATTTAAGCTTCAGCTGGTTTTCACTGTGTAAGATCATTAAGAACACTGCTAAAAGAAAAAATGTTTTTGAATCCATGATTTTTTCCCTTGACATTGTCCCTTAAATGCCTGTACACACCATCGTGTTAAAAGTGAGCATGGTTAGTTATCTGAGGCCAACAGGCGCAATCCATCTCGTTAAATGATACCAAGGCATGCAGTTCATGGCCAGCAATATAGATTAGTATGTTAATGTTGTTCTAAGGGTAGCATTGTTAAATAAGCCTGATAGATCCCTGGAATCAGATTGAGCACACCATGCCAACCCATGTGTATCACTGAGGATTATCCATGGACTGCTAAGCACACAGAACAATAGCTTCACATACCTTTGTGCTACTGTCATCTCCTTTTCATATCTGGAACCAACATCAACATGTAGTCCTCTGGTACTCTCATTCATCTTGGATTCTAACTGACCTTCCATGGACAGAGCAACTTTCTGGTAATGGTTTGCATTGTTTCTTACCTATTGACCTGTCCACTCATTCAATGGCCATTTCCTTGGTCCTGACTGTGTGTCCATCCTTGTAGTAGAAGCAAGGAGGGGAAAAAAGAATGCCCAAAAGATTAGAAAACTACCCAGAGAGCCAAAAATACACACATTAAAGTATTTCAAAATAATTCTTCAGCCTCACAACTGTGTTCGTAAGTGCTAAGAAAACTTAAAGAAAAGGAAGGAGTGTTGCATGTTGAATTAGTCAGGAAAGAAGGGCAAAGTCTTAAGTGATATCTTTAAGAAATAATAAAGTTTAAATAGAGTTTTGGATGATGATTAAGCATGAAGAGGTCAAAAGAAAAAAAAATCATGGTCAACAGATCATGGAAACAATTGGGGGTAGCCTGGAGAAGATGGGGCAAAATGGAATGGAAAATGTTTCTGACATGTCTTCAGAGAAGAAAAAGAGCAGCCACAGAAGAAAGATCACCGTGATCTTGCTGGTTTATCGCCCGGCAATGGACTCACTATTATACTTTGGGTTTTTTTTTTTTAGAGGAGGTTGTCTTTTTTTTTTGTAGAAAAGGGAGCTAACTTAGAATTGGGATTTGTAATTGAATGTACACTGACACATTAGGATTCATCTCTCCTCTGAGGTGCAGCATCATGGCATGGAGGGGAGAGCATGGGAGCTGTAGTCATGTACAAGACATCTATGCTTGAATCCTGGCAACCACACTCAGAGGCATAACTAGCAATTCAGGTACTCAGGGCAATCTTCACCAAACATTCCTCAGGCAAGTAGTAAGAAACATGCCTTTAAACCAACTCTTGGGGCCCAAATTCTATGGAGTGAAAGAGAGAGATTTCAGGACACAAAATGGACAGATACCTTGGAGGCCCAGCTAGAGAGATTTCCACAAGGGATCGGGATAGAAAGGGGTAGGAATTTGCTATTTGGTAGTTTCCTATTTTAACTAATTATCTTTGCTAATTAAATGCTAAATCCAATTGTTCTTGCATTCCATTTTGTAGGGAAGAATAAGTACACTTAGTGTCCCCTAAATTTTGAATATAAAGCAAAACCTCCATCCTGCTTATAGCACCAGAGTCTATATTTACTTACTAACCTTCTCACACAATTAAGTCATTTATTCCCTCTCTGTCTTAGTGCATTTATTATAATTATACTTGTGCTACCTACCTCACAGGGTAGTTTTGAGGCAAATACTATCCAAATGAATGTTTATGACTAGAATTTTTCCATATTGCTTCCTTAAGCCTCTTTTAACCTTCCTCAACCTGTCTCCCTCATGTTTCTGAAAGTTTACCTAACTACTTTTATATTAATGAGTAATAATCAGAAAAGGAATAAATTTTGTTGTTGTCCCTCGATCATGATAAGGTATCTACACAGCTGTGCTAAGGAAGTTAACAGTAATCTAGGGCATTGAGGTACCTAGAGGCTGGAAGAAATTGGAAGGAATGAATTTCATAAAACATTTTATCCTCCTGCCCCAGATGTAGCCAATTTGGTCTGTCAATTAATCAAGGAACCCATCATAAGACAATCACAAACCACCTACTACGTGCCAAATTCTGTGGTAATAGCATGGAATACAAAGACAAAAGTAAAATTAGTTTCTACCCTCAAAGAGCTTCTATTCTAACATCATGTTAATAATAACTGGCATTTATAAAATACCATATACACAAAACTAATCTTCACAGCAGCCTGATTAGCTAGGGACTAGAGCAATTATTGTCTTTATTTCACAGATGAAGAAACTGAGGTTTATAGAGCTTCCCTGAGATGCCTATAATCGTGCAAAAAGGAGGTACCAAAGGTGGGATTGGAATCCTCATTTTCTTGGCTCCAAATCCACATAGCATTCTATGACAATATACTTCCTGAAACTCCAAGGGACCCTGATATCCTGGTAAAGTATTGTCCTTGTAAGATGTATCCTAGATTGCAGCAGCCTCACAAGGAGACCTGTAAATAGTTATAAAATAATTCTCACAGATAGGCTTAAGCTAGCATGTGCTCAAAGCCTTCATTTTTAACATCCTTTTAGCTTCCCTAAAAGCTAGGAGAGGTCTGGAGAGCTATAAAACAATTAATTTGATTCTCTAATACTTGTTTAGCACGTACACACATTAAGCAGTTGGAAGTCTCTCTCAAGAGCCACTAGGTGTTTTTGTTTTTGTGTTTTTGGTTTGTTTGTTTTCAGTTTTAAAAAATTTCACTAGTCTATTATTTCCTCAATTATTTGGTTTGAGATTTTTAATTCTATATAATGACACTGCACCATATTTGACATATCAAGAACAAATCATAAGCACCCTTCCTTCACACAGCCAACAACTATGCCACTGGACAGATGTAGCCACCTTCAGCACATTTTTTAAATGCCAAAAGTTCTTGGAGTGATAGATGGAGTCAGGATGGTTTATAAACTTCCATAGCAGAGAAAACTTCACTACAGACAACCTCTCCTGGAAATAAGACTAAACTAATGGAACTAAACCCAAGCTTAGAAGTAGGAAACTTATAAATCTTCCTCCTGACTCTGGTGAGGAGGAGAGCCAGAAGGAACCCTGTTCCCATTTTTCTTTTGGTCATTTTAATTCAACTACACTTCTGTTGTCCAGTCATTTTCAGTTGTATCTGACTCCTTGCAACCCCATTTGGGGTTTTCTTGGCAAAGATACTGGAGTGGTTTCCCTTTTCCTTCTCCAGCATATTTTACAGATAAAGAAACTGAGGCAAACAGGGATAAGTGGCTTTCCCAGGGTCACACAGCTATTAAGTGTCTGAGGCCAGATTTGAACCCAGGAACATGAGGCCTCCAGGTCTACCATTCTATCCATTATGCCAACTAGTTGACCACTTCTATAGGAGTACAAAGTCCTGTGGGATATCTTTATGCTTCTTTTTCTAGGGCAACCTTCTCCTCCCACCCCAATCCACTTTCCTTCTCACTTTCTTTTTCCCATCCCCTTTCCCCCCAGGTGAAGCAATAGTAATTATTATTTATGTAGTCATTTTGAGTTAGCAAGGTACTTTACATACATTACTTTGTGCCTCACAACCCCATGAGGTACTGTAAGTATTATTACCCCCATTTTACAAATGAAAACATTGAGGCTCAGAGAGGTTAAGAGACTACCAGGAGTGAGGAACTTGCAGCCTTGAAGCCAAATGCAGCCCTCTAGGTCCTCAAGTGTGGCCCTTTGACTGAATCCAAACTTCACAAAGTAAATCTCCTTAATAAAAGAATTTGTTCTGTAAAACTTGGACTCCATCAAAAGGCTGCATCCAAGGACCTAGAAGGCTGTATGTGTTTTTGTTTGTTTGTTTTTGCTTTTGGGGATTTTTTTAGGCAATTGTGGTTAAGTGACTTGCCCAGGGTCACACAGCTAGAAAGTGTCAAGTATTTGGTCTGAGACCAGATTTGAACTCAGGTGCTCCTGACTTCAGGGCCGATGCTCTATCCACTGCGCCACCTAGCTGCCCCAAGAAGGCCATATGTGGCCTCGTGGCTGCAGGTTCCCCACCCCTGCACTAGCCCATAATCACATGCCAATAAAATATCTGAGACCCATATCTTTGTGATTCCAGCTATAGTAACCTAGACAATCTATCACACTGTGACATTTTTGCATCTTTATTCCCCAAAACATGGCATTCAATTCTACTTCCAACTTCCTGATATTAACTTAATTTTTTACTCCCCCTTAAATATTTATTTTCACACTACATGTTTAGCACTTTTTTATCAAAAGATAACTTGGGCCCTACCCACATGAAACTCAGAGTCTAATCAGTCTCTACACCCATGAGCCACCTAGTAGCCAGAGTGATATGAGAGGTAAATTTTATATATGACTTCAAATACTTTGCTGAATTTCATAAAACATTTAGTTTTAGTATGTCAGCATTGCTATCTTAAAAATAAAAGTAAATGTCATGAGAGGCATAGTATAGTCCCCAAATGTCAGAAATATAATTTAGAGAGGATCTTAAATTTGAATTGCTCAGATGGATATGGGAAATAAACTAAAACAAAATAAAAACCTAGAATCCAAGAGGATGCCTACATGTTAGAAATGACCAAATTATATTATATGGATGAAATGGACTGTTTTGGACCATTAAAAATGACAAAATAGACCATTTCAGAATAAACTAGGAAGACCTTTATGAACTAATGTAGAATCAAGTGAGTAGAATTAAAATAATTTCTAAAGTGAAAACATTATAAAGAAAAAACAGACTTTAGAGAGACTTGAGATCTCTGATCAATACAATAACAAAGATAAAATATACTACCCATATCCTGCCAGGAGGTGATGGAGTTAAAATGTACAGTGAAGTGTACATTTCTGGACATGGTCAATCTGAATGAGAAGGAATAAATAACATAGATTGATAAAGAGATGATAGGTAGAAAGGGGAGAAATGAGAGAGAGAGAAAGAGAGAGGCAGACGGAGAGAGACAAAGAGATACAGACAGATACAGAAAGAGAGAGTGAGAGAGAGACAGGGACAGAGAGAGAAAAAGATGATCCAGTGAATGAATGTATAAATGTATGAATGATGAGTGAGTGAGTGAATGAATGAATGAATGAATAAATGAATGAATGAACAAATGAGTGAACTGCCCCAAAGTCTTAGGTGAAATTCCCTTGAATGGGAGAGCAACCTCTGTGATCATCCTTTATCCTCAAAGAGGATTGTGTTATCTGGGACAGCCTGTTGTTAGGCCAATCTCTCCCCTGTGATAATCCTTCCCACTTACTGATTATCAGTCACAAGCATATGGGAATTTAGGATGGGTTTATTGTTATTTCTAGTGCTCAAAACTATGAGTAAAGTAAATACAAACAGCGGGTGTTTAAAAATTATAAGCACTAACACAAACTCCACTAATACGTAAAAGAAACAGTTAAATAAATACAGGCTCTATTGGCTAGACCAGCACTTATAAGGGCTTCCTCATCTCTATCACAGTGAAAATAGCTGAGGCATTACAAATAAACTCGCACACCAGACTCTGTTAACTCTATCAATCATCTGTTGAGAGCGAATGAAGTTTAGAAGGCAAGGAGGAATTCATTCAAGCATTCATGGGACAGTGCTTTGAGATCAGGATAGTTACAGGAGTGAGTTTTTTTGGTTAGGCAGTGTTTTCTCATAGATTTAACTGTGTAACTGTGCCAGTCAAGAAATAGCATTTTTTTGTAGATTTTGTTTTGCTTTGCTTTGTTTTCATTCCAAATCCACCATTTACAAGCTGTGTAACTTTTGTCAAATTCTTAACTGGTCCAAATACTTGACTGTGACATAATAAACTGAAAAGCGTGGAAACCAAATTCAAAATAAAGTCCCATAAATGCTATCGGAGAGATTTCATTTAGAGATTGTTCAGATTGACACAAATGTTTTACCAAAGATAATACAGTTATTGATAGATAGATGATCATGTCAGGTAGAAAAAGATATTGAGGGATGAATGAGAGAGGGACAGAGAGAGAGACAGAAAGAGATGACAGAGAAAAAGTAGAGATGACAGAGATATAGGGAAAGGGAAATGACAGAGACAGAGAGACGAGCTACTCTAATCCTAGAGAGACTCCTCTTCAGACCATTGACATACTATCTACAACTAGGCCCATACTCTGGGTTTTTTTAAAGTTTGTAAGACCTGCCAAAGTTTTTATCCCATTGGCATAGCCTTCAGTATCTCAGAAACACCTTTATAGAATGAAGCATTCGAGTAAGCTTTTAGTGCATGCTACTTATACGTGATTATCCATGTATTAGTTATATGCACATGTCAAAACTGAAAGACATAATGAAAGACAAAAATGAAAGCATAATTTGACAACTCTTTAATTATTACTAGTAAGTGAGGCACACAGCAAGGGAATGAAAGTGTTCATCTCAGTCATTGAAGAGATGAAACAAAGAGTCTAAATTGAAGAAAGACTGCTAACAAATGATAGTTTTTCCAGATATGATTTTTTGTAAATAACATTGTGCTGACCGTATCTAGTCTCAGAACACTGTAATGCTCTTAAATAAAAGCCAAGATTACTCTAAAAATTTTGGCATAACTATCCACATAGGAAAAATCAAGTGGATGAAGAATGGCTACTGTCCAGATAATGATATGCAGTTGAAAAGAAAACTTATAAATCATGCCCATCTGTGTATTTTGGACAGAAACTGAAAATGGATAATCAATGGGGTCAAGATTTGAATTGGAAGAGGAGTGTGGGATGGATTGCCTTCAGAAAATTCTAAGTATTTTAATGAGTCCAAATTTCTCCAAATGCTCCATCTTTAAACAACAAAAACAACAGGTCAAGGGAAGCTTTTTTTTTTTTAAGGAATAGGAAGACCTGAGGATATTTGTAGGTGCAAAGGAAGTAGCCATAGAAGGGAAGTGTTTGAGAGAACATGTCAAGGAGTGATTGAATTCTGTAACTAGATTATAAAGGAGGCATGAAGAAATGAATGGGTGGACAAATTAGTTTCATTAAGTATATCTCATCTTCTGAGATTAGACAAGAGAGAAGGTGGTAGTTCTTAAAAGGTTTGAATAATGGAGGAGAGGAAACTCTAATGGAATGACTTCAATTTTCTAAGGGAAATAGGAAACTAGGTTATCTGCAAACAAATGCAATGCTCATAGGAGTTGGATTCATTGTATTCCCAAATGCAATAGGAACCAATTTCATGTGGCACTTTGTTACTCAGATTTGGAATGTTCACTATAGGCATAAATAAATACACTTCCATGAACATATAAGCAGTTTATGTGCTAACTGCTATTTTAGAAGATAGAGAAATACCACGAAGAATGTTATAAGGTAATTTAAATTAAATCAACATTAACTTTGTTATTCCATGACTTTGCTTCCAGGATTTCTAAGGAAATGTAATCATATAAATACTAAAGCATAACAAGGATCTATAAGAATAATGTTAGAAAGTAACAATCATATAAGAGAATGCTTCAAATCAATGACAATAAGAGAACAAGAGAAATGCACATCAAAATAACATTGAAGTTTGACATCCTACCTTGAAAATTGGGAAAGATATAAATGGTGATGGGATTGAGGGAAGATACACATAGTAAAGCACTCTTGGTAGAGCTGTGAATTGGTACAACCATTTGTAATTATGCAAATAAAATGGTTAATATGACTATACCCTCTGACCTAGAAATTCCACTGCTATACCTATTATAACACAAAGTAGAACAAGTATACCTCCCAAAGAGATCATTAACCTTTTAAGGGCCCTATATACATCAAAATATTTGTAACAGCCCGTTTTATGGTAGCAAAGACCAGGAAACAGCCTAGATGTCCATTGATTGAGAAATGACTAAATAAATTGTAATATATTAACATAGGAGAATATTATTCTACTATAAGAAACTACAAGTATGATGACTATAAACAAGAAAAATCCTTCTTCAACTTATGATGAAATTAGCAAAGACAGGAGAATATAAACAAGGATTACAACCATCTAAATAATCAGGACAACCACCACAAAGCAGTCAAAAATGAATGTTGGAAAATTACAAAGAATTTGCTTGGCTCCAAATAAGAGGGATGAAAGGATGCCTTTCCTTACTTCCTTTGCAGAGGTAGATGTGGAACATCACATTTGTTATCTGATTTTTTTTGAAGTATTAATCACTTATGTTTAATTTTTTCTCTGCTTCCTCTGTCTTTTTACTTCAAAAAAAATGTTACATGTGATGTTTCTCTAAGAGCACAGAAGAGAAGGAATGCAAGGGAAAATTTATACTATATAAAAACAGCAAAGATTAATAAAATTTATTTTGAAAAAAATACTGTCATGATTGCTAAACTTCAATATAAATTGCAGTTAGTGTAGAAAGCTAAGGGAAACAGCAAGGTTTTTGTTTTGTTTTGTTTTTCTAACCTACCTTTAGGAAAAAGGAAGGATCAAAAAGAGATAACTGCTGTGCATAACTGAGATGGTGATAGTAGGCAACAGAAAGAAGGTAGAATTATTCAATCCTTATTTTAATTCTATGTTCTCTTCCTAGTACAATAGTCTTTGAACTGGAAAGGACAGAGCAAAAAAAAAGTTAATAAGTAGTTGAAACCCAGCAAAATCAATAGAGTAAATAATCACTCAACTGTCATTAATGAGTTCAAGTCACCTAGCCCTGATAAATGACATCCCAAAGTGCAGAAAGAATTGGCAACTCTGCCTCTACCAACAACTTTTAAAAGGGAAGGGAGAAGGGAAAATGTTTTTCTTGTTTTCAAAAAAGTAAACATACTAGTCTGCAACCTATAGACCTGTAAGATTGACTCCAATTCCTGGCAAATTTATGGAATTCATTAAAATAATGATCTATGAATATCTGGAAAAGGAGTCAGTAATCACAACAACCAATAAGTTTTCATCAAAAGCAAGTAACTCTAGCCTAATCTCTTTTTCTATTTTTTTTAACAAGGTTGCAGGCAGTTGAATCAGGAAAATTCGTTAGATCTAGTTTGCCTGCATTTAATAAAGCATTTGAGGAAATGCTTTATGCTATTCTTTTGGATAAGATAGAAGGATGCAGACTAAATGTTAGTACAGTTAGGAGGAGTTAAAACTAGTTGAATGACTAGACTTGAAGAGTGATAAGTGACTCCATTAGGGGTTCCGTGTCAACTTGCATGGTCTCTAGTATAATGCCTTAGGGATCCATGCTATTTAACAATTTATCAGTGACTTGAATAAAGCAATCACTGCCATGACTATAAAATTAGCAGATAAAACAAAGGTAAGAGAGATAGCTAACATTTTGAATGTCAATGCTGGAATCCCAAAGGATAATTAGAGGTTGAATCTAATAAGAATTTAAGTTTCATCTTCTGTAAAATGTGAGGGTATAAACTAGATGACCTGTAACATCCCTTCCATCTATAAATCTGTGATCCTATGATTCAAAGATGAAATTTAATATGAATAATTGGAAAATGTCACATTGAGATTTAAAAAAGAAATTTTATTTCAAGAGTACAAGATGGGTAGATGAGTTTGTCTGAAAAAGATGTTGAGATTTTAGTGAACTAAAAGCTCAGTATGAATCAATTTGGTATTATAGCTTCTTCTCATGCCCCCCCCAAAACACTAAAGCAATTTTAGCCTTAATTCAGGAATCCAATATTTGAAATGTGGGAAATCATAAAACTGCTATAATCAGATATAGATATAGATATAGATATAGATATAGATATAGATATAGGTATAGGTATAGATATAGATATAGATATAGATATACATATACATATACATATACATATACATATACATATACATATACATATACATATACATATACATATACATATACATATACATATACATATACATATACATATACATATACATATACATATACATATACATATACATATACATATACATATAGATATACATATACATATAGATATACATATAGATATACATATAGATAGAGATAGAGATAGAGAGAGATAGAGATAGAGATAGAGATAGATATAGATATAGATATAGATATAGATATAGATATAGATATAGATATAGATATAGATATAGATATAGATATAGATATAGATATAGATATAGATATAGATA
Source organism: Phascolarctos cinereus (assembly GCF_003287225.1). Taxonomy (NCBI): domain Eukaryota; kingdom Metazoa; phylum Chordata; class Mammalia; order Diprotodontia; family Phascolarctidae; genus Phascolarctos; species Phascolarctos cinereus. The sequence goes on along the minus strand of NW_027556402.1, from coordinate 51,030,221 downwards.
TAGATAGATATAGATATAGATATAGATATAGATATAGATATAGATATAGATATAGATATAGATATAGATATAGATATAGATAGATATAGATATAGATATAGATATAGATATAGATATAGATATAGATATAGATATAGATATAGATATAGATATATAGATATAGATGTCAATTATTATTATTAGCCTACAATCTGAAGATGACTCCATTCCCTGAAGACTTCTAGCTCTCTCCTGTTGAATTCTGAATTCAAGCAATGTTTATAGAGAAGCATGGTGATGTGCTAATAAATGTTTAACAACAGGGCTTTCCAAAGGGCAAGCTGTATGTGCACGTGTGTGCATGCACACACACACACACACACACACACACACACACACACAATTTTAAATCTAACCTGCATTATTAACATTTTCTTACATCTAGACAATCAACAAAATAGTAAATCAATATCTGATTTGGAGTGACTGCCAATTTCTGAGGCTTAAATACTCACAGTGAAAATTTAGCAGTCAACTTTAGCAAGCCAGTTAGAGCTTGGGCCAGCACACCAATAACAATATTCTATACTGATCAGACCACATCTGCAGTATTATCTTTATTTCTTAAAAGAGCAACTAGGAAGGACTTGTTAGGCTGAACAGTAACTAAAGGAGGGCACATTTCAAATTCAGTGCTTTTGGTGACCCCAAGATGCTTCCTGCCATAAAAGACCCTCTTTAAAAGAAAAAAAAAGTCGTATTCTCCTCAGGATGCCATATAGATTAAAATGTGAATTCTCAGAAGAATCAAAATGTCAGGTGACTCAGTGTGTCATAAAAGGCATATGTTTTGGTGCAAATCGGTTTCTACATAATATCAACCATGACCTGCTTATGAGATGTGCCATAAAAGACATCATTGAACATACGTATTGTTGAAAAAGGAAGTTGAGCTAGTATAAAGCAAGAATTGGGGATAAGAAATAAACAGCTCAGGGCAGTGGAGCAGTAGATAGAGCACTGGCCCTGGAGTCAGGAGGACCTGAGTTCAAATGAGGCCTCAGACACATAACTCTAGCTATGTGACTTTGGGCAAGTCACTTAACCTCAATTGCCTCACCAAAAACAAAACGAAAGAAAGAAAAAAAGAAATAAACAGCCCAACTGTTACAATGATATACACAAAATATGTATTTAAAAAAACAACCAGGAGGCCTGCAATGCACTGGGTGGATTTCCAACAGAAATTTAAAGAAAGTCTTGGCCAAGAGTCAAAAGATGAGAGAGCATTGATAAGCTGAGATCTATATAGACTGGCAGAGCATACACTATCAAAATCACGAATTCATCAAAGTATTGACATGTGTTTTTATATAAGCATTTATCCACTATCTACTAAAGCCTTATTTCTTGCCTCATCTTGGTGTGCAGGTGAACCTGGATTCTTGAAAGCTATGGGTGCCAGCAGAGTTTGAGACCTAGCTGGTACTACCAAGCTAAAAAGGCTAAAAGACTTCACTTATGCACAATGACAGGCACACATTCTGTCATCAGTAAACCAGAAGCTGTTCACCAGAAGGCTGTCTACTAAGTGATACTTTATTTGGCCCCAGCAACTCATTAAACCACCTAACAATTTATGGGGGGTTATAATAACCTGGGTAGTAGGATTACTTGTGAAGATGAAATAAAAAATACTTGAGGTACAGTTAGGTCCTGATTAGTGCAAATAATGAAATCCATGAAATTATCATATGTATTTGAATTCACAGTACCTGAAATTACTGTGATGTAAAAGCATGATAATTGGTTTCAGATCAATGGAACTATGCAGTGTGAATTTGAATAATGGGACCATTTCACAGAATTAATTACTCACACCAATTGGGACCTAGCTGGATTGAAATGATATAAAGTACATGGAAATACCTACTAACTTAATCATACACAAATAGATGTGTATATATCTATAGACAGATGACAGAAATATACACACATGTACATACATACATTATTATAAGCACAATACATGCATATATATGTACATATGATACATTTATGGTATACCAAGTCTATATTTCCTCCTCATTCCAATTCATATCTCATACTACTGCCAAAATCATCTTTTTCTTTTTTTCTTTCAACAGTACAAGGTATTTTGTTGGGCTCTGGTGATTCAAAGACAAAAATGGAACTGTCTCTATCCTCAAAGAACTTAAATTCTACTTATGTAATATAAGTAGGGCCACTTCAGTCTTTTGCTTAAATATAATATGTATCTAATTTTGTAATACATGTTGGTCTGTATGTATAAATTTAAATATATGTTACATATGAAATATTATATGTGTGCTAAGGTAGATTTATTATTTTAACTCTGAAATTATGTGTGGTTTTCTTTCCTATGCTCTGTACCTCATCCAGTATTTTCGATAATAAGTCAATGAGAGAAGAAAATCTTTTTATAAATGAAACAAAGTCTTTGAATGTACAGACCTCCCCATGAGCGTAACTGCAAATGTGAATTTAATAACAGACTAATCAAACTAATGCCCTAATTCACAAATTGTGCTATATGATCATGGAACCCTTATGTTAAATTACTATATGAAAAAAACCTTTTCCTGCTATAATTTTTAATATGTTGCTTTAACTTCCAATTGTATTTATACCCTCTTTAGTAACAGTTTACCTAATACTCAGTAGTAGAGAAGGGGAGGAAGGAAAGGAATGGAATCTTGGCTTATCATTTTCACTTCTTATTAAGTTATTTGAAGATTATAAAATTTATGATTATAGGATTATTTTATCATAGATCTGGAGTTGGAAAGAGCCTAAGAAGCTATCTGGCCCAAAACTTTCATTTTTCACATGAGGAAACTAAAGTCCAGAAAGATTGAAATTATTTGCCCAAAGTCACATAGATAATTAGCATCAAAGGCAGAATTAGAATCCAGGTCCTCTGATGACAACCTCATTTTACTTTACTTCCCAGTGGTATTTAGTCACTTCTCAACAAATGTGTGTTTGATGAGTGAATAAGTTTCTGTTTACAAGAGATGGTAGACAAAAACTGCCTCTGTTCTATTTCCATGTAGCTATCTTTATTTCTTTTGTAATTAAAATTACAAACAAATTTTGAGGTATTTAGCATGCCCTCATTGAACCAACATTGGATGAACAGGAATATTGGTTTTGAAAAGTTCGGAGGGAGCCTTGCTTTCAAGAAGGACTTCAACAGCTTTCCTTGCTTAACTCCCTTTAGCACATACTTCATTTCCCATATTCAAACGCTTTGAGTCCCCACTGGTAAACCTGCAAATCTCAACTTGAAAGAGCGTGTGTGGCAAGAAACTCAATGACTGTAAAAATGACAAGTTGGGAAAGTATTATCTGTTTTCTCTGGGCCTAATGCATGCCCTATGTAACATGATGGCAATTCTCCCAATGAATTATATAGGATGTGAATCAACCCCAGATGTGTCTTCCAACGCTGCTCTGCTTGGCTTCTAATAAACTTTTTTTTTAACTGCCACACTTCCCTTCTGATACTATTTAGCTACAGATGAGTGAATTGCATTCTGTGCTGTGTTATTCCTCACTCAGTTGCCATTTGGGTCCAACCCCCATAACTTTTGTGGTTTTAAGAAAGAAAGAAAGAAAAAAACAGAGCTTGATTTTTCAGTTTTTAAATCAAGCTGGCCTAGGGCTTGTAAACACTAAGGCACTGTATAAATGGAAGCTTTTTGGCTGCCAAATGAAAACATTTTGCCTCAATGTGTGACTAGACTAGGTTCAGCTGAGAAGGAGAAATAGCAAATGAGCAAATTTAAAATGTTGCGTGACTACTTGCACACTATACAAGTTATATGAGTATTTCTGTAAGTAATAATGATTTTTGTGTATCATTTTATAAGTTATAGAGACTTTTAGAGTGAGCAATGTGCTTAGATAAAGGAAGATTCCATTTCAAGTCACACCTGTAACACTTGCTGGCTGTGTGATCACACTCTGAAGACACATACTCAGGAAAAGTTAGAGGTGACACTGGAATCCAGGTCTTCCTTAATACGAATCTCTTTGCTCACTCTAAAAACCTCTGTAAACTCTAAAATGGTAGACAAACAAAAACCACTATTACTTATATGAGTATTCATGATCAATTAGAAACAGATCCCTATGGACCACACATTGACTTAGAAAACCACAAATTAACATTATCTACATTGTATTGTAGTTTCATTAATTTTTGTTAAACATTTCTCACTTACATTTTAATTTAATTCTTGCAACTGGGGAGTTTTGCCTCTGATGACATGTTTGAGAGCTGTGCTCTAAAAGTATAAATTTCAGAGAAAATGCCAACCCACACAGGTAGAGGAAATATACTAAGCCTAGAGTCCCCTTATGCCAATGAAATCTCAGGTACAGTTTTTATCCCCATCCCTCTTGCATTAGCAGCAACCCTTTAGAAATGAAGAAAATGAGACTCAGAGAAATTAAGGGTTTTGCCCAATTGCTTCCTTTCTAATTCTAACTGCATTTTTATTGAAATTGTTGATGATTGGAAAGTTCTCAATAAAAAAGATTTTTTAATGAAGAAATTAAAGGATTTGCCAATAGTCATGAGACAAGTCTGAAAGAGATTAAGGAATCAAATTAAGATCTCCTGATTTGTATGTTATTTGTACTACTTTTTATATAATCTATGACTATAATAAAAGATAGAGAATTTACTTAATATTTCTAACAGTTCAGTTCTTAGTACATTTTCTATTGAAAGTGATATTAAGCAAGCATTAGTCATTTTCTTAGGCTATATAAACACTTATATTGAGCAGTATGGATTTTAGGAGACTAACCAGTCATTAAACATAACTATTAAACTATAACAACTATAATTATAACTATAAAATAAAATAACTAGCTTTTAAGATATTTTTTCACATGTTAAAATATTTACTGCCATATAATCAGTCTAATTTTCACCATAGACATTCCCATTTTTACATGAGTGAAATGCACAATAATTATTCCGACATCTTAAAGGACCAGTTTCTACCTTTTATTAATGTCTCCAAATTGACTGGATAATATGAAATAATCTTAATTCTTTATAGTATCCCAATACATTATTTCCAAGATCAGATTTCCAAGGACCCAATTTTCCATCCAAACAGTTATTGTCCACAAAGAATTTATTTGTGGAAGACAAAATTAAAAGTCATGTAGTCCAACTTGCCTCCATCATTTTACGTATGATGAAACTGAGACCCAGAGAAGAGAAGCAACTTGTCATACACATGATAAGAAACAGAACTGGAACATAAACCCAAGTCCTGTGATTCCATATGATATTCTCTCTCCGCTAGACCAAAGTACACTGCTTTATTTGCCTAATGTTCAGTCTCTTTACTTACAGCTAAGAGTTTTACTTGCTTAATGAATCAACAAGCATTTAAGAGGGAAAAAAAGTGATGCATTGAGAACAAGAAAGAAACATATGGCCTAGAGAAAAACATCTTTATATTATGCTTTTCTGATAAAGGATTGAAATCCAAAATCTATGAGGAATTGACACACATTTACAAGTAAGAACCATTCTCCAATAAATGTCTTCAAAAAACATAAAGCAGCAATTCCAAAGAGAAGAAACTTGAACTATCAAGAACCACTTGAAAAAGGTGTTTGAAATTCCTAAGAGTCAAAGAATTACAAATTAAAACAACTAGAAGATAGGGAACCACACCCATTAAATTCCCAACGCTACCTTTCTTGTTCAACCATTTGATTTTCTTGTCAGTTGTATATGACTCTTTATGACCTCATTTGGGGTTTTCTTGGCAAAGATACTAAGGTGGTTTGCCATTTCTTTTCTCCTGTTCATTTTACAGATAAGGAAACTGAGGTAAACATGATTAAGCGATTTGCCCAGGATCACACAGATAGTAAATGCCTGAGACCAGATTTGAACTCAGGAATATGAGATTTCCTAACTCCAGGCCCAGCACTCAAACCACTGCACCACCTCTCTGTAAAGACAGTAAAATCTAGGGCTGCTGAAATTATGGAAAACCAGTACCCCAACTTATTTCCTGGAGAGTTCTGAATTGGTGCTATCATTTTGGATAACAGTGTAGATTTTTACAATACAGTTTTTTATACTTTCACACCTTTGACTCAGTAATTTGTCTATTAGATGTATAATCTAAGGATAGTATTGATGTGGAAAAAGCACCCATCCTGCAAATTTTATAATATTTAGAGTATAATTCATAATAGCAAGAAACAAGAAGAAAGCTATTAGGGAACAGATGAGCAAATCATGGCATATGAATGCAGTGAAATATTATTGGGTCATTAGAAATGATAAATATGAAGATTTCAAATAAATAAGAAAAGACATAAGAAATGATACAAAATAAAAAAGAAGAAAAATATTATTTCCATAATAATGTAAATGAAGGCATTAAATTTCAACATAATCCATTTGACCACTTTTATTACCTTGCTAATATTAACATACATAAGAAGTTTAATATACAACAAGTATATATCACAGTAGTGTTTTTGTGGTAGCAAAGATCTTGAAGCAAAGCAGGAAAGGCAGATTACTATAGTGCCTAGGACAATGTGCTTTGAGTCAGGAAGACCTGAGGTCAAATCCCACTTTTGATACTTGTGACATATGTGACCTTAGTCAAGTCATTTACTTCCCTGAGATTCAATCTACTACCTGGAAAAATGAGGGTATTGAAGTATGCTGTCCCTGATGTTATTCCTAGCTTCAAGTCTATAATCCTATGAACATTGAACAATTGTGTTATTACTTTGTTGAAGATAATAAACGTAGTCTAACGTAGACCAAAATACTCAGAAAATCAAACACTTTTATGATAGCAAAGATCTGGAAATAAAAAACTGACTTAGAGTCAAGAATACATCAGTTCCAATACCACCTTAAAAACTTACTGTACATCCTTGGGCAAGTCATTTAATTTCTCTATGCCTCCATTTTCTTATCTGTAAAAATAAGGTAATTGGACTAAATGGCCTCCAAGGTCTTTTTCAGACCTAAATTTATAATCCTGTGGTTGAGGAAAGTCTAAAGAAACTATGGTACTTATGAAAGAATATCACTATGCTATAAGAAATGAAGAATATAAAGAATTCAAGAAGCAGTGGGAGACAGATGACTACAGCCACACAGTATAAAGAGGCATGGATGGATTGTGATCTGATGCCTTAACTAAATGAAAATACACTTCAATCAATTGATAACATACCTTACACTAACTTTGAAAAGGCTTTTGAACTAGAACATTGTTTCACAGGAATCCAAGAATTGTGTTGGAATAGGTGTAGGATGCTTGATCATACCCCTCAGTTATTATTTACAAATTATAAAGGAAGTTAGGAATGTATGGGATTACAGAAATCCTAGAGTTTGGGTTCTAGCTGACACACCTGAGAAGTAACTGCCTGTGGTATAAGGAAAGGCCTGAACTTTACCCTTGGCCAGATCTCCTTCTCCCCTACTACATATTGACTGAAGAAGGACCTTGCCAGCTTTGAAAGATGTGGAAATATTACCATTACTATCCTAGCACCAAACTCCCAAGACAGTCACAGCTCCTGTCTTCCCATTGTCATCCCAAACTGTGTTCTAACACCAGCTGGAGGAAGTATCTACATCATTGGGAGCCAAGGACAAACTGAATTCATGACCGCGAAGAGTCAGGCAAAAAAGAGTACACCATGCCGAGGTGAAACATCTTGCACTCTCCGAAAACTGACAAAAAGGTTTGCTCCACAAACCTAGAGCAATATGAGCTACCCCTTTGCTACATGTGTTCTCTAAGCTCGAGCTCACTTACTAATAGACTTTTGACGTATTTGAGCAGAGATATTTCAGAAACTTTGAAGGAGGATGGTGCTTTGTAGCAGCTATGTCATTGTACCACTAACTAGATATTTCTTTGTAAAAGTCACTTAAGGCTGGCTGCCACAATTGATTCTCCATTGGTAATCTTAGAGAAAAAGCTTACTTCTAAGGAAACCCTCAGGGGTACACCCTTGAACACAGAAAAGGAAATATAACCAGTCTACCTCTGGCAGCCTGGCTCATCTGAGATGGGGCCAGTTTTGACAAGGACATCTCAAAGTATATATGGACTCAACAGAGTAAGAAAAGGGAGCCTTGTCCCTGAATCACAGTTATAGCTCAGATGCCTCCAACAAAGACAAAATCCTAGCTATACTAGACTAAAGTATAGCCTCGGTCCTCATTTAATTCTGTGTATTCCTAGCTATTCCCTGGCAACCTCCATCATATTCCTTTCCACATGCAATTTATGTTTTAAATATGTATCCAAAAAAAATTTATGGCTGGCCATGGTGTTCATATGAAACAAATAGGAAATAAGAAGCAGCTTATATCAATAGAGAAAATCACATAGAAAGTACTTGCCTGAAAAAAGACACAAGGGAAGGAGTAGAGAGCAGTAAACATTTCACAGTGCTTCCTCAGCTCAAAGAGACAAGCATAACCAACAGGCTCAGTCTATTCCACCTACTTCCATCAGAGTTCTTTTAATAGATTTATTGGTGAGCTGGTGAAAGCTCTAATTTCACCAACACTTAATTGCTAGTTTCCATTCAAAGTGCTCACCACCACACCGCACTCCCTCCTGCTGCAATCTTATTCAAAAACTCCTGGTGCTAAAGGCAGTCCACTCCTACCCTATGAATTCTACTAATACTATTATTCTCTCTTATAGCAGGGAGAAAATGTTATCTGTCTGGGACTGCAATTACCAGAATTCACAGCTAGATTTTGGACCTGTTCTCTTGCTTACAAGAGAAAGTAATACAAACAACTTCATTAACATACCTCCCTAAGGAAAATGTATTGTAACTTTATGGGACCCCTTAAGTTTCAGGACCAACTTAGGTGCTACTTATACCTCTTTTGTACAATATCCTTAACTCACTCTTTAAACATAAAACAAAATTTGAAAGTCATCATGTCCTTACTTATTTCTCTACCTTCATCCTTTCCTTCTTTGAAATACCCTGCTCTATTTTAGTAGGTACATGTGGAGTAAATTAATTTTCTCTTTTTTTTATTATAAACTTGCCACACATCAATAAGCATGAACATTATTATATATGAAAAATAATGACAAAAAAGATTGTAAAATGGAACTATGAAAAACTATTACATGCAGCTTGTTTTTTAAAGCCATGTAAAATCTAACATAGTATTGCTAACACTGGCCTCATCTGTGGCCCCTTCTGAACTCTGTTGTATTCTCTTCTATGTATTTTTCACTCATTAATTCTCTGTTCTTTCTCTTTTTTAATCACTCTCACTACCCCATTCATCCTACCCCCACTTGTAAAAATACAAATAATGCAAAAAAATTTCAGAAATTGATTATATGAAAAATGTGTGGCTTATATTGTAAACACATTATATTATTTCTGTACCAACATGTGGGAAATACCTTTCATCACAAGTCTTCTGGAATAATGGTCAGTCTTTGCATTGATCAGAGTTCTTAAGTCTTTCAAAAATATTTTCCTATATAATATTGTAATCATTGTGTAAATTGTTCTGCTGGTTTCTCTCACTGCACTCTGAATCAGTTCATGCAAGTCTTCCTAAGAGTCTCTGAATTTGTCTATTTTCATTGTGCTGTAATATTCCATTACATTCCTATGTCATAATTTATTCAGACACTTTTCAATATATAGAAACCCCTTCAAGTTATAATTTCTTTCTCCGTACTTTGACTTCTTTATGTTAGAGTTTAATAATATTGATGGTACAAAAGGTAAATTTTTTATTGGTAAAGTTTTGGTAAAGTTTTAGAAATTGCTTTCTAAAATAACTGGACCCATTCATGTTTGCACCCAACAGTTCACAGTAGTCTCATATCTCCTCAAACAATCATAATTTTCCTTTTCTATCATCCTTGTAAATGAGGTAGTATACATATACACATGCACATATGCATTCATATACAAATACAATATACATGCACATATGTATGCATATATCCATGCATACCCACATACATATACATTGTGTATGTGTAGATTTTCACAAATATGAGTGATACGGAACCCCAGATCTATTTTAATTTTCCATTCTCTTTTTATTAGTGATTTTTAGCATCTTTCCATATTTGTCATTGGTAATTTGCATGTCTTCTTTCATAAGTTGTCTATTCATATCCTTTGACCCATAAGGAGAAAATTACATGACACCAGCATCTTTAATGAGAGCTTTGCTTTTTGTCTCCCCTCAGGTGCCATGTTACAAATGAAATGTTGCTAAATAATGCTCTGGTAAATTCAGTAATAAAGCCATTTGGACAGAAACCAAGTTAGACCAGCTCCCAATGAATTCCATGAGTGAATAAATCCAAGAGTAGCAGGAATCTAATGTCTTGGCATAACTTGTGGCTGGTCCCTGAGTGAGTGGGTGGGTGAGTGGGTGGAGTCAGCATGCTGTTTCTTTCAAGTTAAAAATAAGTTCTGGGCAGGGACAATGTTGTGATAATGCTGCTAATTTCAAAAAGCCCCTACTGAGCACAAAGACATGAAAGCCCTCTTCTCAATAATGCACTAGATACCCACTCAGTGCCTGAGCATCCTTGATCAAAGATTTAATAGGAGTGCTATACCAAAATGTGTGAAATCTCATTTTTCCTTTTTGAAAGTAGGTGGAAAGTTTTGATGAAGTCACACATGGTTCTGACAAAGCTAAAACTAGCTCTAATTTACAGACTGGTATTCTTTGTTGTGAAAAGCAGTGTGGTATGGTAGAAAGAGACTTGGAGTCAAAAGACCTGGGTTTGAGTTCCATCTTCACCAACTATTAGCTGTATGATGGTATGTGAGCCCTGTGTGCTCTAGAAATCTCCTAATAATTGTATCACTGGCCTCACACATCTCAGAGGATCATAAGACTTAAAGTTTGCAGATGCCTTAGAGATCTTCTGATCAAAATCTCTCAGTCTACAGACAAAGAAACTGAGTCTGAGAGATGTGAGATCACACCAGCCATAAATGCCAGTGTTAATTTGTTCAACAAAACTCAACAAACATTTAAGTACTTGTCTGTCGTGTAAAGGTTCTCTTCAGGACCCTGGGCTTAAGCAACCTAATAGGACACACATGACAAGTCCCACACAAGATATAATAGGAGACAAATAGAGAAATAGACAAAAAAAATAATTTCAGAAAAAATGAGGAGGGACAGATCACTTCCAGCTGGAGAAATTATAAGTTTCTTGGAAAAGGTGGCACTAAGCTGAGCTTTGGGAGAAGAGAATGATTTTGAAGGGCTGTGATGATGATGTGTGTCCCAGCCTTGCAGGACTGTGTCTACAAATACACTGAGGTGTGAGAGTGTCATATGTAGTCAGAGTAAAGATAATTGTACAGTTTAGCTGAAAAATAGCATGGATGATGGAGCATAGAGTGAATTTTGACTATGAGGACAGATTGGAGTGATATTTTAAAGAGCTTACAATGGCAAGCAAATGCACCCATATTTTATCCTATAGACAACAGGGACCCACTGAAGTGTTGTTGTTGTTATTGTTGTTGTTTTTGAACAGGTGATGAAATAGTCAATTTTTTTCATCAGTAAGGTCATTTTGGTAGCAATATTCATGAAGGACTGTAGCAGGGAGAGAGTAGAGGTAGAGAGACCAGTTAGGAGGCTATTATAATAGTCTAGAAAAAAAAAAAGGGAAGATCTGAACTGAAGAGGTAATAATTTGAAGGGTGTGGAGGAGGCACACACAAAGGATATAGCTTTTTGAAGATGTTTTCTAACACTGACATACTCTATATACTGAGTTTTATCATATTCTAGTAGGCTGACATAGCACAAAGTAGTTGGTAAGACATGATGCCTTTCAACATAGAGAATCCTTTTTTGAAATCTAATATCTTCATGAAAAACAAATGGTTTTGTCAGAATGCATTTCTTCATTCAAGTTCACAGCTATAGTTGGTTCCTGCAAATCATTTTGATAACTAGGAAAATGTTATTTCATATGAAATTCATTATTGTCAGCATCTGCAATCAGTCCAATGCCAAAGGAAAAAAATCTGAGTTTAAAGGGCAATCATTCTATTGTTTCCTCCTTAAATGGAGTTAAGGATGTGGGAGACCATTGATACTTGAAATGTTTAGAAACTCCTGTGGCTTACAAAATTATATGCTTTGTCCCTTTTGTTTTATAATATCAAGGAAACACTAGATCCTAAATTAATCAGAAATTTGGAGCAAGAGATTAAAAAGTCTGTGTTACGTGCATGACTAAAGTGGGGAAAGCACAAATAGAGTGCCACATAAGATTCTAGAGCAGACTCCTATAAGGTCTGGTAGAAATTTTCTCTGGGTAAAGCGTGAGTGGAAAGAGATTTCTTGGATTACTGAAAAGTAACTAAATAATGAACTGTATGATCTCTAGAGAACCCACATATGAGAGCCAACATGGACTTGTGGATGGAGTCAACCTTGGAGCCAGGAAGAGCTGGGCTTTGAGATCTGCCTCTCCTACAATACCGACTAGGTGGCATTCAGCAACTCAATTCATCTTTCCATGCCCCAGTCAACTCTCCAGTGTTATGAATTGCAAAATGAGTGCTGATTTTCATTGGCAGAGGAAGTTTTCCTCACCAAAAGTCCAATAGAATCATGAAGTCGCAGGTCTAGTCTAAATGTGTGTGTGCATGTATATGTGCATATACACATATATGTATGCACATATGTACATGCATATATGGGCATGACACTGCCAAAAATTCATTTGCTAGTTTATGGTCATTATAAGTCATTTATAAATGAATTGATCTTACATTGACAATTCTATTTTCAACCTTATTTCTTTAACTCTGACAAGGAGGTGCTTTTTATCCACTGAGAATGGATGAGAAATAATAATGAAGATAGCAATAGGGAAGATGTTTTACTTGAGGTTGAAAGAATTACCTAGAAGAAATGTCTTTGCTTCCTTCAATTATTAGACATCCAGCTAGGTTATACTGTTCAGGCAATCATTCATATTCTTCACTATAATTTAAAGAAAAACAATACATAACACAAAAGTGGGCCAGCATCAGAGATTTTTTGTAAAAAAACAGTTTTTAGGACACTTTAGAGGCAGCTTCTAACACAGTGAACAGAGCATGGAGCCTGGACTCAGGAAGATCTGAGTTCAAATCTGTCCTCAGACATTTATTAGCTGAATAGCCTAGGCAAATCACTTAAGCTCTGTTTCCTCAGTTTCCTCGATTGTAAAATTGGGATATAATAGCACCTACCTTGCAGGGTTGTTGTGAGGGTCAAATGAGGTACTATTTGTAAAAGAAATTAGCATAGTACCTAGCACAGAAGTACTTATTCCCTCCCTTCCTTTCATCCAATTGGAAAGCCAACACCTATTCAAGTTCTATGTTGCTTACTGTCTGAATCTACATCTACAATACATCATTGGTATTCATAAAGATGAAACTTAATCATTTAAAAAGAAAAAAAGATAATTGTAACCTATTTAAGAAGGCAGGAAATAATGCCTTTTAGAAAGAATCTCTTTTTTTTAATGGTTGAAATACATTGCCTGTAAAGCACCATTACACTGTTTATTGAATACCAATAGTTTTTATGTGTGTGTTATTCTTGGTTTCTCAACTATACTATCAGTTTCTTGGTCGAGAAGCTAATTAATACAATTATGCCCCCTCATTTCCTTGCACAATGCTTGCACATAGTAGATTTCAACAAATGTTAATTGACTGATTTAGAAACACTGTTTTTGAGAAAGTCCATAAGCTAACCACGAAACAATTCAAACTTCCAATATTTTATACAATCAAAATGGCTTCGTTGGAGTCTTTGGCACCAGAGTTTCTAGTCTGTCCTCACTATGGTACCTTGACAAGGCAATATGGAAGCTGAGTATTAGCATCTTGGTCTCTCTTGATAATCCTATACTTATAGTCATTGTGTCACATTATGTTAGGATTTGTTCAGTCATTTTTCAGTCATGTCTGACTCTTCATGACCCACTTAAGGTTTTCTAGGTAAAGAGTGGTTTCCATTTCCTTCCCCAGTTCATTTTTCAGGGTTACACAGCTAGTAAGGATCTGAGTTAGATTTGAATTCAGGAAGATGAGTTTTCCTGACTCCAGTCTCAGGGCTTTATCTACTTCACCACCTAGCTGCCTTTTTAGGATACGTGAATACAAATAAGAAGTCACCAATCAAGCACCTTTAATCTCTCAATGACAGTTTACCTCTTCCATCCTGGATGCTATCCAAATAAAAGCAGCTTTTCCTAATTTCATTATCCTCTTGAATATGGGTAGTACAATAGCAGGCTCAAGCAAAGTGGAGCTTCAGCTATTTCAGTATCAGGGCAGTAGCTATGATAATATGAATAGACCCATCCTGTTGTGACACTATCCTAGAATTAACTTCCTGTAATAGATTGCTCCTTAGGTCAGTTTCTAATCTCTGTCATCTTCTATAGTGAGACAGGAGGAAGATACATGGAATCCATGGTCATAACATGACATAACTGGTATTTTTAAACTATCCCCAAGGTTGATAGGACAGAATTTCTGGAAGCTGTTACATTATAAATGGAGAACTGGGCTTAATGAGGAAGATTTTGTCATTAAAGATTCATCCAATACCTGGAAGACTGATGCCCAGCAAATAGGATGATGTCAAGTCTATCCACAATGTACAAATGCTTTGTGGGATAGGAAACTAATATGTAAATGGCTCCACAATACATCCATATCATAGCAGTTCCTCTTGGAAGCTTATAATGTAGCAAATTTTCCAGAACCCTGGAATCTTATGTAGATTTAAGTCATCCTCCAAAGACAAT